>NC_092155.1:11011593-11091593 GCF_045791955.1 Oncorhynchus clarkii lewisi | reverse complement strand
TGGCTTTCCTTCACTAAATGCCCTGGGTGGCTTTCCTTAACTAAATGCCCTGGGTGGCTTTCCTTCACTAAATGCCCTGGGTGGCTTTCCTTCACTAAATGCCCTGGGTGGCTTTCCTTAACTAAATGCCCTGGGTGGCTTTCCTTAACTAAATGCCCTGGATGGCTTTCCTTAACTAAATGCCTAAACACTATCTTCATCTCACTTGACCTACAGACAACCTTACTCTCCAGCAGGAGGGGTGGGGAGGGGGAGGAGGCTGAGACAAGAGCAGGTTCAACAGGGACGTGGTGGGGTAAAGAGAGGAAGAGGGAGAAAGAAGGGCACGGCCATAAGGAAGAGCAGGTTATGGGGTGAGAATCAGGAGGAAGGAGGGGTGAGGAAACGCAGCGAGTGAGAGAAGAAGGGGAAGGATGAAGGTAGGGATAAACAGAAGGCTGACTAAGTGGTATCATTGAGCTCTGGTGTCTCCCACCCTCCCTCCCTCTCCCCTCCCTCCCTCCCTCCCTCCCTGTAGGAATGTATGTTAAAGTCCCAGAGCTAACGTTCTAAACATCATCATCGCCCCTCCCACCCACTGTGACACCAGTCTGCTACACAGTCTAGAGGTCGCTACGGTAACACTTAGGCTAATTAGCTAGTTAGCCTCTGAATGAACAGAAATGAATGAATGCAGCTAGGTCACATGGATACATGCAGAGAGAGAGACAGGGCAGGAGTTTACCCTAACCTCCTACTGTGAGAGACGTGGTGGAGCAGTCTGCTACACAGTCTGGAGGTCGCTAGTCTAACATTAGTTTAATCACAAGCTTATTAGCTGACTAGCCTCTGAATACAGATAGTTGCTATTACAGAGAGAGACAGGGTATGTGTCTGCTAGCTATACATGGTCAAACAGCCTGCGTCTAGCCCCAACTAGCCTAACACACGAGTTGATTAGCCAGAATATATATATAGATCTGACTCGTCTGAATTGGCAGGGTTAAAAGGAATTAAATAAATCACATGATTTAGTCCATATTTTCGACAATATTTTGCCAAAATACAAACGAGACAGAGAACCGAGAAGTAGACTACATGCAGACAGTCACATTTGAATGTTAAGTGCCCTGATTCCACAGTTATGAGTAGACCCCCCTTCCCCCCTCCCAACTCTTTGATGTGTGTTTGTTGATGCTCTGGGGAAGAGTTCCATTACACAGACATGGAATTACGACTGCACTTCAAACCGCTAATCCTAAACCCAAATTATGCAAAATACTACCCTGACTGAAGGGAATGGCAGGGAAAGCAAAGCAACTGTCATTTCCCCCACCCCCACCCCTTAATGTTTTTTCGGGGAGACGTTGCCATGGTTTCCTTTGAAGTCTTCCATTGTTGTCTTGATATGAAAAAGAGAGGGGCAGCAGAGAGGGACAGAAATGGAGAGAGGGTGGAAAAGAGAGAGAGAATGAGTGACATCCAGTATAGAATGACCAAAACAAATGAACAAATGAACCAATGACAGACCGGCAGACTGGCATGCCACAGTGCTATAAGAGCACACTACTGTCAAGAGAGAGGGTATTGGCCCAGGGTGGAAACTAGACATTGAGGAAATTGAAAAAACCTCTGTCAACACGTACAAGTCTGGGACAGTAATGGTGCAGGGCATCCTCGTACAGTTCCTGCTGGGAAAGCTCTCTCTCTCTGTGACGACTCCCCCATCCTGAATGAGTCTGATCACACCTCTTCAAACTGTCCTGCAGATGAGGATAGTCACCCCACCCCCGCAGCCCCCTGACCAGCACTGATCACACCTCTACAAACTGTCCTGCAGACGAGGATAGTCACCCCCCCAGCACTGATCACACCCCTACAAACTGTCCTGCAGACGAGGACAGTCCCCCCCCCCCCCAGCACTGATCACACCTCTACAAACTGTCCTGCAGACGAGGACAGCCCCCCCCCCCCCCCAGCACTGATCACACCTCATCCTCAAACTGTCCTGCAGACCAGCAGCCCCGAGAGGAGAGTCAGCCCCCCAGCAATAAACACACCCAGGTCCCACAACTGCACTGCTCCTTCATTGTTGAGAGAGACACATTCACAGAGCTGGAGAGAGACATGGTGGAGCTCAGAGTGCTAGTCCATACACTCCACTCAGCACACACCTACAAAATAAACCGGCACAACAGCACCCCTCAAACAAGACCCAGATGGCTGAAGGTGGAGATAGACAGCTTTCTGAGAGAGCTGGTTACACACCGGACTGAGATGAGACAACTTAAAGAGAGAGAAAAACACAGCACAGCTAACAACACTGAAGGAGGAGGGAGAGGAACACATGGAACAGCTAACAACAGTGAAGGAGGAGGGAGAGGAACACATGGAACAGCTAACAGCAGTGAAGGAGGAGGAAGAGAAACACATGGAACAGCTAACAGCAGTGAAGGAGGAGGAAGAGAAAAACATGGAACAGCTAACAGCAGTGAAGGAGGAGGAAGATAAACACATGGAACAGCTAACAACACTGAAAGAGGAGGAAGAGAAACACATGGAACAGCTAACAACACTGAAGGAGGAGGAAGAGAAACACATGGAACAGCTAACAGCAGTGGAGGAGAGAGAGGAACACATGGAACAGCTAACAGCAGTGGAGGAGGAGGGAGAGGAACACATGGAACAGCTAACAGCAGTGAAGGAGGAGGGAGAGGAACACATGGAACAGCTAACAACAGTGAAGGAGGAGGGAGAGGAACACATGGAACAGCTAACAGCAGTGGAGGAGGAGGGAGAGGATCACATGGAACAGCTAACAGCAGTGAAGGAGGAGGGAGAGGAACACATGGAACAGCTAAAAGCACTGAAGGAGGAGGAAGAGAAACACATGGAACAGCTAACAGCAGTGGAGGAGGGAGAGAGGAACACATGGAACAGCTAAAAGCAGTGGAGGAGGGAGAGAGGAACACATGGAACAGCTAACAGCAGTGAAGGAGGAGGAAGAGAAACACATGGAACAGCTAACAGCAGTGAAGGAGGAGGAAGAGAAACACATGGAACAGCTAACAGCAGTGAAGGAGGAGGAAGATAAACACATGGAACAGCTAACAGCACTGAAGGAGGAGGAAGAGAAACACATGGAACAGCTAACAACACTGAAAGAGGAGGAAGAGAAACACATGGAACAGCTAACAACACTGAAGGAGGAGGAAGAGAAACACATGGAACAGCTAACAGCAGTGGAGGAGAGAGAGGAACACATGGAACAGCTAACAGCAGTAAAGGAGGAGGGAGAGGAACACATGGAACAGCTAACAACACTGAAGGAGGAGGGAGAGGAACACATGGAACAGCTAACAGCAGTGGAGGAGGGAGAGAGGAACACATGGAACAGCTAAAAGCAGTGGAGGAGGGAGAGAGGAACACATGGAACAGCTAACAGCAGTGAAGGAGGAGGAAGAGAAACACATGGAACAGCTAACAGCAGTGAAGGAGGAGGAAGAGAAACACATGGAACAGCTAACAGCAGTGAAGGAGGAGGAAGATAAACACATGGAACAGCTAACAGCACTGAAGGAGGAGGAAGAGAAACACATGGAACAGCTAACAACACTGAAAGAGGAGGAAGAGAAACACATGGAACAGCTAACAACACTGAAGGAGGAGGAAGAGAAACACATGGAACAGCTAACAGCAGTGGAGGAGAGAGAGGAACACATGGAACAGCTAACAGCAGTGGAGGAGGAGGGAGAGGAACACATGGAACAGCTAACAGCAGTGAAGGAGGAGGGAGAGGAACACATGGAACAGCTAACAGCAGTGGAGGAGGAGGGAGAGGATCACATGGAACAGCTAACAGCAGTGAAGGAGGAGGGAGAGGAACACATGGAACAGCTAAAAACACTGAAGGAGGAGGAAGAGAAACACATGGAACAGCTAACAGCAGTGAAGGAGGAGGGAGAGGAACACATGGAACAGCTAACAGCAGTTAAGGAGGAGGGAGAGGAACACATGGAACAGCTAACAGCAGTGGAGGAGGAGGGAGAGGAACACATGGAACAGCTAACATCAGTGAAGGAGGAGGAAGAGAGAAACACATGGAACAGCTAACGGCAATGAAGGAGGAAGAGAAACACATGGAACAGCTAACAGCAGTGAAGGAGGAAGAGAAACACATGGAACAGCTAACAGCAGTGAAGGAGGAATAGAAACACATGGAACAGCTAACAGCAGTGGAGGAGGAGGGAGAGGAACACATGGAACAGTTAACAACACTGAAGGAGGAGGAAGAGAAACACATGGAACAGCTAACAACAGTAAAGGAGAAGGGAGAGGAACACATGGAACAGCTAACAACACTGAAGGAGGAGGGAGAGGAACACATGGAACAGCTAACAGCAGTGGAGGAGGGAGAGAGGAACACATGGAACAGCTAACAGCAGTGGAGGAGGGAGAGAGGAACACATGGAACAGCTAACAGCAGTGGAGGAGGGAGAGAGGAACACATGGAACAGCTAAAAGCAGTGGAGGAGGGAGAGAGTAACACATGGAACAGCTAACAGCAGTGGAGGAGGGAGAGAGGAACACATGGAACAGCTAACAGCAGTGGAGGAGGGAGAGGAATACGTGGAACAGCTAACAGCAGTGGAGGAGGAGGGAGAGGAACACATGGAACAGCTAACAGCAGTGAAGGAGGAGGGAGAGGAACACATGGAACAGCTAACAACAGTGAAGGAGGAGGGAGAGGAACACATGGAACAGCTAACAGCAGTGAAGGAGGAGGAAGAGAAACACATGGAACAGCAAACAACACTGAAGGAGGAGGAAGAGAAACACATGGAACAGCTAACAACACTGAAGGAGGAGGAAGAGAAACACATGGAACAGCTAACAACACTGAAGGAGGAGGAAGAGGAACACATGGAACAGCTAACAGCAGTGAAGGAGGGAGAGAAACACATGGAACAGCTAACAGCAGTGGAGGAGAGAGAGGCACACATGGGACAGCTAACAGCAGTGAAGGAGGAGGGAGAGAGGAACACATGGAACAGCTAACAGCAGTGAAGGAGGAGGGAGAGGAACACATGGAACAGCTAACAGCAGTGGAGGAGGAGGGAGAGGATCACATGGAACAGCTAACAGCAGTGAAGGAGGAGGGAGAGGAACACATGGAACAGCTAACAACACTGAAGGAGGAGGAAGAGAAACACATGGAACAGCTAACAGCAGTGAAGGAGGAGGGAGAGGAACACATGGAACAGCTAATAGCAGTGAAGAAGGAGGGAGAGGAACACATGGAACAGCTAACAGCAGTGGAGGAGGAGGGAGAGGAACACATGGAACAGCTAACATCAGTGAAGGAGGAGGAAGAGAGAAACACATGGAACAGCTAACAGCAATGAAGGAGGAAGAGAAACACATGGAACAGCTAACAGCAGTGAAGGAGGAAGAGAAACACATGGAACAGCTAACAGCAGTGAAGGAGGAAGAGAAACACATGGAACAGCTAACAGCAGTGGAGGAGGAGGGAGAGGAACACATGGAACAGCTAACAACACTGAAGGAGGAGGAAGAGAAACACATGGAACAGCTAACAACAGTAAAGGAGGAGGGAGAGGAACACATGGAACAGCTCACAACACTGAAGGAGGAGGGAGAGGAACACATGGAACAGCTAACAGCAGTGGATGAGGGAGAGAGGAACACATGGAACAGCTAACAGCAGTGGAGGAGGGAGAGAGGAACACATGGAACAGCTAACAGCAGTGGAGGAGGGAGAGAGGAACACATGGAACAGCTAACAGCAGTGGAGGAGGGAGAGGAATACGTGGAACAGCTAACAGCAGTGAAGGAGGAGAGAGAGGAACACATGGAACAGCTAACAGCACTGAAGGAGGAGGAAGAGAAACACATGGAACAGCTAACAGCAGTGAAGGAGGAGGGAGAGGAACACATGGAACAGCTAACAGCAGTGAAGGAGGAGGGAGAGAGGAACACATGGAACAGCTAACAGCAGTGAAGGAGGAGGGAGAGAGGAACACATGGAACAGCTAACAGCAGTGAAGGAGGAGGGAGAGAAACACATGGAACAGCTAACAGCAGTGAAGGAGGAGGAAGAGAAACACATGGAACAGCTAACAGCAGTGGAGGAGGAGGGAGAGAAACACATGGAACAGCTAACAGCAGTGAAGGAGGAGGGAGAGGAACACATGGAACAGCTAACAGCAGTGAAGGAGGAGGGAGAGAGGAACACATGGAACAGCTAACAGCAGTGAAGGAGGAGGGAGAGGAACACATGGAACAGCTAACAGCAGTGGAGGAGGAGGGAGAGGATCACATGGAACAGCTAACAGCAGTGAAGGAGGAGGGAGAGAAACACATGGAACAGCTAACAGCAGTGAAGGAGGAGGGAGAGAGGAACACATGGAACAGCTAACAGCAGTGAAGGAGGAGGGAGAGAGGAACACATGGAACAGCTAACAGCAGTGAAGGAGGAGGGAGAGAAACACATGGAACAGCTAACAGCAGTGAAGGAGAAGGGAGAGGAACACATGGAACAGCTAACAGCAGTGGAGGAGGAGGGAGAGAGGAACACATGGAACAGCTAACAGCTGTGGAGGAGGAGGGAGAGGAACACATGGAACAGCTAACAACAGTGAAGGAGTAGGGAGAGGAACACATGGAACAGCTAACAGCAGTGAAGGAGGAGGGAGAGAAACACATGGAACAGCTAACAGCAGTGGAGGAGGAGGGAGAGGAACACATGGAACAGGTAACAACAGTGAAGGAGGAGGGAGAGGAACACATGGAACAGCTAACAGCAGTGAAGGAGGAGGGAGAGGAACACATGGAACAGCTAACAGCAGTGAAGGAGGAGGGAGAGGAACACATGGAACAGCTAACAACAGTGAAGGAGGAGGGAGGGGAACACATCACAGCTAACATCAGTGGAGGAGGAGGGAGGGGAACACATGGAACAGCTAACATCAGTGGAGGAGGAGGTGAGAAAGCTGAGGTGTGACAGAGAGCAGGACACTCCCCCAGAGAAGCCAGCAGAACAGCCCACCTCAGACCTAGACCACAACCTCAACACCACAATGGGACAGACAACACAGGACCCACGAACCCAACAGACCCCACCCCCTCCTAACAGACCCCACCCCTTCCCAACAGACCCCACCCCCTCCTAACAGCCCTCCTGACAACCACCCCACATCCACTGAGGACACACAAAACCCAGAGATTGTGCTCTTCAGTGACTCAAATGGGAAATACATTCAAGCGAATAAACATTTTCCCAAACACAAAGTGGCCAAACTCTGGTGCCCAAACATTAGGTATTCCCTGGAGCTGTTGTCAGAGGACAGACTAGGATCCCCCATCCACATCATAATTCACACTGGCACAAACGACCTGAGAGCACAGCAGGAAAGGGTGGCCACAGCACTCAAGGGAGTGATTGAAAAAGCTTCTTCCTCTTTCCCCAACGCACAAGTGGCTATCTCCACCCTGGTACCAGGAAAATACTTCCACCCTGCCACCACACAGCAGGTGAATGAACACATTTCCCAGGACTCTGCCCCAAAACTTAATGTCTACCTGGCCCACCACTCCACCCTGGCTCACCAGTCCACCCTGTCCCACCACTCCACCCTGGTCCACCACTCCACCCTGGTCCACCACTCCACCCTGGTCCACCACTCCACCCTGGTCCACCACTCCACCCTGACCCACCACTCCACCCTGGTCCACCACTCCACCCTGGTCCACCACTCCACCCTGGACTTGAACAGCCTTTTACGACCAAGTCCACCTCTACAAGGCAGCAATCCCAACTCTTGCCTAGACCCTGAAGGACGTCACCCTCAACTGCAGCCCCAGCACCTCACACAGGAGCAACAGAGCAACGGACACCCAGCCCAGACCTGCGAGACCCCTTCCCGAAGGACATCCCCCGAGAGAATCAAATCAAATCAAATTGTATTTGTCACATGTGCTAAATACAACCTTACAGTGAAACACTTACTTACAAGCCTTTAACCAACAATGCAGTTCAATAAATAGAATATTTACTAAATAAACTAAAGTCAAATAAAAACAACAAAATAACATTAGCGAGGCTATATACCGAGTCAATGTGCAGGGGTAGTCGAGGTAATATGTAGGTAGGGGTGAAGTGACTATGCACAGATAATAAACAGAGAGTAGCAGCAGTGTACATATAGGTAGGGGTGAAGTGACTATGCACAGATAATAAACAGAGAGTAGCAGCAGTGTACAAAACAATGTGTTGGTCAATGTAATTCTTTGTTCAGCAGTCTTACGGCTTGGGGGTAGAAGCTGCTTGGGGGTAGAAGCTGCTTGGGGGTAGAAGCTGCTTGGGGGTAGAAGCTGCTTGGGGGTAGAAGCTGCTTGGGGGTAGAAGCTGTTAAGGAGACTTTTGGACCTAGACTTGGCGCTCCGGTACCGCTTGCCATGCGGTAGCAGAGAGAACAGTCTGGGTCTTGGTTGACTGAAGTCTTTGACAATTTTTTGGGCCTTCCTCTGCCACTGCCTATTATATAGGTCCTGGATGTCAAGAAGCTTGGCCCCAGTGATGTACTAGGCATTACCCTCTGTAGCGCCTTACGGTCGGATGCCGAGCTGTTGCCATACCAGGCCATGATGCAACCGGTCAGGATGCTCTCGATGGTGCAGCTGTAGAAGTTTTTGAGGATCTGGAGACCCATGCCAAATCTTTTCAGTCACCTGAGGGGGGAAAGGTGTTGTCGTGCTCCTCTTCACAACTGTCTTGGTGTGTTTGGACCATGATAGATCGTTGGTGATGTGGACACCAAGGAAGTTGAAACTCTCGACCTGCTCCACTGCAACCCTGTTGATGTGAATGGGGCGCCTTTTCGGCCCTCCTTTTTCTGTAGTCCACAATCATCTCTTTTGTCTTGCTCTCGTTGAGGGAGAGGTTGTTGTCCCGGCACCACACGGCCAGGTCTCATTGTTGTCTGTGATCAGGCCTACCACTGTTGTGTCATCAGAAAACGTAATGATGGTGTTGGAGTTGCGCTCGGCCACGCAGTCGTGGGTGAACAGGGAGTGCATGAGGGGACTAAGAACGCACCACTGTAATGTTGAAGGTGTAAACTTGGCATAAACAGTATATTTGACCTTTTAGCTTTCCTATCAAATATAAACATTTCAAGCAGACAACCAAAGAAAATTAGCAACAATGACAAATGGTTAGCAAATGTGATATTAGATATTCACTGTTAGATATTGCTGCACTGTCGGAACTAGAAGCACAAGCATTTCACTACACTTACAATAACATGTGACCAATAAAATGTGAATTCCACTGTGACTGACACAAACTTAAGGAAAGCTTTGACTATGTACAGACTCAGTGAGCATAGCCTTGCTATTGAGAAAGGCCGCTGTAGACAGACATGGCTCTCAAGAGAAGAAAGGCTATGTGCACACTGCCCACAAAATGAGGTGGAAACTGAGCTGCACTTCCTAACCTCCTGCCAAATGTATGACCATATTAGAGACACATATTTCCCTCAGATTACACAGATCCACAAAGAATTCAAAAACAAACCCAATTTTGATAAACTCCCAAATCTACTGGGTGAAATAACACAGTGTGCCATCACAGCAGCATGATTTGTGACCTGTTGCCACGAGAAAAGGGCAACCAGTGAAGAACAAACACCATTGTAAATACAACCCATATTTATGTTTATTTATTTTCCCTTTTGTACTTTAACCATTTGTACATTGCTAAAACACTGTATATATATATATATATATATATATATATATATAATATTACATTTGTAATGTCTTTATTGTTTTGAAACTTCTGTATGTGTAATGTTTACTGTTAATTTGTATTGTTTATTTCACTTTTGTATATTATCTACCTCACTTGCTTTGGCAATGTTAACACATGTTTCCCATGCCAATAAAGCCCATTGAATTTCATTTAATTGAGAGAGAGAGTATGCCAGTGCGCTTTGTGTGTGAACTCCCCCTCCCTCTCTGACCCCATTTGTCAGAGACAAATAAATGTGTTGCCCTCAGCACAATCGCAACAAGTCATCCATACACACTGGCCTGGCATTCTTTCCGCTCACACAGCACGGAGCTCTCTGGGTTACAGAGATGGGTATGAGCCTTTACTCAAATCAAATGTTGTTTAGCAGATGTTATTGTGGGTGTAAGCGAAATGCTTGTGTTCCTAGCTCCAACTGTGCAGTAATATCTAACAATATACACAAACCTAAAAGTCAAATAAATATTCGGACAAACAATGTGGGAGTCCGGAGTATAAATATCTACAGTGGAAAGTATTTGCCCTCTTTCTGATTTTCTCCACATTTGCATATTTTCCGATACTGAATGTTATCAGATCTTCAACCAAATCCTAATATTAGATAAAGGGAACCTGAGTTTACAAATAACACAATAGTGTTTGGTTTTTTGCCAGGCATAGTGGAACCCATGTCGTCCAAAAAGTTATAACTTTTGACTCATCTGTCCATAGAACAATCTTCATAGATTCTTGATGATCATCTATGGGCTTTTTTTTTGGCAAACTTCAGTCAACTTTTTGGATGACATGGGTCCCAGTATTCCTGGCAAGAACCAAACACTGCAGTCCACATTCCATCTGTCTGTGAGCTGAGGCTGAAGCTTAGCTGGGTCATGCACCAAAACACAAAATCAGTTCTACATAAAAATGGCTAAAAGGCAACAAATTTGAAGTTTTGGGATGGCCTAGTCAAAGTCCAGAACTAATCCCAATTGAGATGTTGTGGCAGCACTTGAAACGAGAAGTTCATGCTTGAAAACCCACAAATGTAGCGAAGTTAAAACACTGAAAGCATTTGGTTGCAGTCATTGCAGCTAAAGGTGGTATAACCAGTTATTGTGTCACGTCTACTCCTGGTCCACCTCTCAGGCGCTTGACGTCGACAGTCTACTAACCACCGTTCCTGGCAACACATCATTACGCACACCTGGCAACCCTCATTACGCACACCTGGCAACCCTCATTATGCACACCTGGCAACCCTCATTACGCACACCTGGCAAACCTCATTAAGAACACATAGCAACCCTCATTAACACACAGCAACCCTTATTACACACACCTGGCAACCCTCATTACGCACACCTGGCAACCCTCATTAAGCACACACAGCAACCCTCATTACGCACACCTAGCAACCCTCATTACGCACACCTGTGCCCAATCAGGCACACCTGGACTGTAGAATGACGAGAAAAATATATAAATAATCAATTTTAGAATAATGCTGTTACGTAACAAAATGTGGAAAAAGTCAAGGAGTATGAATACTTTCCGTATGTGATCATATGTATAGACATTATGGACAGTATGTGTATAGTATATGTAGTATATCTAAAGAATACGTGGATAGAATAGCATATGTACAGCAATAGTTGAATTGGATGGACTTGACTAGAATACAGTACACACCGTATTGACTAGAATACAGTACACACCGTATTGACTAGGATACAGTACATACTGACGTCCTTGATTATCTTTTTCCATACTAGGCGGTGATATAGCCCGACAGGATGCTCTCAATGGTGCTTCTGTAAAAGTTTGTGGCCCGTCAGGAAATCCAGGACCCAGTTACACAGGGCGGAGTTCAGACCCAGGGCGTGAGCATAATGATGAGCTCGGATGGTACTATGGTGTTGAATGCTGAGCTGTAGTCAATAAGCTGTATTCAAACTACACTTTGAAACAAAGATAAATTACATCAATAATTCAACTAAAATGCTTAGGAGCACCTTAAATGAAATTTTGGGCAAAAAAGGCAAACTCCGCTCCATCATTCATTGAATCAGATGGCTCATTCATCACACAGCCCACTGATATTGTCAACTACTTAAATGCTTTTTTTCATTGGCAAGATTAGTAAACTTAGGTATGACATGCCAGCAACAAACGCTGACACTACACATCCCAACTATAACTGACCAAATAATGAAAGACAAGCATTGTAATTTTGAATTCTGTAAAGTAATTGTGGAAGAGGTGAAAAGATGATTGTTGTCTATCAACAATGACAAGCCATATCTTCAATTTAAGCCTACTAGAACGTGAGTGCCCTCAGGCTTGGAGGGAAGCAAAAGTTATTCCCTTACCTAAAGATAGTAAAACCTTCTTTACTGGCTCAAATAGCTGACCAATCAGCCTGTTACCAACCCTTTGTAAACTTTTGGAAAAAATAGTGTTTGATCAGGTATGTCACGCCCTGACCGTAGAGATCTTTTTATTCTCTATGTTTGGTTGGTCAGGGTGTGACTCGGGTGGGAGAATCTATGTTCTGTGTTTCTGTTTTGGCCGGGTATGGTTCTCAATCAGGGACAGCTGTCTATCGTTGTCTCTGATTGGGAATCATACTTAGGCAGCCTTTTCCCCTTTGTATTTTGTAGGTAGTTGTCTTTGTTAGTGGCCTGTATAGCCCTAGTAAGATTCACGTTCGTTTTTGTTGTTTCTTGTTTTGTTGGCGTCATTTATAATAAAGAAAAATGTACGCTCACCACGCTGCACCTTGGTCGGGTCAGTTTCAAGACGACGTTCGTGACAAGATAAAATGCTATTTTACAGTAAATAAATTGACAACAGACTTTCAGCACACTTATAAGGACATTCAACAAGCACAGCAGTTACAAAAATGACTGATGATTGGCTAAGAGAAATTGTTGATAAAAATATTGTGTGGGCTGTTTTGTTAGATTTCAGTACGGCTTTTGACATTATTGATCATAGTCTGTTGCTGGAAAAACGTTTGTGTTATGGCTTTACACCCCCTGCTATATTGTGGATAAAGAGTTACCTGTCTAACAGAACACAGAGGGTGTTCTTTAATGGAAGCCTCTCCCCAAAAAATCCAGGTAGAATCAGGAATTCCTCAGGCTCTTTACATTTTTCAATCTTTACTAATGTCATGCCATTGGCTTTTTGAGTCCTACAGGCCGTAGTTTTGTCGCATCTGGACTACTGTCCAGTCATGTGGTCAGATGCCAAAAAGAGGGACTTAGGAAAATTACAATTGGCTCAGAACAGGGCAGCACAGCTGGCCCTTGTATGGACACTGAGCTAACATTAATAATATGCATGTCAATCTCAAAGTGGAGGAGAGATTGACTTCATTTGTGCGAGGTATTGATACAGTGCCTTGCGAAAGTATTCGGCCCCCTTGAACTTTGCAACCTTTTGCCACATTTCAGGCTTCAAACATAAAGATATAAAACTGAATCAACAACAAGTGGGACACAATCATGAAGTGGAACGACATTTATTGGATATTTCAAACTTTTTTAACAAATCAAAAACTGAAAAATTGGGCGTGCAAAATTATTCAGCCCCTTTACTTTTAGTGCAGCAAACTCTCTCCAGAAGTTCAGTGAGGATCTCTGAATGATCCAATGTTGACCTAAATGACTAATGATGATAAATACAATCCACCTGTGCGTAATCAAGTCTCCGTATAAATGCACCTGCACTGTGATAGTCTCAGAGGTCCGTCAAAAGCGCAGAGAGCATCATGAAGAACAAGGAACACACCAGGCAGGTCCGAGATACTGTTGTGTAGAAGTTTAAAGCCGGATTTGGATACAAAAAGATTTCCCAAGCTTTAAGCATCCCAAGGAGCACTGTGCAAGCGATAATATTGAAATGGAAGGAGTATCAGACCACTGCAAATCTACCAAGACCTGGCCGTCCCTCTGAACTTTCAGCTCATACAAGGAGAAGACTGATCAGAGATGCAGCCAAGAGGCCCATGATCACTCTGGATGAACTGCAGAGATCTACAGCTGAGGTGGGAGACTCTGTCCATAGGACAACAATCAGTCGTATATTGCACAAATCTGGCCTTTATGGAAGAGTGGCAAGAAGAAAGCCATTTCTTAAAGAAATCCATAAAAAGTGTTGTTTAAAGTTTGCCACAAGCCACCTGGGAGACACACCAAACATGTGGAAGAAGGTGCTCTGGTCAGATGAAACCAAAATTGAACTTTTTGGCAACAATGCAAAACGTTATGTTTGGCGTAAAAGCAACACAGCTGAACACACCATCCCCACTGTCAAACATGGTGGTGGCAGCATCATGGTTTGGGCCTGCTTTTCTTCAGCAGGGACAGGGAAGATGGTTCAAATTGATGGGAAGATGGATGGAGCCAAATACAGGACCATTCTGGAAGAAAACCTGATGGAGTCTGCAAAAGACCTGAGACTGGGACGGAGATTTGTCTTCCAACAAGACAATGATCCAAAACATAAAGCAAAATCTACAATGGAATGGTTCAAAAATAAACATATCCAGGTGTTAGAATGGCCAAGTCAAAGTCCAGACCTGAATCCAATCGAGAATCTGTGGAAAGAACTGAAAACTGCTGTTCACAAATGCTCTCCATCCAACCTCACTGAGCTCGAGCTGTTTTGCAAGGAGGAATGGGAAAAAAATTCAGTCTCTCGATGTGCAAAACTGATAGAGACATACCCCAAGCGACTTGCAGCTGTAATCGCAGCAAAAGGTGGCGCTACAAATTATTAACTTAAGGGGGCTGAATAATTTTGCATGCCCAATTTTTCAGTTTTTGATTTGTTAAAAAAGTTTGAAATATCCAATAAATGTCGTTCCACTTCATGATTGTGTCCCACTTGTTGTTGATTCTTCACAAAAAAATACAGTTTTATATCTTTATGTTTGAAGCCTGAAATGTGGCAAAAGGTCGCAAAGTTCAAGGGGGCCGAATACTTTCGCAAGGCACTGTATGTTGTATGCACCGAGCTGTCTAAACTACTGGCACACAGCTTGGACACCCATGCATACCCCACAAGACATGCCACCAGAGGTCTCTTCACAATCCCCAAGTCCAGAACAGACTATGGGAGGCGCACAGTACTACATAGAGCCTTGACTACATTGAACTCTATTCCACATCAAGTAACTCATGCAAGAAGTAACATTCGATTTAAAAAACAGATAAAAATACACCTTATGGAACTGTGGGAACTGTGAAGCAATACCAACATAGGCACAGACACACAATAACGTACAAATGAATTTTGTGTTGTAGATATGCGGTAGTAGAGTAAGGGCCTGAGAGCACACACATAATATGTTGTGAAATCTGTATATGAATATATTGTAATGTTTAAGTTTGCTGGATGATCCATAATAAATACAAATACAAACAGCATTATTACATAGGCATTCCTCTTGTCCAGATGGGAGAGAGCAGTGTGCAGTGCGCTGGAGATTCCATCGTCTGTGGATCTATTGTGGCGGTATGCAAATTGAAGTGGGTCTAGGGTGTTGGCTAAGGTGGATGTTATATGATCCTTAAGTAGCCTCTCAAAGCACTTCATGTCCTACGGGGCGGGGCGATGGTCATTTAGTTCTGTTACCGTCGCTTTCTTGGGTACAGGAACAGTGGTGGGCATTGATTCCGATTGGTCAGACCAGCGCTGACTAGACCTTAGCACTTCCTGTTTTGAATTTCTGCCTATAGGAAGGGAGAAGCAGAATGGAGTCCTGATCTGTTTGCCGAAGGGAGGGCAGGGGAGGGCCTTGTAACCATCCCGGAAGGGCGGGTAACAATGGTCGAGAGTTTTGAAACGCGAGTACTACAGGTAATGTGTTGAAGGATCTTTGGTAGCGTCTTCCTCAGATTTACTTTGTTAAAGTCTCCAGGTACAATAAATGCAGCCTCAGGGTATGCGGTTTCTAGTTTGCACAATGTCCAGTATAGTTCCTTGGGAGACGTCGTGGTATCGCCTTGAGCGGGAATATGCACGGCTATGACAATAACCAAAGCGAATTCTCTAGGGAGGTAATGTGGTCAGCATTTGATTGTGAGGTATTCTAGGTCAGGTGAACAAAAGGACTTGAGTTCCTGTACGTTACCACAATCACACCATGATTAGTTAATAATGAAATATACACCTCCGCCTTTCTTCTTCCCAGAGAGTTCTTTATTCCTGTCTGCACAATGTACTGAGAACCCAGCTGGCTGTATGGACGGGGACAGTATATACGGAGAGAACCATGATTCCATGAAACAGAGTATGTTACACTCTGTTTCATGGTGTCTCTGATGTCTCTCTGGAAGGAGATCCTCACCCTGAGCTCATCTACTTTATTGTCCAGGGACTGAATGTTAGTGAGTAATACACTCGGAAGGGGTGGATGGCGTTCACACCTCCTGAGTCAGACTAAAAGTCCACTCTGAATACCTCTTCTCCGCCGATGGCCTCTTGGAGCAGCCTCTGGAATAAATTCAATCCCCTTGGGGGGTACGAACAAAGGATCCAATTCAGGAAATTCTTATTTCTAATCGAAATGCTGGTGAGTTTCCGCCACTCTGATATCCAACCGTTCTTAGTTGCATTAAGATGCTTAGGAGCTAGAAACTGAGCTGCCATGTCTATCGGCACAATCTGTAGAGTGAAGGCCTGGCTGGGAAATGGGACTGGGACTGGGACTGGGACATGGGTATTTGCCCAGTGCTGGGAAATGGGGCTAAGACAAGAACTGGGTTAGAGAAAGAGAAAGAAAGAGGGGTAAGAGCTGCGGTAGGAGCTAGTGGCAAAGGCAAGGGACTGTAGCTAGGGCAAGGTGTAGATCTGAGGGCTTAGGGAGCAGACTGAGGGGTTGTAGCAGGTTTGGAGACAAGTCATGAAACTCTGACCTAGATGGATACACCACAGACTGTAAGGCACCCTGATACCTCTCAGGATGAGCAGGATGTAGATACAAGCAAAGCATTACAGGATCGTACAGTCTATTTGTTTGCCTCTCCCAGAAGTCCAATGAGAAGGAAGGTAGAAAGGCAGGAAAGCAGGTAGCCCAGTTAAGATGTGACAGCTCAGGGAATCTCCTGCCTCCCCTCATCACATCCAGCCCAGCCCAGTCCCCTCACACACACTACCCAGTCTCCTCACTACACACTACAGTCTCCTCACTACACACTACCCAGTCTTCTCACTACACATTACAGTCCCCTCACACACACTACACTACCCAGTCTCCTCACTACACACTACACACTACCCAGTCTCCTCACTACACACTACCCAGTCTCCTCACTACACATACAGTCTCCTCACTACACACTACACACTACCCAGTCTCCTCACTACACACTACCCAGTCTCCTCACTACACACTACACACTACCCAGTCTCCTCACTATACACTACCTAGTCTCCTCACTATACACTACCCAGTCTCCTCACTACCCAGTCTCCTCACTACACACTACCCAGTGTCCTCACTATACAGTCTCCTCCCTACCCAGTCTCCTCACTACACACTATACAGTCTCCTCACTACATAGTCTCCTCACTACACATACAGTCTCCTCACTACACAGTCTCCTTACTATACACTACCCAGTCTCCTCACTACACACTACCCAGTCTCCTCACTACAAACTACCCAGTCTCTTCACTACACACTACCCAGTCTCCTTACTATACACTACCCAGTCTCCTCACTACACACTACCCAGTCTCCTCACTACACACTACCTAGTCTCCTCACTACACACTACCTAGTCTCCTCACTACACACTACCTAGTCTCCTCACTACACACTACCTAGTCTCCTCACTACACACTACCTAGTCCCCTCACTACACACTACCCAGTCTCCTCACTACACACTACCTAGTCTCCTCACTACACACTACCTAGTCTCCTCACTACACACTACCTAGTCTCCTCACTACACACTACCTAGTCTCCTCACTACACACTACCTAGTCTCCTCACTACACACTCCCCAGTCTACTCACTACACACTACCCAGTCTCCTCACTACACACTACCCAGTCTCCTCACTACCCAGTCTCCTCACTACACACTACCCAGTCTCCTCACTACACAGTCTCCTCACTACACACTACCCAGTCTCCTCACTACCCAGTCTCCTCACTATACACTACCCAGTCTCCTCACTATACACTACCCAGTCTCCTCACTACCCAGTCTCCTCACTATACACTACCCAGTCTCCTCACTACCCAGTCTCCTCACTATACAATACCCAGTCTCCTCACTACACACTACCCAGTCTCCTCACTATACACTACCCAGTCTCCTCACTACACACTACCCAGTCTCCTCACTACCCAGTCTCCTCACTACACACCACCCAGTCTCCTTACTACACACTACCCAGTCTCCTTACTATATACTACCCAGTCTCCTCACTACCCAGTCTCCTTACTATACACTACCCAGTCTCCTTGCTACACACTACCCACTACACAGTCTCCTTACTATACACTACCCAGTCTCCTTGCTACACACTACCCAGTCTCCTTGCTACACACTACCCACTACCCAGTCATTATTATGTAAAAGGTTAAACTGATCCTAGACCAGCACTCTCACTTTAAGACACTTTGAGGATAGTGGGCCAGATGTGCACCATAAAGAGTCATGTACGGTTTGGGTTTCTCTCCATAATAATTACTTAGTGTAGGAAGTGGGTAAAATGATCCTAGATCAGCCATATGATGACCATAAAAGGTCATTTGGACTGATGAAGTCAGTCTTAGACAAGGTCAGTCTAGGTCAGTCTAGAGCAGCGGTGTTCAACTCTGACCCTACGAGGTCTGGAGCCTGCTGGTTTTCTGTCCTGCCTGATCATTAATTGCACCCACCTTGGTGTCCCAGGTCTAAATCAGTCCCTGATTAGAGGGGAACAATGAAAACACAAAGTGGATCTGGCTTCCAGGTCCAGAGTTGAGTTTCAGGGGTCTAGAGTATTTCTCCATAATGGTAAAAGTTCAGATTGGAGGTTGATCAGCTGAACAGATGCTGTCCTTATATGGACTGAGATAGATGACAGAAATCTGCAGCAGATCAATGACTCTGATTGATAGATCTATAATCACATTGGACCAACACCCAGTCTTATCGATCAACGTGACGACGGACAAAGTGTGAATATCGCAGAGTAAACATATGACTGCTTCAGGCGTCCTTATGTTGGTGTGTGTGTGTGTGTATTTTTGTGTGTATGTTTGTGTGTGTACGTTTGTGTGTATGTTTGTGTGTGTATGTTTGTGTGTGTGTGTGTGTGTATGCGTGTGTGTGTGTGTGTATGTGTGTGGGTGTGTGTGTGTGTGTTTTTATGTGTGTGGGTGTGTATGTATGTGTGTGTGTGTGTGTGTGTGTATGTGTGTGTGTGTGTGTGTGTGTGTGTGTGTGTGTGTTTTTATGTGTGTGGGTGTGTGTGTGTGTGTGTGTTTATGTGTGTGGGTGTGTGTGTGTGTGTATGTGTGTGTGTGTGTGTGTGTATGTGTGTGTGTGTGTGTGTGTGTGTGTGTGTGTGTGTGTTTGTGTGCGTGTGTGTGTGTGTGTGTGTGTGTGTGTGTGTGTGTGTGTATGTGTGTGTTTGTATGTGTATTTGTATGTGTCCACCTTTGCCTGTATGCCTCTCATGCACCAAGACAAATCATGACTATAAAATAGTCTACTTTCACACAGACAGATGTCACTCACCATAGAGTGATTTCTCAGGAAACCCAGACCAAACATGACCATGGCTTTGGGTGAAGTAATGAAGTGTAAAAGGTTTTGGGTGTAATCCATAGAACAGTCATTTGGAGGAAGGACTGCTGACATATATTAGACAAGTGTATCTAAAAACATAATCATTTCTGAAATGTGGCAAATGTTTCTACATTTTGGCCTTAGCCAGGCCACCTTTAAGACTCCATAATGTTTAATCTGTAAGAGCTACAAAGCAAACATTGGTGTCATATGAAGCTTTACCTATTGCTCGGTAATATGAGTATTTTACATGAAATTATGAATATGGAAAAATATCAACATGAACATTTTAAATATACATTTTGGGATTTGTCATTTTTTTCTATATATTGTTGAGCAGTATATACTCAAATCAAATCAAATCAAATCAAATCAAATTTTATTTGTCACATACACATGGTTAGCAGATGTTAATGCGAGTGTAGCGAAATGCTTGTGCTTCTAGTTCCGACAATGCAGTAATAACAAGTAATCTAACTAACAATTCCAAAACTACTGTCTTGTACACAGTGTAAGGGGATAAAGAATATGTACATAAGGATATATGAATGAGTGATGGTACAGAGCAGCATAGGCAAGATACAGTAGATGGTATCGAGTACAGTATGTACAAATGAGATGAGTATGTAAACAAAGTGGCATAGTTTAAAGTGGCTAGTGATACATGTATTACATAAGGATACAGTCGATGATATAGAATACAGTATATACGTATGCATATGAGATGAATAATGTAGGGTAAGTAACAGTATATAAGGTAGCATTGTTTAAAGTGGCTAGTGATATATTTACATCATTTCCCATCAATTCCCATTATTAAAGTGGCTGGAGTTGAGTCAGTGTCAGTGTGTTGGCAGCAGCCACTCAGTGTTAGTGGTGGCTGTTTAACAGTCTGATGGCCTTGAGATAGAAGCTGTTTTTCAGTCTCTCGGTCCCAGCTTTGATGCACCTGTACTGACCTCGCCTTCTGGATGATAGCGGGGTGAACAGGCAGTGGCTCGGGTGGTTGATGTCCTTGATGATCTTTATGGCCTTCCTGTGACATCGGGTGGTGTAGGTGTCCTGGAGGGCAGGTAGTTTGCCCCCGGTGATGCGTTGTGCAGACCTCACTACCCTCTGGAGAGCCTTACGGTTGAGGGCGGTGCAGTTGCCATACCAGGCGGTGATACAGCCCGCCAGGATGCTCTCGATTGTGCGTGCTTTTGGTGACAAGCCGAATTTCTTCAGCCTCCTGAGGTTGAAGAGGCGCTGCTGCGCCTTCTTCACGATGCTGTCTGTGTGAGTGGACCGAGGAACTTAAAACTTGCTACCCTCTCCACTACTGTTCCATCGATGTGGATAGGGGGTGTTCCCTCTGCTGTTTCCTGAAGTCCACAATCATCTCCTTAGTTTTGTTGACGTTGAGTGTGAGGTTATTTTCCTGACACCACACTCCGAGGGCCCTCACCTCCTCCCTGTAGGCCGTCTCGTCGTTGTTGGTAATCAAGCCTACCACTGTTGTGTCGTCCGCAAACTTGATGATTGAGTTGGAGGCGTGCGTGGCCACGCAGTCGTGGGTGAACAGGGAGTACAGGAGAGGGCTCAGAACGCACCCTTGTGGGGCCCCAGTGTTGAGGATCAGCGGGGAGGAGATGTTGTTGCCTACCCTCACCACCTGGGGGCGGCCCGTCAGGAAGTCCAGTACCCAGTTGCACAGGGCGGGGTCGAGACCCAGGGTCTCGAGCTTGATGACGAGCTTGGAGGGTACTATGGTGTTGAATGCCGAGCTGTAGTCGATGAACAGCATTCTCACATAGGTATTCCTCTTGTCCAGATGGGTTAGGGCAGTGTGCAGTGTGGTTGAGATTGCATCGTCTGTGGACCTATTTGGGCGGTAAGCAAATTGGAGTGGGTCTAGGGTGTCAGGTAGGGTGGAGGTGATATGGTCCTTGACTAGTCTCTCAAAGCACTTCATGATGACGGATGTGAGTGCTACGGGACGGTAGTCGTTTAGCTCAGTTACCTTAGCTTTCTTGGGAACAGGAACAATGGTGGCCCTCTTGAAGCATGTGGGAACAGCAGACTGGTATAGGGATTGATTGAATATGTCCGTAAACACACTATATATAAGGGCATGTCAAAGTTCCAGAATGGGATCTCTGCTAGTTTTAAAAAGCATGGCCCATTTTATGACATAGTAGGCAATATAACCAATCACAGCCCTCCTTTTACTTGTATCATTGCACATCCTACAAATCACCAGCAGAGGGCGACCATTTTGAATCCATTTTCATATTCACTCTGTTGGTAATGTTTACAAATTGGATCATAACTTTGAAACTAGCAGAGATTCCATTCTGGAACTTGTACATGCCCTCATAGAGTATATTATGTTCAACAACACACTGAAAAGATTGCCAAATAAAAAAAAAATGAATATTTTCAATATTTGTAAATTCATGTAAAAAAAAATAAAATTGAAATCTAAATACAACTCATATTAAAGAGCAAACGGTAAAGCACGTTTGCTTTGTAGTTCTTACAGATTAAACATTATGGAGTCTTAAAGGAGGCGTGGCTAAGGCCGTAATGTAAATACTCCAACTATGATAAGTTATTTCTCATTTGCACTTTTAGGTACTCATCAGATATATGTCAACAGTCCTCCCTCCAAAGGATTACTCTATGGATTACATGTCATTTAAAGCCCCAAAACCACAGGCTTTATTTGTTCTGGTTCTGTGAGTATTCCCTTTATAACTCGTTCATCCTGGATGCCATTGTCCTCAGCCTTTAACCTCACTGTTATGTTTAACCTCACCTTATTCAGTGCATTCAGAAAGTACTCAGACCCCTTGACTTTTTCCACATTTTGTTAAGTTACAGCCTTATTCATCAATCTACAAACAATACCCCATAAGGACAAAGCAAAAACAGATTTTTTTGGGAAGAAGTTTGGAACCACCAAGAATCTTCCTAGAGCTGGCTGCTCAGCCAAACTGAGAAATCTGGGGAGAAGGGCCTTGGTCAGAGAGGTGACCAAGAACCCTATGGTCACTCTGACAGAGCTCCAGAGCTTCTCTGTGGAAATGGGAGAACCTTCCAGAAGAACAACCATCTCTGCATCACTTCACCGATCAGGCCTTTACGGTAGAGTGGCCAGACTGAAGCCACTCCTCAGCAAAAGGCACATGACAGCCCGCTTGGAGTTTTCCAAAAGACACCTAAAGGACTCTCAGACCATGAGAAACAAGATTCTCTGGTCTGATGAAACCAAGATTGAACTCTTTGGCATGAATGCCAAGCGTCGCGTCTGGAGGAAACCTGTCACCATCCCTACAGTGAAGCATGGTGATGGCAGCATCATGATGTGGGGATGTTTTTCAGCGGCAGGGACTGGGAGACTAGTCAGGATTGAGGTAAAACATTTACGGAGCAAAGTACAGAGAGATCCTTGATGAAAACCTGCTCCAGAGCGCTCAGGACCTCAGACTGGGGTGAAGGTTAACTTGCCAACATGACAAATATCCTAAGCACACAGCCAAGACAACACAGGAGTGGCTTCGGGACAAGTCTCTGAATGTCCTTAAGTGGCCCAGCCAGAGCCCGGACTTGAACATCTCTGGAGAGACCTGAAAATAGCTATGCAGCGACACTCCCCATCCAACCTGACAGAGCTTGAGAGGATGTGCAGAGAAGAGAGAGGATGTGCAGAGAAGAATGGGAGAAACTCCCCAAATACAGGTATGCCAAGCTTGTAGCGTCATACCCAAGAAGGCTTGAGGCTGTAATCACTGCCAAAGGTGCTTCAACAAAGTACTGAGTAAAGGATCTGAATACTTATGTAAATGTGATATCTTTTTATTTGTATTTACATTTGCAAAAAGTTCTAAAAACCTGGTTTTGCTTTCTCATTATGGAGTATTGTGATGTCATTATGGGGTATTGTGATGTCATTATGGGGTATTGTGATGTCATTATGGGGTATTGTGATGTCATTATGGGGTATTGTGATGTCATTATGGGGTATTGTACATAGGTTGATGAGGGAAAAAACTGTTTCATCCATTTTAGAATAAGGCTGTAATGTAACAAAATCTGGAAAAATTCAAAAATCCTAAAATGACATACCCAAATCTAACTGCCTGTAACTCAGGACCTGAAGCAAGGATATGCATATTCTTGATACCATTTGAAAGGAAACACTGAAGTTTGTGGAAATGCGAAATGAATGTATGAAAATATAACACATTATAACACAAAATACAAAGATAAAAACAATAGTTTTTTTGTATTTCTTTTGAACCATCATATTTGAAATGCAAGAGAAAGGCCATACAATCTATTATTCCATCCCAGGCTCAATTTAGATTTTGACCACTATATGGCAGCAGTGTATGTGCTACGTTTTAGACTGATGCAATGAACCATTGCATATCTGTTCAAAATGTTGTATCAAGACTGCCCAAATGCGCCTAATTGGTTTATTAACAACTTTTCATGTTCAAAATGGTGCACTCTCCTCAAACAATAGCATGCTATTCTTTCACTGTAATAGCTACTGTAAATTGGACAGTGCAGTTAGATTAACAAGAATTAAAGCTTTCTTCCCATATCAGATATGTCAATGTCCTGGTAAATGTTCTTGTTACTTACAACCTCATGTTAATCACATTAGCCTACGTTAGTTCAACCGTCCCTCAGGGGATCCACTGATCCTGTAGAGGTTTTAATTAATGGGAAGCTATAGTGTTTTTGTGATGATATTGGTACTGTTAATAGGAAGCTATAGTGTATCTGTGGTGATATTGGCACTGTTAATAGGAAGCTATAGTGTATTTGTGGTGATATTGGTACTGTTAGTAGGAAGCTATAGTGTATTTGTGGTGATATGTGTTTGTCTTATCTAGCTACCTCAAAATGGCACTCCAGTCTCCTTTTCACCTTAAATAACACCTCATTTACAGTCAAAAGCTAGATTTTCCTTTGTTTTATATATATTTCCACACTAGGACGTCTGGAATAACACATTGAAACTGTGAAAATATGATAATGCCCTTTTAGTGTAAGACCTGTTTGAAAAGAACACCTGACAGACAAATAACAAATAGAGTTCCAAACCTCTCAGCCAATAACAGCTCGTTTTTAGTTTCCCCCGCCCCACTCAGACCACTCCCAGACAGTCAGAGCAAAATCCTCGCTTGGAAATAGCTTTTCGCTAAGAAGCTATTTTTTTTGCTTTTTTACTATTTGAATTGAAAACAATCACAGTAAAAAGTACTTCATTGTTAACCAGTAACGATTTGAAACTCAGATAAAAATGGCAGCTTTGGACCTTTAACAAAAGGCACATCTCAACAGGTTGTCCAGATAAGTCATGACATCTTTCCTCGTTTGTTCTCTATGGCTCCTCTATTGTTCCTCGGGAAAGGGGGAAGGCTGATGACATCACAAATTCCCATCAGACCAATGCCTTGACTCCTTAGCTTTTCCTGTATTTATACTTGGGATAGAGTAAAACGTTCAACAATCCCTGGAGGATCTTTAAAGGGAATGATTAGTGATAACAGTGTCTGCTAAATGGCTAAAATGGTGATGTATTTACAGTGTAGGTGCAGATAACTTCTTTATACCTCTGTATTAACACTGTCTGAGCTTATGTTATTATCATGTACATTGATGCATTTAAAATAGGGACCAACCAGTTGTACAGTTGATACCTGATTCAAGCTTCCCCCCAACAGATATCCATGTCCCTTTTCCTGATGAAACGATGGAAAAAAGACAAGTACTCCATAGTACTCCATAGTACTCCATAGTACTCAATAGGGGGCAAGAATACAGTTACCCTGCGGTCAGAGTCTGAAAAATACATGATTTTTCCTGGCCAGGGTTCTAAAAGTAAAGGTTTAGTTCTGGAACAGAACATTGGATCACAGAGCACTTCTGGAATTTTCATCACGCTGGACTACAAACACACAGGCTAAATATTATCTTGGCAACTGCTAAGTACTGAATGGTTACTGAGAGAGAAAGAGAGCAGGGAGGTAGAGAGAGACAGACAGAGAGAGAGACAGAGAGAGAGAGACAGAGAGACAGAGAGAGACAGAGAGAGAGACAGAGAGGGAGACAGAGAGACAGAGAGAGAGACAGAGAGACAGAGAGAGAGAGAGACAGAGAGAGATAGAGAGAGACAGAGAGGGATACAGAGACAGAGAGGGAGACAGAGAGGGAGACAGAGAGAGAGACAGAGACAGAGAGGGAGACAGAAAGGGAGACACAGAGAGGGAGACACAGAGAGAGAGACAGAGAGGGAGACAGAGAGGGAGACAGAGAGGGAGACATAGAGGGAGACATAGAGGGAGACAGAGAGAGACACAGAGAGAGACAGAGAGAGTCACAGAGAGAGACGGAGAGAGAGACAGAGAGGGAGACAGAGAGGGAGACAGACAGGGAGACACAGAGACAGACAGTGAGGGAGACACAGAGAGAGAGACAGAGAGGGAGACAGAGAGGGAGACAGAGAGGGAGACAGAAAGGGAGACAGAAAGGGAGACAGAGAAAGAGACAGAGAGGTAGACAGAGGTCCAATATTTCCGGGATGGGGATCAGGTGATGTCAGAGTTGGACGGAGAGTCGGCCTGGTCCTCTTACGTCCTCTGTCAGCAATGCTCCTATCAGACGAAGTGGATGCTAAGCTACATGGCTGTTTTGCTAGCATTGACTAGAATATTTTCCGGGTTTCATCTGATAACATTGAGGAGTTTACCACATCAGTCACCGGCTTCATTAGAAAGTGCATCAACGACCTCATTCCCACAGTGACCGTACGTACATACATACCCCAACCAGCAGAAATGGATTAAAGGCAACATCCACACTGAGCTAAAGGCTGGAGCTGCCACTTTTAAGAAGCGGGACACTAATCTGGACGATTATAAGATAAATCTCGCTACGACCTCCGACGAGCCATCAAACATGCAAAGCATCAATACAGGACTAAGATCAAATCCTACTACTCGATGGGTGCAAAGGGAATGCAAAGGGAAGCCAGCCGCGAACTGCCTAGCAATGCAAGACTACCAGACGAGCTAAATACCTTCTATGCTCACTTTGAGGCAAGCAACACTGAACCATGCATGAGAGCACCATGACTTCCGGCGCCGACAGAGATGGCCGCCTCGCTTCGCGTTCCTAGGAAACTATGCAGTTTTTTGTTTTTTTACGTGTTATTTCTTACATTAGTACCCCAGGTCATCTTAGGTTTCATTACATTCATTACATACAGTCGAGAAGAACTACTGAATATAAGATCAGCATCAACTCACCATCAGTACGACCAAGAATATGTTTTTCGCGACGCGGATCCTGTGTTCTGCCTTACAAACAGGACAACGGAGTGGATCCTATGCAGCGACCCAAAAAAACGACTCCGAAAGAGAGGGAAACGAGGCGGTCTACTGGTCAGACTCCGGAGACGGGCACAGCGCGCACCACTCCCTAGCATTCTTCTTGCCAATGTCCAGTCTCTTGACAACAAGGTTGATGAAATCCGAGCAAGGGTAGCATTCCAGAGGGACATCAGAGACTGTAACGTTCTTTGCTTCACGGAAACGTGGCTTACTGGAGAGACGCAATCCGAAGCGGTGCAGCCAACAGGTTTCTCCACGCATCGCGCAGACAGGAAAAAACATCTTAAGGCGTATGCCTTATGACTAACGTGACATGGTGCGATGAAAGAAACATACAGGAACTCAAATCCTTCTGTTCACCTGATTTAGAATTCCTCACAATCAAATGTAGACCGCATTATCTACCAAGAGAATTCTCTTCGATTATAATCACAGCCGTATATATCCCCCCCCAAGCAGACACATCGATGGCTCTGAACGAACTTTATTTAACTCTCTGCAAACTGGAAACAATTTATCCGGAGGCTGCATTCATTGTAGCTGGGGATTTTAACAAGGCTAATCTGAAAACAAGACTCCCCAAATTTTATCAGCATATCGATTGCGCAACCAGGGGAGGAAAGACCTTGGACCATTGTTACTCTAACTTCCGCGACGCATATAAGGCCCTGCCCCGCCCCCCTTTCGGAAAAGCTGACCACGACTCCATTTTGTTGATCCCTGCCTACAGACAGAAACTAAAACAAGAGGCTCCCACGCTGAGGTCTGTCCAACGCTGGTCCGACCAAGCTGACTCCACACTCCAAGACTGCTTCCATCACGTGGACTGGGAGATGTTTCGTATTGCGTCAGATAACAACATTGACGAATACGCTGATTCGGTGTGCGAGTTCATTAGAACGTGCGTTGAAGATGTCGTTCCCATAGCAACGATTAAAACATTCCCTAACCAGAAACCGTGGATTGATGGCAGCATTCGTGTGGAACTGAAAGCGCGAACCACTGCTTTTAATCAGGGCAAGGTGTCTGGTAACATGACCGAATACAAACAGTGCAGCTATTCCCTCCGCAAGGCTATCAAACAAGCTAAGCGCCAGTACAGAGACAAAGTAGAATCTCAATTCAACGGCTCAGACACAAGAGGCATGTGGCAGGGTCTACAGTCAATCACGGACTACAGGAAGAAACCCAGCCCAGTCACGGACCAGGATGTCTTGCTCCCAGGCAGACTAAATAACTTTTTTGCCCGCTTTGAGGACAATACAGTGCCACTGACACGGCCTGCAACGAAAACATGCGGTCTCTCCTTCACTGCAGCCGAGGTGAGTAAGACATTTAAACGTGTTAACCCTCGCAAGGCTGCAGGCCCAGATGGCATCCCCAGCCGCGCCCTCAGAGCATGCGCAGACCAGCTGGCCGGTGTGTTTACGGACATATTCAATCAATCCCTATACCAGTCTGCTGTTCCCACATGCTTCAAGAGGGCCACCATTGTTCCTGTTCCCAAGAAAGCTAAGGTAACTGAGCTAAATGACTACCGCCCCGTAGCACTCACATCCGTCATCATGAAGTGCTTTGAGAGACTAGTCAAGGACCATATCACCTCCACCCTACCTGACACCCTAGACCCACTCCAATTTGCTTACCGCCCAAATAGGTCCACAGACGATGCAATCTCAACCACACTGCACACTGCCCTAACCCATCTGGACAAGAGGAATACCTATGTGAGAATGCTGTTCATCGACTACAGCTCGGCATTCAACACCATAGTACCCTCCAAGCTCGTCATCAAGCTCGAGACCCTGGGTCTCGACCCCGCCCTGTGCAACTGGGTACTGGACTTCCTGACGGGCCGCCCCCAGGTGGTGAGGGTAGGCAACAACATCTCCTCCCCGCTGATCCTCAACACTGGGGCCCCACAAGGTTGCGTTCTGAGCCCTCTCCTGTACTCCCTGTTCACCCACGACTGCGTGGCCACGCACGCCTCCAACTCAATCATCAAGTTTGCGGACGACACAACAGTGGTAGGCTTGATTACCAACAACGATGAGACGGCCTACAGGGAGGAGGTGAGGGCCCTCGGAGTGTGGTGTCAGGAAAACAACCTCACACTCAACGTCAACAAAACTAAGGAGATGATTGTGGACTTCAGGAAACAGCAGAGGGAACACCCCCCTATCCACATCGATGGAACAGTAGTGGAGAGGGTAGCAAGTTTTAAGTTCCTCGGCATACACATCACAGACAAACTGAATTGGTCCACTCACACAGACAGCATCGTGAAGAAGGCGCAGCAGCGCCTCTTCAACCTCAGGAGGCTGAAGAAATTCGGCTTGTCACCAAAAGCACTCACAAACTTCTACAGATGCACAATCGAGAGCATCCTGGCGGGCTGTATCACCGCCTGGTATGGCAACTGCACCGCCCTCAACCGTAAGGCTCTCCAGAGGGTAGTGAGGTCTGCACAACGCATCACCGGGGGCAAACTACCTGCCCTCCAGGACACCTACACCACCCGATGTCACAGGAAGGCCATAAAGATCATCAAGGACATCAACCACCCGAGCCACTGCCTGTTCACCCCGCTATCATCCAGAAGGCGAGGTCAGTACAGGTGCATCAAAGCTGGGACCGAGAGACTGAAAAACAGCTTCTATCTCAAGGCCATCAGACTGTTAAACAGCCACCACTAACACTGAGTGGCTGCTGCCAACACACTGACACTGACTCAACTCCAGCCACTTTAATAATGGGAATTGATGGGAAATTATGTAAATATATCACTAGCCACTTTAAACAATGCTACCTTATATAAATGTTACTTACCCTACATTATTCATCTCATACGCATACGTATATACTGTACTCTATATCATCGACGGTATCCTTATGTAATACATGTATCACTAGCCACTTTATACTATACTATGCCACTTTGTTTACATACTCATCTCATTTGTACATACTGTACCCGATACCATCTACTGTATCTTGCCTATGCTGCTCTGTACCATCACTCATTCATATATCCTTATGTACATATTCTTTATCCCCTTACACTGTGTACAAGACAGTAGTTTTGGAATTGTTAGTTAGATTACTTGTTATTACTGCATTGTCGGAACTAGAAGCACAAGCATTTCGCTACACTCGCATTAACATCTGCTAACCATGTGTATGTGACAAATAAAATTTGATTTGATTTGATTTGATTTGCTCTGGATGACTGTGTGATCTTGCTATACATAGCCGATGTACCCCTACCTGCACATACTGTAGCTACCGCAACTACCTCGTACCCTACCTGGACATACTGTAACTACCACAACTACCTTGTACCCTACCTGCACATACTGTAGCTACCGCAACTACCTCGTACCCTACCTGCACATACTGTAACTACCACAACTACCTCGTACCCTACCTGCACATACTGTAATGACCACAACTCCCTCGTACCCTACCTACACATACTGTAACTGCACAACTCCCTCGTACCCTACCTGCACATACTGTAACTACCACAACTATCTCGTACCCTACCTACACATACTGTAACTACCGCAACTACCTCGTACCCTACCTACACATACTGTAGCTACCACAACTCCCTCGTACCCTACCTGGACATACTGTAACTACCACAACTACCTTGTACCCTACCTGCACATACTGTAGCTACCACAACTACCTTGTACCCTACCTGCACATACTGTAACTACCACAACTACCTCGTACCCTACCTGCACATACTGTAACTACCACAACTCACTACCTTGTACCCTACCTGCACATACTGTAACTACCACAACTACCTTGTACCCTACCTACACATACTGTAACTACCACAACTACCTTGTACCCTACCTACACATACTGTAACTACCACAACTACCTTGTACCCTACCTGCACATACTGTAACTACCACAACTACCTTGTACCCTACCTACACATACTGTAACTACCACAACTACCTTGTACCCCTACCCCTGCAAAACCTGGATATAACCATATTATTTTTTTACTACTCATTATTCAATGTGTATTTATCCCTCATGTCACTATTTAAATGTTTTATATATAAATCTTAAACTCTGTATTGTTGGAAAAGGACACATAAGTAAGCATTTCACTGTTAGCCTACATCTGTTATTTACAAAGCATGTGACAAATACAATATGATTGGATTCAGACTGCCTACTACTACTCTTCTCTCTCTCTCTGTCTCTGTCTCTCTCTCTGTCTCTCTCTCTCATCCCACTCCCTCTGTCTCTCTTCATCTTTCTTTCTCTCTCTCTCTCTCTCTCCCTCTCCCTCTCTTCATCTTTGTCTCTCTCTCTATCTCTCTCTCTCTCTCTCTCTCTCTCTCTCTCACCCCTCTCTCTCTGTGTATACAGTTCTACAAAGGCCTAACATCATAAAACATTCAGTTCATCCATTTAAAATGAGAAATTTGCTCCAATCAATAATGACACGACTGTTTGATCACTGTCTTCAACTGTTACATGTTTAATACTGTAACCAAAGACATCTTTTCAACCTCTTGTACTCACTATCCACTAATCCAGATCTTTAAGCTCCAAGTCAAGTTTAAGTGCTGTCTCGGCAGCCTACAAAACGACTGAGATAATATCTAGCAGTTTGAATGTCCTTTCCCTCAAGCAAAGTATATTGTAACTAACCTGTAATAACAAAATTACAATATGGCATTAATTTACACACATAATATACAAGATCTTGAAAAAGGTTATTCAAAGTTTTTTCAAGAGAAGCAACCAACAAAACTCTAAGCCAAATATTTCAAAACACTGGTAACACAATAACAACATTGAAAAGAAAAGTACAACGTACAGCACAAAAAAACATTATTCTACAACAGAATGTTTGACACTATTGTGAAAACTTGACTTTGACAGTGCGAGATAACAACAGCAGTAGTGACCGGTATATGGTTGTTGACTCATTGTCTATGGGCCTGACACTAGCAAGAATAATCTGTTACACTAGACTAAACCAATGATGTACAGTATATAAACCCTAGATAAACCCAGGGGCATTGCATTGAAGCCACCATGCAGCCATCTTGGTACTCCTCCTCCATTGTAATTGTTTTTTTTTTTATGTCTACTTCATTTTTGCCACATTTGTTCTATTACAAACACCTTAATGCATACTGTTCAATTATATTATGTGAGATAAACAACAAAACAATTCAATAATATAGAAAAACATTTTCCTTAAAGAATATTTTTTCAGAGTGTACTAATGTTACTGTCCGCACTACAAAAAAATATATACATAAATACATATTTTAGTGAAATATTGTAGAATTCTGTTTTCACGGTAGGTAGTCTAGTGGTTAAGAGCATTGGGCCAGTATCCAAAAGGTTGCTGTGTCAAATCCCAGAGCTGACTTGATGAGAAAAATCTGTCAAGGTGCCCTTGAGCAAGGCACTTAACCGTAATTGGTCCTGTAAGTAGCTCTGGATAAGAGCATCTGCTAAATGACTACACTGTAATGCATGAAGGACTGCTCCAACTGGGGAGAGCCAATATGGCCAACCAGTGTCTTCAAAGCCTCCCAATGGTCAATACTTGCGTCAGCAATCTAGGGTTTATATATATATCATTGGAATAAACCCTAGAACCAAGTCGCCAACTGGGCACACACTGGTTCAATCAATGTTGTTTCCACAAATTACATTGAACCAACATGGAATAGAAGTTGTATTGATGTCTGTGCTCAGTGGGGGGTGAAACACTGATAGTCACTGCTTGTCTAAATCCCAAATGGAATCCTATTCCCTATATAGTGTTCTACTTTTGACAAGAGCCCTATGCTTCCTGGTTAAAAGTAGTGTACTATATAGTGAATAGGGTCCCATTTTGGACACAACCCTAGTTCCTGAGTGGCTCCCTGAGAGGCGCAGTGGTCTAAGGCACTGCATCTCAGCGTTAGAGGCGTCACACCAGACATAGGTACGATTCCAGGCTGTATCACAACCAGCCGTTACATTACTAGTCTGTTCTAGGCTAAAACGATGGCCAGTTGTTTCGCATAGGCAAACTGTCAATTCCACATACTACAAAAATATCCTAGAGCTATCTATCTATATAGGCAGCCACGATCAATACATCAATTTAGATAGGAAGATAACCCGAACAGAGCTTTCGTGTCGATTTACATTTACAAGTATCAATCAGTGTAAATAGGCGAAAAAGAACGTGTCAATCAAACGATAATCGGTTTCGGATTATGCTTGTTTGAGTTCATTGCATGATGAATCTGTAATGTATACATTTTCTCACGGGAAGTGCTACTGCTCCTTGGCAAAGCGAATGATACATCCACGCTTACTAATGCATGACGACCATAATAACAACGTGCTATTCCCCTGTTGTTGCTGCTGCTAACGTTAAACTCACTATTTCCCCCCGTCCGTTACAAATGACAAGCAAAGCGGGATTTAACTCACCAATGTAGCTTCTCTTTCTTATTTTTGTAGATTTTTCTGTCCTGTCTGGATTTCATATCCACGGGTCCATAACAGCGGAGGAACAGCCGCCCAGATTCGGCTGATGATGGGAGAAACAGGGACGGAGGGATGGATGGAGAGGAAATGAGGAGGAAGGAGCCTTTGATGTAAGGATATCTGGGTCCCCAACTCTTGCCCAGTCGGTGTGTTGTTACGTTACCAAGGCAGCGTCGACCCTTCAGCCCTGTAGTGCGAGCTGCAGCAGATTCCAGACATGTTAGTGCGCATGCGCTTCACCGAAAAACAGCGAGACACGTTATAATAACCTCGATCGAAATAAGCAAGATGTTTCACGCGCTCCCTGCCTCTCTCGCTGTTTTGTTTTACTGTACAGTGATGAGGAATAGGCTAAATATGTGTGTGTTCTTCCGTAGGTTTATTTAGGAGGAAGCATGTAGAGCAAGCATGCACACGCTTCACTGTGTAGGGCTGAAGACAGCAGCCTATCTATACGACTCTATAAGGTTCAGCATCGGCTTGGTGCTATAGGTCGTTGTTCCTTTCTTTACTTATTCACATAGGCGTATTACTGCCACATATTTGTAACATACCGGTAGGCTGGACTGTAAAGGATTGGAATTGGAACGATGCTGCTCTCTCCTGGCTCTGACAACGAAGTGCTGGTGACATTTAGGATACATGGCACTAGACGTCTGCTCAGTTCCGAGGCTATTGTCATGCTGATACTGAATCAAAGCACTAATAACGTATTCTGTAGGAAAACTGACTCACTGTTGTGGTGTGACGCATTGTAGTTAACTTTCACAAACACTTGTTTTCTTCCAGACCTACCGCGTGCCTGTCCGTCTCTGTCCATGGTGCTTAAATCACTCATTCGCACATTACATACTGAGAACAGGCAATCACAGAGGCGTCAAGGTGCTAAAAAAATAATAATTAATATATTTTTTTGTTATAACATACCAACTGCCTCTGTAGCCAAAGTGTCAAAATGTATACGCCTATTTATTTTCTACAACCACAGCCATCATCACACATTGTAAGCAGGCTGATGCTAGTGACTCCTAATATACATGATTTAAATAGTTAGATATGCAGTTGAAACAAACTATTTCTTACTTGATTTGAGTTTGTTCATATGCTGACATCTGCCTGTATAATTATTTATCCTTAACAGTGAAATACTTAACAGTGAGACTTAACAGTGAGACTTAACAGTGAATGACTTAAAGACTTAACAGTGAATGACTTAACAGTGAAAGACTTAACAGTGAATGACTTAACAGTGAATGACTTAACAGTGAGACTTAACAGTGAATGACTTAACAGTGAATGACTTAACAGTGAATGACTTAACAGCGAATGACTTAAAGACTTAACAGTGAGACTTAACAGTGAATGACTTAACAGTGAGACTTAACAGTGAATGACTTAACAGTGAATGACTTAAAGACTTAACAGTGAATGACTTAACAGTGAATGACTTAACAGTGAAATACTTAACAGTGAGACTTAACAGTGAATGACTTAACAGTGAGACTTAACAGTGAATGACTTAACAGTGAATGACTTAAAGACTTAACAGTGAAAGACTTAACAGTGAGACTTTACAGTGAATGACTTAACAGTGAATGACTTAACAGTGAATGACTTAACAGTGAAATACTTAACAGTGAGACTTAACAGTGAATGACTTAACAGTGAGACTTAACAGTGAATGACTTAACAGTGAATGACTTAAAGACTTAACAGTGAAAGACTTAACAGTGAGACTTAACAGTGAGACTTTACAGTGAATGACTTAACAGTGAATGACTTAAAGACTTAACAGTGAATGACTTAACAGTGAATGACTTAAGAGTGAAAGACTTAACAGTGAATGACTTAACAGTGAATGACTTAAAGACTTAACAGTGAAAGACTTAACAGTGAATGACTTAACAGTGAATGACTTAACAGTGAATGACTTAAAGACTTAACAGTGAAAGACTTAACAGTGAGACTTAACAGTGAGACTTAACAGTGAATGACTTAAAGACTTAACAGTGAATGACTTAACAGTGAATGACTTAAGAGTGAATTACTTAACAGTGAAAGACTTAACAGTGAATGACTTAACAGTGAATGACTTAAAGACTTAACAGTGAAAGACTTAACAGTGAAAGACTTAACAGTGAGACTTAACAGTGAGACTTAACAGTGAAAGACTTAACAGTGAATGACTTAACAGTGAATGACTTAACAGTGAAAGACTTAACAGTGAATGACTTAACAGTGAAAGACTTAACAGTGAATGACTTAACAGTGAAATACTTAACAGTGAATGACTTAACAGTGAATGACAGATGCAACTCAGAAGTAGCCACCTACCAGTATTCATGTCTCCCAGCACAGCGCCCGCAGCCAGAGAAGGAGGAGGCGCAATTGGGGCGGGGTGGGGGGTGTGGGAATTCTGTTGAATTCAGAGATTCAACAGATTGTGAAATTAGCTAGTGTGATGTGCAATTTGTTACATTTAAAATTATATCAAATAATTAAAAGATAATCAAAATAACATTTAAAAGTAAATAATACAATTACTTCCATCCACCGGGCTGCGACAGCACTTTTTCATAGGAGGGCAAAAAAGTAGGTGCTTGGGCACTGGTTGAGCCCTACCGGTGCACGTTCCTGTCTATAACCATCATTTAACACGTTTTTGAAGCCACAAACAGTTGTTTATGCTCAGATCTCCCGAGCATTTTTGCGTCGCTGTCCATGGTTCGGGAATCAGTCAAGCGCAGAATACATGGGCTTACATTCAACACATAGCCGGGAATCAAGCAAACAATACTTTAAAAGGGAGGCTTTCACTCAATAACTAGACAAACAACTTTATAATAGCATACATATGGCCTATAACTATGCTGTAATTTAACCCTATTCTCAACCGTCTGGTAGAGCAGCCGGTAGAGCAGCCGGTTAGACAATGGATTTAGAAGTGGATATGAAACAAATATTCAGTTCAACTTCCCCAGCCCTCCTGCATGAATTCACATAATTTGATCCTTTTGGGTTGCTGTAGTTTAGTGTTGTGGCACTCTAACTTTGCTCACTCAGACGGCTGTAAGAAAACTAGTCACAGATTGTTTTGTTAAAAAGGCTAAAAAGCAATACTTTTTTAAATAATGTGCTCAACCAGGCAGTTGATATGTCAGTAAAAAGTATGGTGCACTAAAAATAGAGTACATTTATTATTTTAGAAAAATACTTATTTTGGTGAAAAATATGATTGAATTGTTGACAACACACCATATTAGGCAACATTAATTGGTTAAACTACATTTCATGACCCATTGGGGTCGATTAATCAATATTCAGACTTATGGTGGTCTATAAAATAATACCCATAATTTGTCATATATTATCTAAAAGTGTATTCTGTACATGTGGGAAACATGGGGGAAGAACCTGGATCACTTAAGATGTAAGAGAACCATTTTCAGGGACATTGCACTATACACCACCTGAAAACCCATTAATTTCAATGCAATTGAAAATTCATATTTGGACATACAAAATTACCATATATTAAAATTGGACAAACTATCCCTCCCTCCCTCCCTCCCTCCCTCCCTCCCTCCCTCCCTCCCTCCCTCCCTCCCTCCCTCCCTCCCTCCCTCCCTCCATCCATCCATCCATCCATCCATCAAGCTGAAGGGAGACTTTGTGCACACATTAGAATGCTATTTTAATAATAAATAAATAGCAGCATCACACAGAAATGAAATAAAAAACATTGTCGTGTGGATGACTAAAGTTGTAAAAACATGAGAAGTGTCATTGACGGATATTCACAAGTAAATGGTCTAAACAAAATGGCGATTGATTTGATCGTAACGTAAGGGGGTTGACACATAAAAGATCTCTAACTCTGGCCCGGGGCATTATGCTGGTTTCACAACAAGTGGTAAACTCTGAAAACACTACTTGTAAACTGGGAGCAACCAGTTTACAACCAGCAATGCGTTCACATGCTTTGAGCTAGTTAAGAATGCCAATCGGCTGATGGCAAACAAGTTGTATCAACCGTAGACTAAAAGTACAGCCATCATGCTCGTCAACAAATTACAATGTCCAACAAACATATCCAGAGATTTTTTACATTTGTTAAATTAAATGATGCTTTGTTGTTGCATTTAGCTGCTGAAAATGCTGTTATCTAGGTCATTTCCTTAGTAGGTGACGTCAGAGGTCAGCATGTGGGAGAAGTCGTAGCTCAGGGATGATGGATGAGTTTCCCCACTGGTAATTACCAGTTAGAGGGCCGTTCAAACTGGATTTTTCCCAGTCGTATGCCCTTAGTTACGAATTTGAGAGATTTCACGAGCGCAGCGTTAGTTTGGCAACGCTAAGAAGAGGATGCTCTAATGCCCTGGACCAGAGCTCTATCCTACACACACGGTTACGGATCACATATACAGCTTAAAATACATTGTTTAAGCAAACTGGTTTCGCAAACTGATTTTGGATCAAACCAAAACCCGATTCTTTCAGGGGGGTTTTCTCTTGGCGTCCTCTTCTCTCTGCACTCCTCTTCATTAGTTTTAGTTTCGTTTTTTTTGCTCAACTTCATGTCAAATGTGGCAAAGGGCCTGTAGTCCTATTGACCTCTGTCTTTTGTCTGGAAAAAGCTCCAACGTTCCTAGTGATCGGTTAGGCCTACTGTTCCATCTTCCTTACTTAGGAGCTAGACAGTGTGCATCTTAAATGGCACCCTATTCCCTACATGGGGCACTACTTTTATCAGAGCCCTATGGTCCCTGGTGAAAAGTAGTGCACTATATAGGGAATAGGGTGCCATTTGAGACGTAGCCAAAGTGTGTTAAAATAAAACATTTGACCTGTGTGCGACCTGTGTAGAGGGGTCAGAGGTTGTCATAGGTAGTACATTCAGTCAGGTGCTCTGGTGTTTTGGTTGTGGTTGTGGCAGCGTTGAGTATGAGTTGTAGGGATAACTTTCAGGGTGTATGTGGGTTATATAGGCCCATAGGGTTACTCATATAATGTAGATTGGGTTATGGTGAGGTTTGTTCTATGATAGGGTTATAGCCTATGCTTTTAGTTGAGTTTTGATCACAGCTACAAATGTAGGATCTTAATTTGAGCCAGTTTGACAGAGTAGGAAAATAATACTGCAGCAATAGCAAATGTGAATTATTATATGGATTATAATTAATGGACAATTTTTTGTAAGAGTTAATCATTTTTTTGTTAGGGCAAATCGAATCTGGACATTTTAAAGTGGACATTACAAACTTTAGAAGCATTTTTTTAAACCTTGAGTACACAATAAGTTAGCATTTCCTGCCGAGCAGGAAAATGATCAGCAACAAAAAAGTGCTCAAATTAAGATCCGGCATCTGTATGGTTGTGCAAATGGCAGTGTTGGGGTTATGTTCTGGTCAAGGCCTGGAGTTAGGCTGGCGGTGAGGGACCAAAACAATCCCTCTGAGACCTGTATCCAGAAAGCCTCTCAGAGTATGAGTGCTGATCATCCTTAACTGGACTGGGTTTGATCCGTCTTCTCAAGGACTGCCTGCCGTGGCCATCAGTATGAGGTAATACATTATGACGTGTGAGAGAGATCCATTGTACTGAGACCAGTGTTTCCAACCCCTTCATCCACCCTCATGTAAGCATTAAAATAAGTCAATCCTAACATCAGATCTAGGATCAGGTTACCCAACTCCCAACAATTTGACCCTGTATCAGTGGTCAGGGCCATTGACTTCTACCTACACAGTCTACTCATTTTAATGAGGTGGGTTCTTGGTGCTACCACCTGTCTCACCACAAGGTGGCACTGTGACGGTCATTGGGGCTATAGTTTCCTTTCTCCAGTCATCATTATCAGTCTCCCTAGTAACCATTATAGACTTGTTTTATACACATTGGAAAAAGCTCCATTCAGACCTGTTGTATTGTTATGTTGTGTCCATGGTGCTGCATTTTTACTAAGATCCATTACACAATAAGTTAGACTGCATTTGACTATGGAAGCGTCTGACATGGAACCCTATTCCCTATGTAGTGGATCAAACGTAGTGCACTGTGTAGGGAATAGGGTGCCATTCAGGACATAGACTATGAAGTCTCGAGTTTCTCTCTGTTCAGCTTTGAATTATGTCTTCATCTCCTCCTCCTCCTCCTCCTTCTCCTCTTCCATCTCCTTCTCCTCTTCCTCCTCCTTCTCTTCCATCTCCTTCTCCTTCTCCTCCTCCTGCTCCTCATTCATCTCCTTCTCCTCCTCTTTCTCCTTCTCCTCCTCCTTTCTTCTCCTCCTCCTCCTCCTTCTCCTCCTCCCCCTTCTCCTCCTCCTTCTCCTCCTCCTTTCTTCTCCTTCTCCTCCTTTCTCCTCCTTTCTTCTCCTCCTGCTCCTCCTTCTCCTCCTCCTTCTTCTCCTTCTCCTCCTTCTTCTCCTCCTTCTCCTTCTTCTCTTCCTCCTCCTTCTCCTTCTGTGGGGTTCTAAATTGTACAAGTCCATGACACCCAGGTCAAGGGTTAAGAATCAAGGTAAGTCCTTCCATGATACATTCTTCCACACCACCCACTGTGGCTGTGTCTCAAATTTGACCCTATTCCCCACGTAGTGCACTAGTGTTGACCATAGCCCTACAGAGAGCTGCCTGATTAGGGCGTTTTGTTCAAGATAGTGCCCTACACAGTGAATAGGGTGTTATTTGACACATGCCCACTACAGTCCTTCCCTCCCTCACATTACTTAAAGTCTGCCTGTCCATCATCAGCCAATGAGCCGCAGAGCTGGCGTAATCCAATTATCCAATCAACCAATCAGACGCTGCTGGTGCGCTCCAAGTGAGCGTGGCAGAAGCTGTCGACAGATAGCTTCAGCTCCGACATTCTGGGTTCCAATTCCGACATCATCCCGGGGCATTCCATATCCATCCTCATCCCGTCATCTGTAGGATCGTCAGGCTCCACCCCTCTGATCATCCCGTTACCATCGGCCCCGCCCCCTCCACCACCATTCCGACAGTTGCTATTCCGGTCCACACTTCCCTTCTTCCCATTCCCTCCATGATGTCCAAATATGGGCGTGGCCGCATGAGACGGACACTGGATGGTGGGAACAGCTAGCGATTTACTACTAACCCCTGCCATCGGCCCTGTGTTATACTGACAACGTATATAGCTGGAAAAGGCCCTTCTGTATGTCTTGTTAAACAACGTATAGACCAATGGGTTGACTCCAGAGGAGATGTATCCCACCCACACAAAGACGTTGAGGAGCTCAGCCAATAAAGGCTCGTTGCAGGAACCCTGACAGAGGACGTAAGTGACATTGGTGATGAAGAAGGGGCACCACATGATCAGAAACAGGAAGAACACGATCCCCAGCACCTACAACACAGAACAGAGAACATGGACCACGCTAGAACAGAGTAGATTGGAGAACAGAGACCACACTAGAACAGAGTAGATTGGAGAACAGAGACCACACTAGAACAGAGTAGATTGGAGAACAGAGACCACACTAGAACAGAGACCACACTAGAACAGAGTAGATTGGAGAACAGAGACCACACTAGAACAGAGTAGATTGGAGAACAGAGACCACACTAGAACAGAGTAGATTGGAGAACAGAGACCACACTAGAACAGAGTAGATTGGAGAACAGAGACCACACTAGAACAGAGTAGATTGGAGAACAGAGACCACACTAGAACAGAGGAGATTGGAGAACAGAGACCACACTAGAACAGAGTAGATTGGAGAACAGAGACCACACTAGAACAGAGTAGATTGGAGAACAGAGACCACACTAGAACAGAGTAGATTGGAGAACAGAGACCACACTAGAACAGAGTAGATTGGAGAACAGAGACCACACTAGAACAGAGTAGATTGGAGAACAGAGACCACACTAGAACAGAGTAGATTGGAGAACAGAGACCACACTAGAACAGAGGAGATTGGAGAACAGAGACCACACTAGAACAGAGTAGATTGGAGAACAGAGACCACACTAGGACAGAGTAGCTTAGAGAACAGAGACCACACTAGAACAGAGGAGATTGGAGAACAGAGACCACACTAGAACAGAGTAGATTGGAGAACAGAGACCACACTAGAACAGAGGAGATTGGAGAACAGAGACCACACTAGAACAGAGTAGCTTGGAGAACAGAGACCACACTAGAACAGAGGAGATTGGAGAACAGAGACCACACTAGAACAGAGTAGCTTAGAGAACAGAGACCACACTAGAACAGAGGAGATTGGAGAACAGAGACCACACTAGAACAGAGTAGATTGGAGAACAGAGACCACACTAGAACAGAGGAGATTGGAGAACAGAGACCACACTAGAACAGAGTAGATTGGAGAACAGAGACCACACTAGAACAGAGTAGATTGGAGAACAGAGACCACACTAGAACAGAGTAGATTGGAGAACAGAGACCACACTAGAACAGAGTAGATTGGAGAACAGAGACCACACTAGAACAGAGGAGATTGGAGAACAGAGACCACACTAGAACAGAGTAGATTGGAGAACAAGATCCTCAGAACCTAGAACAGAGTAGAGTAGATCAGAGTGGTGTATGAGAGGTGATGGAATGCAATAGGACAGAATGGAAAGGAAAGAAACGGAAGAGAAGAGACATTAAGAGGAGAAACTGCTAGATGTCTACAGTTGATCCTCACCTTGGAGGCCCGCCTCTCGTTCTTGATCGCCTGCATCATCCCCCGCCTTCCGTGACTGTCCCGTGCATCACGCCCTGCCGGAGAGCTCAGCTGGGACGCCACCCCCGAACTTGGAATCATACTGATGCTCTCCGAGGGGGAACTGCTTAAGAGGCCGGTCTGCCGGTCAGGCTCCGCCCCTTTCAGGCAGCTCAGACTTCCTTGTCTGCTAGGAGGAGGAGCCTCAATGTTTATGGGCAGGCCTAGGAAATTTGGAGGCAGGGACTGATGGTTTGAGGGAGTGGCCTGAGGCTGCAGTGGCTGCTGGGAGGAAGTTTTCCTCTCGTAGAGGAAGACGGTCTCCTGGCGCTGGAGGACCTGGGAGGGAAGACACGATGTGATGTTATGATGGACCACTGACAGACATACCATTATTAGTCAAATAATAATAATTCCCTGCAACAACTAAAGATGTACCAGCCTGTCTGTCCTTTGACCAGTTGTTTCTGACAAATACATGGACCAGTACATCGCTAGTTAATCATAACACAGACTCTACTGCGGTTGGCACCAATAAAGTGGGTCTGTGTTATATTTCCTGTCTGACAGACCTGTATAGTAAGGCACTACAAAACTAACATGATGACCAATGGGATTCAATCAGAGGCTGGAGGAATACATTGGCTAGCCAATCAAATGACAGAACATCAAATAACTAGCCAATCAAAAACACTCTCTGACCTGTATGGTGAGGCAGTAGGACACAACCATGATGACCAATGGGATGAAGAAAGCCACGAAGGAGCCAACCAGCATGAAGCGCTCCTCGTTCAGAACACAGCTGCCGTTGACAAACACCTTGTCTTTGTTGTGAAGGCCGATCACCGGGATAGGCATGGACACACCTATAGGAGAGATGGATGAAAATAGAGAGAAAGTGATTAGAGAGGCATGAACACCTTGTCCTTGTTGTGAAGGTCAGTCACCGGGATAGGCATGGACACACCTAGAATAGAGGGAGAGGGAGAGAGAGAGAAAGGAAGAGAAGGAGAGAGAGAAAGAGAGGGGGATGAGAAGATAAGTAATCATTAGAGAAGGAGGTGGGATTAGAGAGGGAGGGAAGGAGGGATGAATACCTTGTTGTGAAGGCCAATGACTGGCATGGGGATGGACACTCGTAGGAGAAGAGAGAGACAGAGAGAGAGAGGAGCGAGATAGAGAGATGAGAGTAGGAGAGAAAGAGAGAGGGATGACAGAAGGAGAGAGAGACAAAGAGAGATGAGAGGGACGAGAGAAGGAGAGAGAGAGAGAAGGAGAGAGACAGAGAGAAGAAGAGAGAGACAAAGAGAGATGAGAGGGACGAGAGAAGGAGAGAGAGAGAGAATTTTTATTGTTTTTCACTTTATATTTTTCACTTTATATATTATCTACCTCACTTGCTTTGGCAATGTTAACACATGTTTCCCATGCCAATAAAGCCCTTGAATTGAATTGAATTGAGAGAGATTTTGGTAAACTCCCATATCTACTGGATGAAATACCACAGTGTGCCATCACAGCAGCAAGATTTGTGACCTGTTGCCACAAGAAAAGGGCAACCAGTGAAGAACAAACACCATTGTAAATACAACTCATATTTATGCTTATTTATTTTATCTTGTGTCCTTTAACAATTGTACATTGTTAAAACACTGTATATATATATATAATATGACACTTGTAATGCCTTTATTGTTTTGAAACTTCTGTATGTGTGATGTTTACTGTTAATTTTTATTGTTTATTTCACTTTATATATTCACTTTATATATTATCTACCTCACTTGCTTTGGCAATGTTAACACATGTTTCCCATGCCAATAAAGCCCTTGAATTGAATTGAATTGAATTGAATTGAGAGAGAGAGAGAGAGAGAGAGAGAGAGAGAGAGAGAGAGAGCGACAGATAGGAGAGAGAGAGAGAGAGAGAGAGAGAGAAGGAGAGAGAGAGAGAGGAGAGAGAGACAGAGAGAAGGAGAGAGAGAGACAGAGAGAATGAGAGAGAGAGATGGATGAGTCATTGTTGTTATGGAGGACTTTTGGAGTGAGAAAAAAGGGCTGCTATGAGAGAGGATGGTAAGAAGCTGGGGGAAGAGAGGATGGTAAGAAGCTGGGGGAAGAGAGGATGGTAAGAAACTGGGGGAAGAGAGGATGGTAAGAAGCTGGGGGAAGAGAGGATGGTAAGAAGCTGGGGGAAGAGAGGATGGTAAGAAGCTGGGGGAAGAGAGGATGGTAAGAAGCTGGGGGAAGAGAGGATGGTAAGAAGCTGGGGGAAGAGAGGATGGTAAGAAGCTGGGGGAAGAGAGGATGGTAAGAAGCTGGGGGAAGAGAGAGATTAACATTTTGTCCTTGTTGTGGAGGCTAACGATACCACAGAACAAAAGAGAGGGATGAGAGAAGGAGAGAACAAAAGGAGGGAAGGAGGGAGAGGGGAGAGAGACAGATGTACATGGTGGAGGCTAATGACTGGGAAATGCGTGGACACAATGCAGAGAGAGCCAGAGACAGAAAGAGAAGGAGAGAAAAAGAGAATGATGGGAGGGAGGAGAGTGATGAAGTGTTTGTCCTTGTTGTGCAGCCCAAATAGCCATCAATAAATCTAGAGAAAAGGACAAGAGAAGAATATAGAGAGGGGAGTAGAGAAAAGAGGGAGAGAGGGGGAGGGGAAAGCCGAAAGAAAAGAGAGAGAGAGAGAGAGAGAGAGAGAGAGAGGGGTATGTAGCAGAGGAGGCTGGTGGGAGGAGCTATTCTAATGGATGCAATGGAGTCAAACACGTTTCCATTCAATTGATTCCATTCCAGGCATTACAATGAGCCCGTCCTCCTATATCTCCTCCCACCAGCCTCCTCTGGTACGCAGTGAGAGAGAAAGAGAGCGAGAGACCGGTCAACAGACAGACAGAGATAGGGAATAGATTACGTAATTTACTCTAATCTCTTATCTAAATAATCTCTAATTAATCTTTCATCTGATGTGATCGGATCCTCTGATTGTTCTGAAACCACAACCTGACCTGCTACCTTGTTATCTGCCCACACACACACACTGGACACACACACACACACACCCACACACACAACACACACACACACACACACACACACGCACACACACACACACGCACACACCCGCGCACACACACACACACACACACACACACACACACACACACACACACACACACACACACACACACACACACACACACACACACACACACACACACACACACACACACAAACACTGGACTCACACACACACAAACACTGGACTCACACACACACAAACACTGGACACACACACACACACACACACACTGGACACACCCACCCACACACACTGGACACACACACACTGGACACACACACACTGGACACACACACACACACACACACACACACACACACACACACACACACACACACACACACACACGCACACACTGGACACGCACACACTGGACACGCACACACTGGACACGCACACACTGGACACACACACACTGGACACACAACCTGACCTGTCACCTTCTTACTCGGCTGTCCTATTCACATTACTTATCTGTATGAGTGAGAGAGAGAAAAGAGAAAATCCCATATCTATTGGGAGAAAACCCCTTTTATGGAACATTTGCAGCAAAGTACATAGCTTCCTGCCACACCAGCAGGTACAGCCAGTGGAACGACCAATCAGAACAATAACATTAGAACCTATGTCTCTATCATGATATAATTAGTACTGTAATGTCACTGAGTATTGTTATTAGTCCTCATGGATTTGGTTCGTCACTTTTGTTAATTGTTTATTTAAATGTTAACATATCAAGCCCCTCTTGAATTGAATTGAGTGAAAGAGAATGAGATCCAACTGGAAAAGAGTCCCCTAAGCAAGCTGGTACTCTGTTGACAAACACAAACAGACCCCACAGAGCCCCAGGACAGCAGCACAATCAGACCCAACCAAATTATGAGAAAACAAAAATAAGGTGATTACTTGACACATAGGAAAGAATTAACAAGAAAACTGAGTAAACTAGAATGCTATTTGGCCCTAAACAGAGAGAACACAGTGACAGAATACCTGACCACTGTGACTGACCCAAAATTAAGGAAAGCTTTGACTATGTACAGACTCACTGAGCATGGCCTTGCTATTGAGAAAGGCCGCCGTAGGCAGACATGGCTCTCACTGCCCACAAAATGAGGTGGAAACTGAGCTGCACTTCCTAACCTCCTGCCAAATGTACGACCATATTTCCCTCAGATTACACAGATCCACAAATAATTTGAAAACAAACCTAATTTTGATAAACTCCAACTATTAGGAGAAATACCACACAGTGCCATCCCAGCAGCCAGATGTGTGTCCCGTTGCCATGAGAAAAGGGCAACCAGAGGAGCACAAACAACATTGTAAATACAACATATATGTATCAGTCTATTTATCTCCCCTTTCATACTTCAACTATGTGCTCATTGTTACAACACTGTACATAGACAATAATATAACATTTGAAATGTACATTATTTTGAAACTATTGTGAGTGTAGTGTTTACTAGATAGATAGATAGATAGACAGACAGACAGACAGACAGACAGACAGACAGACAGACAGACAGACAGACAGACAGACAGACAGACAGACAGACAGACAGACAGACAGACAGACAGACAGACAGACAGATAGATAGAGAGAAAGAGATATAGAGAGAGAAAAATATATAGACAGATAGAGATAGAGAGAGAAAGAGATATAGACAGATAGATAGAGATAGAGAGAGAAAGAGATATAGAGAGAGAAAAATATATAGACAGATAGAGATAGAGAGAGAAAGAGATATAGACAGATAGATAGAGATAGAGAGAGAAAGAGATATAGACAGATAGATAGAGATAGAGAGAGAAAGAGATATAGAGAGAGAAAGAGATATAGATAGATAGAGAGAGCGAGAGGTCATGAGCTCCTGGATAATCGTAGATAAACTTGGATTGTTTTGCAAGGACTTATAAAGGATACTACTCTCTACATCAAAACCTTCACTCCAAATCAGAATTACAAACCTAAAATATTGAGAGAGAGAGAGAGAACCTGGAAATACTGTACCATCCAACCCAAAACTGAGTAATGTTCAGTCTGAAGAGGGAGGGAGGAAGAGAGAGAGAACCTGGAAATACTATCCAACCCACAACTGAGTAATGTTCAGTCTGAAGAGGGAGGGAGGAAGAGAGAGAGAGAGAGAACCTGGAAATACTGTACCATCCAACCCACAACTGAGTAATGTTCAGTCTGAAGAGGGAGGGAGGAAGAGAGAGAGAGAGAGAACCTGGAAATACTGTACCATCCAACCCAAAACTGAGTAATGTTCAGTCTGAAGAGGGAGGGAGGAAGAGAGAGAGAAACAGAGAGAGAGAGAGAGAACCTGGAAATACTGTACCATCCAACCCACAACTGAGTAATGTTCAGTCTGAAGAGGGAGGGAGGAAGAGAGAGAGAAACAGAGAGAGAGAGAGAGAGAGAACCTGGAAATACTGTACCATCCAACCCACAACTGAGTAATGTTCAGTCTGAAGAGGGAGGGAGGAAGAGAGAGAGAAACAGAGAGAGAGAGAGAGAGAGAGAGAGAGAACCTGGAAATACTGTACCATCCTACCCAAAACTGAGTAATGTTCAGTCTGAAGAGGGAGGGAGGAAGAGAGAGAGAACCTGGAAATACTGTACCATCCAACCCAAAACTGAGTAATGTTCAGTCTGAAGCTACTTATCAAAAAGTAAAATATAGCAATCTCTAGGTAATTGTGTTATAAACCTAAGTAAATAAGGCTACTAAGTTACCAAGCTGCTAGGACAGAACAGACCTGGCATCAACTTCAATTAGCACTGAAGTGAGATGTGTAAAAACCCTTGAGCCCAACAATGGCAGAGGAGAATCACAGTCTCCCCCACCCCCTGCCTCATGGCTTTCCTCTGTGCAGAGGTCGTCACATCACAGTCTTCCCCACCCCCTGCCTCATGGCTTTCCTTTGTGCAGAGGTCGTCACATCACAGTCTCCCCCACCCCCTGCCCCATGGCTTTCCTCTGTGCAGAGGTCGTCACATCACAGTCTCCCCCACCCCCTGCCCCATGGCTTTCCTCTGTGTAGAGGTCATCACAGTCTCCCCCACCCCCTGCCTCATGGCTTTCCTCTGTGCAGAGGTCGTCACATCACAGTCTCCCCCACCCCCTGCCCCATGGCTTTCCTCTGTGTAGAGGTCATCACAGTCTCCCCCACCCCCTGCCCCATGGCTTTCCTCTGTGTAGAGGTCATCACAGTCTCCCCCACCCCCTGCCTCATGGCTTTCCTCTGTGCAGAGGTCGTCACATCACAGTCTCCCCCACCCCCTGCCCCATGGCTTTCCTCTGTGCAGAGGTCATCACATCACAGTCTCCCCCAACCCCTGCCCCCTGGCTTTCCTCTGTGCAGAGGTCATCACATTACAGTAACCCTTAAAAATAAGTACAACAAATAAGATCCTCAAGGACAATAATGGTACACTATTTGCTGACTGCTACAAAGAGGGGAACATAAACAACTTATTGTTCCACACAGACCATCCCCTGGCATGGCACAGTACGATAAGAGCACACTAGCTCTCTGTAAAGAGAGAGGGTATTGGTCCACACAGACCATCCCCTGGCATGGCACAGTACCATAAGAGCACACTAGCTCTCTGTAAAGAGAGAGGGTATTGGTCCACACAGACCATCCCCTGGCATGGCACAGTACCATAAGAGCACACTAGCTCTCTGTAAAGAGAGAGGGTATTGGTCCAGGGTGGAAACTCAGAATAGCAGGAAACTGATACAACCTCTGCCAGCTTGTGTACATGGATTCTGTTAGACTTGGGCCACTGAGGAGTGGCTTCCGTCTGGCCACTCTACCATAAAGGACTGATTGGTGAAGTGCTGCAGAGATAGTTGTCCTTCTGGAAGCTTCTTCCATCTCCACAGAGGAACTCTAGAGCTCTGTCAGAGTGACCATCGGGATCTTGGTCACCTCCCTGACCAAGGCCCTTCTCCCTGATTGCTCAGTTTGGCCGGGCGGCCAAAACTAGGGAGAGTCTTGGTGGTTCCAAACTTCTTTCACTTAAGAATGATGGAGGCCACTGTGTTCTTGGGGACCTTCAATGCTGCAGAATTATGTTTTGATACCCTTCCCCAGATCTGTGCCTCGACACAATCCTGTCTCAGAGCTCTACAGACAAGTCCTTCAACCTCATGGCTCTGACTTGCACTGTCAACTGTGGGACCTTATATAGACAGGTGTGTGCTTTTCAGAATCATGTCCAATCAATTGAATTTATCATTTCGAGTCTCATAGCAAACGGTCTGAATACTTATGTAAATAAAGTATTTCTGTTTTTATTTTATATACATTCGCAAAAATGTTTTTAAAAACTGTTTTCGAGTATTGTTTGTAGATTGATGAGGATAAATTCAATTATTTTATATATTTTATAATAAGGCTGTAATAATAAGGCTGTTAGGTAGCAACATTTGGAAAAAGTCAAGAAGACTTTTTTCCCAATGTACTGTACATACCTATTGATATGGTCCATACAGCTGCTATCTTCATCATGGCCTTGGTTCTAGAGTTGAAGCGGCTGTGTTCAATGGGATTCCTTATAGCCACATATCGATCCAGAGATATGGCACACAGATGCATAATAGACGATGTGGAGAAGAGGACGTCCAGGTAGATCCAGATAGGACACAGAGCACTGGGCAGGGGCCACGCATAGTCTGGATGGAGAGAGAGAGGGAGAGGAGGGGGGAGAGAGAGGGGGAGAGGAGGGGAGAGAGAGAGAGGGAGAGGGAGAGGGAGAGGAGAGGGGAGAGAGAGGGGGAGAGGAGGGGAGAGAGAGAGGGGGAGAGAGAGAGGGGGCGAGGAGGGGAGAGAGAGAGAGGGAGAGGAGGGGAGAGAGAGAGAGGGAGAGGAGGGGAGAGAGAGAGAGGGAGAGGAGGGGAGAGAGAGAGAGAGGGAGGGAGGGGGAGAGGAGGGGAGAGAGAGAGGGGGAGAGGAGGGGAGAGAGAGAGGGAGAGGGAGAGAGGGGAGAGAGAGAGGGGGAGAGGAGGGGAGAGGAGGAGAGAGGGAGAGAGGGAGAGAGGGAGAGGAGGGGAGAGGGAGGGGGAGAGGAGGGGAGAGAGAGAGGGAGAGGGAGAGAGGGAGGGGGAGAGGGAGGGGGAGAGGAGGGGAGAGAGAGAGGGAGAGAGGGAGAGGAGGGGAGAGTGAGAGGGGGAGAGGAGGGGAGAGAGAGAGGGAGAGGGAGAGAGGGAGGGGGAGAGTGAGGGGGAGAGGAGGGGAGAGAGGGGGAGAGAGGGAGGGGGAGAGGAGTGGAGAGAGAGAGGGGGAGAGGAGTGGAGAGAGAGAGGGAGAGAGGGAGAGGGAGGGGGAGAGGAGGGGAGAGAGAGGGGGAGAGAAGAGGGAGAGAAAGAAGTTGAGGGGGAGAGAGAAAGGAAGATGAGGGAGAGAGAGGTTGAAGGGCAGGTTAGATATATACAGGTATATCTGGATAGGACACCGAGCGCTAGGCAGAAGAGGTGAAAGAGAGAGAGCAGGAAGGATAGCTGAGACACAAAGATAACTTATTTTAGTTCCAGATGGCCTCAAGGGACTTTCCCATTTTCTCCTCCTACGCTCCCCCTCTCTTCCTCTCCTCCTACGCTCCCCCTCTCTTCCTCTCCTCCTACGCTCCCCCTCTCTTCCTCTCCTCCTACGCTCCTCCTCTCTTCCTCTCCTCCCATCATCACTCTTTCTTTCTTTCATTCCTGGTTTCAGAGCTCAAGCATTCCAATTCTGTCTTCACAGCTGAATGGGAATCAAGGAGAACCTAATGGTGTGACAAGTGTGTGTGAGACTGTGCAGTGGTGCCTGTGCCTATACCTGACCACTATGGTGCCCTCAATAGTCTCAATTTACTGTTGTGAGATAGGATATTGGAATACACAATGTGCAATTTAGAAATTTGGAAGCACATCAGCAGTTTCACTTATTTTACTTCAGCCACTGACAGTCAATCAATTAGCCATGTCAGCCAACATTTTATAGTCTAGCATATAAACCTTGTAACATTTTATAGATTGCTAGGTAAAATAGTCTAGCATATAAACCTTGTAACATTTTATAGATTGCAAGGTAAAATAGTCTAGCATATAAACCTTGTAACATTTTATAGATTGTTAGGTAAAATAGTCTAGCATATAAACCTTGTAAGATTTTATAGATTGCTAGGTAAAATAGTCTAGCATATAAACCTTGTAACATTTTATAGATTGTTAGGTAAAATAGTCTAGCATATAAACCTTGTAAGATTTTATAGATTGCAAGGTAAAATAGTCTAGCATATAAAACTTGTAACATTAATGGCCGAATTACTGATCGGGCGCACGCAAAGGCACGTGCCCAGGGGCCCTAACCCACAGGGGCCCTGACCTCCAGGGGCCCTGACCTCCAGGGGCCCTGACCTCTCACCTCTCACTCACATACCAACCAAATCTTGCTTAGTTCAACCAAAATGCTAAAGGCCTCTGTGTGTGTGTGTGTGTGTGTGTGTGTGTGTGTGTGTGTGTGTGTGTGTGAGTGTGTGTGTGTGTGTGTGTGTGTGTGTGTGTGTGTGTGTGTGTGTGTGTGTGTGTGTGTGTGTGAGTTCTGAGTGGGATTATGGGGATAAGAGGTGATGATCTTCTATTCTCTGGATTATAATGCACAGCTGTTGTTTGAGATAAACCACACAGAGGGGGAGAAATAAAGCCCCTTAAATTGAATTGAATTGAGAGAGCGAGAGAGAGAGAGAGACATGGACACACTGTGCTAGAGATGACAAGGGACAGATTATGGAATGAGAACACACACACAAATATAAATGAATATACTGTACATGCCCGAGTTCTCAAATAAACACCTGTATAATGGGATATCCCTGTTTAAGCACATTTAAATAAAAACAACATACAATATTTATTTAATTGCATTTAAAAGGTTCATGCATGATGAAACATGTTACCGATATACTTAATCCCCTACCTCTCTCTCATCCACTCCCTCTTTGTCTCTCTCTCCCTCTTTGTCTCTCTCTCCCTCTTTGTCTCTCTCTCCGTCTTTGTCTCTCTCTCTCTCTCTCTCTCTTTGTCTCTCTCTCCCTCTTTGTCTCTCTCTCTGTCTTTGTCTCTCTCTCCCTCTCTCTCTCTCTTCGTCTTTGTCTCTCTCTCCCTCTCTCTCTCTCTCTCTCCGTCTTTGTCTCTCTCTCCGTCTTTGTCTCTCTCTCCCTCTTTGTCTCTCTCTCCCTCTTTGTCTCTATCTCCCTCTTTGTCTCTCTCTCTGTCCTTGTCTCTCTCTCCCTCTCTCTCTCTCTCCGTCTTTGTCTCTCTCTCCGTCTTTGTCTCTCTCTCCCTCTTTGTCTCTCTCTCCGTCTCTCTCTCTCTCTGTCTTTGTCTCTCTCTCCCTCTCTCTCTCTCTCCGTCTTTGTCTCTCTCTCTCTCTTTGTCTCTCTCACCGTCTTTGTCTCTCTCTCCATCTTTGTCTCTCTCTCCGTCTTTGTCTCTCTCTCCATCTTTGTCTCTCTCTGTCTTTGTCTCTCTCTCCCTCTTTGTCTCTCTCTCCGTCTTTGTCTCTTTGTCTCTCTCTCCGTCTTTGTCTCTCTCTCCCTCTTTGTCTCTATCTCCCTCTTTGTCTCTCTCTCTGTCTTTGTCTCTCTCTCCCTCTCTCTCTCTCTCCGTCTTTGTCTCTCTCTCCGTCTTTGTCTCTCTCTCCGTCTTTGTCTCTCTCTCTCTCTTTGTCTCTCTCTCCCTCTTTGTCTCTCTCTCCGTCTTTGTCTCTCTCTCCATCTTTGTCTCTCTCTCCCTCTTTGTCTCTCTCTCCCTCTTTGTCTCTCTCTCCGTCTTTGTCTCTCTCTCCATCTTTGTCTCTCTCTCCGTCTTTGTCTCTCTCTCCCTCTTTGTCTCTCTCTCTGTCTTTGTCTCTCTCTCCCTCTCTCTCTCTCTCCGTCTTTGTCTCTCTCTCCCTCTCTCTCTCTCTCTCTCCGTCTTTGTCTCTCTCTCCGTCTTTGTCTCTCTCTCCCTCTTTGTCTCTCTCTCCGTCTTTGTCTCTCTCTCCGTCTTTGTCTCTCTCTCCGTCTTTGTCTCTCTCTCCCTCTTTGTCTCTCTCTCTGTCTTTGTCTCTCTCTCCGTCTCTCTCTCTCTCTGTCTTTGTCTCTCTCTCCCTCTCTCTCTCTCTCCGTCTATTGTCTCTCTCTCTCTCTTTGTCTCTCTCACCGTCTTTGTCTCTCTCTCCATCTTTGTCTCTCTCTCCGTCTTTGTCTCTCTCTCCATCTTTGTCTCTCTCTCCCTCTTTGTCTCTCTCTCCGTCTTTGTCTCTCTATCTGTCTTTGTCTCTCTCTCCCTCTTTGTCTCTCTCTCTGTCTTTGTCTCTCTCTCCCTCTTTGTCTCTCTCTCCCTCTTTGTCTCTCTCTCCATCTTTGTCTCTCTATCTGTCTTTGTCTCTCTCTCCATCTTTGTCTCTCTCTCTGTCTTTGTCTCTCTCTCTGTCTTTGTCTCTCTCTCTGTCTTTGTCTCTCTCTCCGTCTTTGTCTCTCTCTCTGTCTTTGTCTCTCTCTCCGTCTTTGTCTCTCTCTCCGTCTTTGTCTCTCTCTCTGTCTTTGTCTCTCTCTTTGTCTCTCTCTCCCTCTTTGTCTCTCTCTCCATCTTTGTCTCTCTCTCCATCTTTGTCTCTCTCTCCCTCTTTGTCTCTCTCTCTGTCTTTGTCTCTCTCTCCCTCTTTGTCTCTCTCTCCCTCTTTTTCTCTCTCTCCCTCTTTGTCTCTCTCTCTGTCTTTGTCTCTCTCTCTGTCTTTGTCTCTCTCTCCGTCTTTGTCTCTCTCTCCCTCTTTGTCTCTCTCTCTGTCTTTGTCTCTCTCTCCGTCTTTGTCTCTCTCTCCCTCTTTGTCTCTCTCTCTGTCTTTGTCTCTCTCTCCGTCTCTCTCTCTCTCTGTCTTTGTCTCTCTCTCCCTCTCTCTCTCTCTCCGTCTTTGTCTCTCTCTCTCTCTTTGTCTCTCTCACCGTCTTTGTCTCTCTCTCCATCTTTGTCTCTCTCTCCGTCTTTGTCTCTCTCTCCATCTTTGTCTCTCTCTGTCTTTGTCTCTCTCTCCCTCTTTGTCTCTCTCTCCGTCTTTGTCTCTTTGTCTCTCTCTCCGTCTTTGTCTCTCTCTCCCTCTTTGTCTCTATCTCCCTCTTTGTCTCTCTCTCTGTCTTTGTCTCTCTCTCCCTCTCTCTCTCTCTCCGTCTTTGTCTCTCTCTCCGTCTTTGTCTCTCTCTCCGTCTTTGTCTCTCTCTCTCTCTTTGTCTCTCTCTCCCTCTTTGTCTCTCTCTCCGTCTTTGTCTCTCTCTCCCTCTTTGTCTCTCTCTCCCTCTCTGTCTCTCTCTCCCTCTGTGTCTCTCTCTCCGTCTTTGTCTCTCTCTCCATCTTTGTCTCTCTCTCCGTCTTTGTCTCTCTCTCCCTCTTTGTCTCTCTCTCTGTCTTTGTCTCTCTCTCCCTCTTTGTCTCTCTCTCTGTCTTTGTCTCTCTCTCCCTCTCTCTCTCTCTCCGTCTTTGTCTCTCTCTCCCTCTCTCTCTCTCTCTCTCCGTCTTTGTCTCTCTCTCCGTCTTTGTCTCTCTCTCCCTCTTTGTCTCTCTCTCCGTCTTTGTCTCTCTCTCCGTCTTTGTCTCTCTCTCCGTCTTTGTCTCTCTCTCCCTCTTTGTCTCTCTCTCTGTCTTTGTCTCTCTCTCCGTCTCTCTCTCTCTCTGTCTTTGTCTCTCTCTCCCTCTCTCTCTCTCTCCGTCTATTGTCTCTCTCTCTCTCTTTGTCTCTCTCACCGTCTTTGTCTCTCTCTCCATCTTTGTCTCTCTCTCCGTCTTTGTCTCTCTCTCCATCTTTGTCTCTCTCTCCCTCTTTGTCTCTCTCTCCGTCTTTGTCTCTCTCTCTGTCTTTGTCTCTCTCTCCCTCTTTGTCTCTCTCTCTGTCTTTGTCTCTCTCTCCCTCTTTGTCTCTCTCTCCCTCTTTGTCTCTCTCTCTGTCTTTGTCTCTCTCTCCATCTTTGTCTCTCTCTCTGTCTTTGTCTCTCTCTCTGTCTTTGTCTCTCTCTCTGTCTTTGTCTCTCTCTCCGTCTTTGTCTCTCTCTCTGTCTTTGTCTCTCTCTCCGTCTTTGTCTCTCTCTCCGTCTTTGTCTCTCTCTCTGTCTTTGTCTCTCTCTTTGTCTCTCTCTCCCTCTTTGTCTCTCTCTCCATCTTTGTCTCTCTCTCCATCTTTGTCTCTCTCTCCCTCTTTGTCTCTCTCTCTGTCTTTGTCTCTCTCTCCCTCTTTGTCTCTCTCTCCCTCTTTGTCTCTCTCTCCATCTTTGTCTCTCTCTCCATCTTTGTCTCTCTCTCTGTCTTTTTCTCTCTCTCCCTCTTTGTCTCTCTCTCTGTCTTTGTCTCTCTCTCTGTCTTTGTCTCTCTCTCCATCTTTGTCTCTCTCTCTGTCTTTGTCTCTCTCTCCATCTTTGTCTCTCTCTCTGTCTTTGTCTCTCTCTCCGTCTTTGTCTCTCTCTCCCTCTTTGTCTCTCTCTCCATCTTTGTCTCTCTCTCCATCTTTGTCTCTCTCTCCCTCTTTGTCTCTCTCTCTGTCTTTGTCTCTCTCTCCCTCTTTGTCTCTCTCTCCCTCTTTGTCTCTCTCTCCATCTTTGTCTCTCTCTCCATCTTTGTCTCTCTCTCTGTCTTTTTCTCTCTCTCCCTCTTTGTCTCTCTCTCTGTCTTTGTCTCTCTCTCTGTCTTTGTCTCTCTCTCCATCTTTGTCTCTCTCTCTGTCTTTGTCTCTCTCTCCGTCTTTGTCTCTCTCTCCCTCTTTGTCTCTCTCTCTGTCTTTGTCTCTCTCTCCGTCTTTGTCTCTCTCTCCCTCTTTGTCTCTCTCTCTGTCTTTGTCTCTCTCTCCGTCTTTGTCTCTCTCTCTGTCTGCCTTCCTCACTAATTTATTCCTCTAAATATACATTTTCCCTCCAGTTCATCCCTCTCCCTCTGACCAGTCCCTTCCATATTATGCCAGGGCAAATTTGACCAATCACCGCATGATTACCGCCAAAAGGAAGGAAACCCCAGCATCTTAATACATTAGGTAACTGCCAAAATGAAGGAAACCCCTGCATCTTAATACAGTAGGTAACTGCCAAAATGAAGGAAACCCCAGCATCTTAATACAGTAGGTAACTGCCAAAATGAAGGAAACCCCAGCATCTTAATACAGTAGGTATCTGCCAAAATGAAGGAAACCCCAGCATCTTAATACAGTAGGTATCTGCCAAAATGAAGGAAACCCCAGCATCTTAATACAGTAGGTAACTGCCAAAATGAAGGAAACCCCAGCATCTTAATACAGTAGGTATCTGCCAAAATGAAGGAAACCCCAGCATCTTAATACAGTAGGTAACTGCCAAAATGAAGGAAACCCCCACATCTTAATACAGTAGGTAACTGCCAAAATGAAGGAAACCCCAACATCTTAATACAGTAGGTATCTGCCAAAATGAAGGAAACCCCAGCATCTTGATACAGTAGGTAACTGCTAAAATGAAGGAAACCCCAGCATCTTAATACAGTAGGTAACTGCTAAAATGAAGGAAACCCCAGCATCTTAATACAGTAGGTAACTGCTAAAATGAAGGAAACCCCCACATCTTAATACAGTAGGTAACTGCCAAAATGAAGGAAACCCCAACATCTAAATACAGTAGGTATCTGCCAAAATGAAGGAAACCCCAGAATCTTAATACATTAGGTAACTGCTAAAATGAAGGAAACCCCCGCATCTTAATACAGTAGGTAACTTCCAAAATGAAGGAAACCCCAGAATCTTAATACATTAGGTAACTGCTAAAATGAAGGAAACCCCCGCATCTTAATACAGTAGGTAACTGCCAAAATGAAGGAAACCCCCACATCTTAACCTGTTGCGACGACCAAACCCGGATCCGGGATTCTATTTATAGACCTAAGCTCATTACCATAACGCAACGTTAACTATTCATGAAAATCGCAAATGAAATGAAATAAATATGCTAGCTCTCAAGCTTAGCCTTTTGTTAACAACACTGTCATCTCAGATTTTCAAAATATGCTTTTCAACCATAGGAAAACAATCATTTGTGTAACAGTAGCTAGCTAGCGTAGCATTTAGCGTTAGCATTAGCGTTAGCATTAGCGTTAGCATTTAGCAGGCAACTATCACAAAAACAAGTAAAGCCTTCAAATAAAATAACTTACCTTTGAAGAACTTCTGATGTTTTCAATGAGGAGACTCTCAGTTAGATAGCAGATGCTCCGTTTTTCCAAAAAGATTCTTTGTGTATTAGAAATAGCTCCGTTTTGTACATCACATTTGGCTACCAAAAAAAAAAAAAAAAAAAAAAAAAAAAAAAAAAAATTCAGCCCTCAAAACGCGAACTTTTTTCCAAATTAACTCCATAATATCGACTGAAACATGGCAAACGTGGTTTAGAATCAATCCTCAAGGTGTTTTTCCACATATCTCTTCAATGATATATCCTTCGTGGAAGCCTGGTTTCTCCTTGCTCTCAAATGGAAAAATAATTGCACCTGGCTTTACGCTCCAATTTCGACGCAGGGACACCAGGCGGACACTTGGAAAATGTAGTCTCTTATGGTCAATCTTCCAATGATATGCCTACAAATACGTCACAATGCTGCTAACACTTTGGGGGAACGACAGAAAGTGTAGGCTCATTCCTTGCGCAATCACAGCCATATAAGGAGACAATGGAAAACAGAGCTTCAGAAATTCTGCTCATTTCCTGGTTGATGCATCATCTTGGTTTAGCCTGTAGAATGAGTTCTGGGGCACTTACAGACAATATCTTTGCAGATTCTGAAACTTCAGAGTGTTTTCTTTCAAAAACTGTCAAGAATATGCATAGTCGAGCATCTTTTCGTGACAAAATATCGCGCTTAAAACGGGAACGTTTTTTATCCAAAAATGAAATAGCGCCCCTAGAGATCAAAGAGGTTAATATAGTAGGTAACTGCCAAAATGAAGGAAACCCCAGCATCTTAATACAGTAGATATCTGCCAAAATGAAGGAAACCCCAGCATCTTAATACAGTAGGCAACTGCCCAAATGAAGGAAACCCCAGCATCTTAATAGGGCGTTGGGCCACCACGACCCAGAACAACTTTGGTGCACCTTGGCATAGATCCTACAAGTGTCTTGAACACCATTTGAGGGATGCAACACCATTCTTCCACGAGAAATTCCATCATTTGGTGTTCAACTACGTTGAGATTTGGTGACTGAGACACACACACACACACACACACACACACACACACACACACACACACACACACACACTCATTTCCCTCCAGATAATAGATTGATCCAGTTGGAAACAATAGCAGGGTTCACAGAGGAGCTGATAACGTTTAACCAAGCATAGTATTGGTGAATTATATTAATCATACATTGACTGCATCCATCTATTCTGCCAACAATACCGCACTAAACATAATGGAATTTTGAGTCAAACAGAACATTTTTAATCCTCTTATGAAGTTGGTTTTGAGGCCAAAACTGTACATTTGATATTTTGGACTGATATTCTGACTGTCGGTTTGTTTCATACCTGCTTAGTAGTTAAAACAGTGTCAGTTCCACTTTAACATGGGCTATCTTTGTGTTTCTATGTCTGTAATATACACAGTTCCAGAGCGGTGTGTAAATTAAAGGTTTTATTATTAATTATTATCAAGCTTCAACTATATCTGACACAATGGGAGATGTCCAGCAGTGTGTGTGTGTGTGTGTCCAATGTGGGTTTTGGTGTTTTCCAGGCGGAGATAATCGGCCAATAGGGTTGATTGAGTCGGCCTCCAAGGTCACACTGTTCGTGTGTGTAGATGTGTGTGTGTGTTCTTAAGTGTGTGTGTGTGTGTGTGTTCCTAAGTGTGTGTGTGTGTGTGTGTTTGTTTGTGTGTCACCAAGGCGGTGTTTAGAGGCGGGGATAGTGTTGATTATGTTGGCCTCCAAGGTCACACTGTTTGATGATGTGTGTGTATGTGTGTGGATGTGTGTGATTGTGTTCCTCACTGTGTGTGTGTGTGTGTGTGTGTGTGTGTGTGTGTGTGTGTTCGTGCCTGTGTGTGTGTGTGTGTGTGTGTGTGTGTGTGCCTGTGTGTGTGTGTGCCTGTGTGTGTGTGTGTTTTCGTGCCTGTGTGTGTGTGTGTGTGTATGTTCGTGACTGTGTGTGTGTGTGTGTGTGTGCCTGTGTGTGTGTGTGTTCGTGCCTGTGTGTGTGTGTGTGTGTGCCTGTGTGTGTGTGTGTGTGCCTGTGTGTGCCTGTGTGTGTGTGTGTGCCTGTGTGTGTGTGTGTGTGCCTGTGTGTGTGTGTGTGTGTGTGTGTGTGTGTGTGTGTGTGTGTGTGTGTGTGTTAAAGCATCTTTCCAATTTTCCTTAAAGTGCAAGTGAAGATAATAAGCAATTGATCCTTTTGAAAACGGCTTATGTGGCATCAATATGAGTCAGAAACATTTATTCTAATATATATTATTTACAGAAAACTCATTAAACTATTTAATGAAGTTGTGTGGAGAAAGGACTGCGGCGCGGGGGGGGAATACTTCTCCCGTGGGCAAAGAAACTCAAGAGGGGTGATGAAATTAATTAACAGTAATTTTGATCCGAATTTGCAAATTGTTCAAACAGATCCTCAAGGTAGATGGATGATTTTAAATACGTTATTGGACCATAAACAGATTTGTCTCACTAACTTCTTTGGGGAAGGGAGCAGTATTGGGTAGCTTGGATGAAAAACGTGCCCAAATTAAGCTGCCTGCTACTCAGCCGTAAAAGCTAGAATATGCATATAATTAGTACATTTGGATAGAAAACACTCTGAAGTTTCTAAAACTGTTTGAATGTTTTCTGTGAGTATAACAGAACTAACATGGCAGGCAAAAACCTGAGAAAAAAAACAACCAGGAAGTGGGAAATCTGAAGTTTCTAGTTTTTCTGTGGGATATTAGTTATGTTTCACTTCCCAAGGCTTCAACTAGATGTCAACAGTGTTTAGAACCTGTTTTGAGGATTCTACTCTAAAGGAGGGGCTCATAAGGGCTCTTTGAGTGAGTGGTCTGGCAGAGTGCCACAACCTCGGTCTGGCACACTCACGTGAAAGGTAGCTACTGGGATTCCTGGAAGTGCATTCTGATGAAGATCATCAAAGGTAAGTGAATATTTAAATAGTTATTTCTGAGTAATGTTGACTACCCATTATGGCGGGTATCTTTTTGGCTGCTTTGTTGTCTAAAGGCTGTACTCAGATTATTGCATGGTTTGCTTTCTCCGTAAAGTTTCTTTTAAATCTGACACAGCGGTTGCATTAAGGAGAAGTTTATCTAAAGTTCCATGTATAATAGTCGTATCTTCATCAATGTTTATTATGATTATTTCTGTCATTTGATGTGACTCTCTGCACAATCACCGCATGTTTTAGAACTACTGAATGTAACGAGCCAATGTAAACTCAGATTTTTTTATATAAATATGAACTTCATCAAACAAAACATAACATGAAGTCCTATGAGTGTCATCTGATGAAGATCATCAAAGGTTAGTGATTAATTTAATCTCTATTTCTGCTTTTTGTGACTCTTGGTGGTGACCTAACATAATCGTTTGTGGTGCTTTCGATGTAAATCCTTTTTGAAATCAGACACTGTGGCTGGATTAATGAGTATTTGATCTTTAAAATGGTGTAAAATACTTTTATACTTGAGGAATTTTAATTATGAGATTTTTGTTGTTTTGAATTTGGCGCCCTGCACTGTCACTGGCTGTTGCGAGGGGGTTCCGCTAGCGGAAAGGGGTTACCAGTCCTAGACAGGTTAATCTATACGGTCCAAAAAACGATGATCCAAGCTTCTTTGAAAATATATATAATAATATATCAAGCCTACAATAAGCAGTTATTGTCCGGTTGAAATATTATCGATTATTTAGGCTAAAAACAACCTGAGGATTGAATATAAACATCGTTTGACATGTTCCTATGAACTTTATGGATACAATTTTGACTTTTTGTCTGCCTGCTGTGACTGCGTTTGAGCCTGTGGATTACTGAAGAAAACACGTGAACAAAACTGAGGTTTTCGGAAATAAAGAGAGACTTTATCGAACAAAAGGAACATTTATTGAATAAATGAATGTCTTCTGAGTGCAGCCATATGAAGATCATCAAAGGTAAGTGATTAATTTTTATCTCTATTTCTGACTTGTGTAACTCTTCTACTTGACTGGTTACTGTTTGTAATGATTTGTCTGCTGGGCTATGTTCTCAAATAATTGTAACGTATGCTTTCGCCGTAAAGCCTTTTTGCAATCTGACACCGTGGTTGGATTCAGAAGAAGTTCATCTTTAAACCTATGTAAAATAGTTTTAAATATCTTTTCTGAATTTTTATAATGAGTATTTCTGTATTTGAATTTGGCGCTCTGCACTCTCACTGGATGTTGGCCAGGTGGGACGCTAGCCTCCCACATACCCCACATACCCTAGAGACCTGTCTCCTCCCCTTCATCTACACTGATTGAAGTGGATTTAACAAGTGACATCAATAAGGGATCATAGCTTTCACCTGGATTCACCTGGTCCGTCTATGTCATGGAAAGAGCAGCTGTCCTTAACCTCTTGGATCTCTAGGGGCGCTATTTCATTTTTAGATAAAAAACGTTCCCGTTTTAAGCGCAATATTTTGTCACGAAAAGATGCTCGACTATGCATATTATTGACGTGAAGTTTCAGAATCTGCAAAGATATTGTCTGTAAGTGCCCCAGAACTCATTCTACAGGCGAAACCAAGATGATACGTCAACCAGGAAATGAGCAGAATCTCTGAAGCTCTGTTTTCCATTGTCTCCTTATATGGCTGTGATTGCGCAAGGAATGAGCCTACACTTTCTGTCGTATCCCCAAGGTGTTTGCAGCATTGTGACGTATTTGTAGGCATATCATTGGAAGATTGACCATAAGAGACTACATTTTCCAAGTGTCTGCCTGGTGTCCCTGCGTCGAAATTGGAGCGCAAAGCCAGGTGCACTTATTTTTCCATTTGAGAGCAAGGAGAAACCAGGCTTCCACGAAGGATATATCATCGAAGAGATATGTGGAAAAACACCTTGAGGATTGATTCTAAACCACGTTTGCCATGTTTCAGTCGATATTATGGAGTTAATTTGGAAAAAAGTTTGCGTTTTGAGGGCTGAATTTTTTTTATTTATTTATTTTTTTTTTTTTTTTGGGGTAGCCAAATGTGATGTACAAAACGGAGCTATTTCTAATACACAAAGAATCTTTTTGGAAAAACTGAGCATCTGCTATCTAACTGAGAGTCTCCTCATTGAAAACATCAGAAGTTCTTCAAAGGTAAGTTATTTTATTTGAAGGCTTTACTTGTTTTTGTGATAGTTGCTTGCTAAATGCTAACGCTAATGCTAACGCTAAATGCTACGCTAGCTAGCTACTGTTACACAAATGATTGTTTTCCTATGGTTGAAAAGCATATTTTGAAAATCTGAGATGACAGTGTTGTTAACAAAAGGCTAAGCTTGAGAGATAGCATATTTATTTCATTTAATTTGCGATTTTCATGAATAGTTAACGTTGCGTTATGGTAATGAGCTTAGGTCTATAAATAGAATCCCGGATCCGGGTTTGGTCGTCGCAACAGGTTAATGTTTTGTATACTCAGTGTATAAATGATCGAAATGAATTGAAAGCATTAAATAAGACCATTAAAACATGTACAACATGAAGATATTGTACCATTTGTACTGTATAATTTATTGAGGGTCCTTTACTAGTCCCGCAGATGGGCTATCCAAAGTAAAACCAATTTTGCCACGGTTGCACACCGGCCGGCTGAAGCTAATTGGCTAAAGAAGTTGGCTAACTTGCTACACTGTTACAAATTATCTAGAAGGGAAAGTGACTATAACTGTGTACTGTTTTGGCAGTGTGAATGTCCAAATGCTTCCCACGTTCAAACACACACACAAGAGACACGACATCAAAGCACGCCCCCAAAGAATTGAAACCAAGGCTAAATCAGGAAGTTCAGCCTCCATTTAAAGCGTGATGTTGTCATCTCTCTCTCTCTCTCTCTCCATCTCTCTCTCTCTCTCTCTCTCTCTCCCTCCCTCCCTCCCTCCTTCCCTCCCCCCCTCCCCCCTCCCTCCCTGTGTCTGTGGATGCATATCAGCCTGTAGTGTGTCTCTAAGAGTATCAATATAATCAATATTACTGCTCTTCTGCTACCTTGTGTGTAATATATTATTAGTTAACAAGATAAATGACAGAAGAAAACCAATGGGAAAAGACTTTAGAGTGCTGATGATATTATGGGCTGGAAATCCAACTCCATCATTCATTGAAGTTAACACAACATGTTTACAATCATTTTAATGATCATTTCACTGGTAAAGTGGAATGACACTGAACAGTGAATCATCACATTTGTGTATTGAAGATCTGATAATGAAAGATAAGAATTGCCGTTTTGAATTCGGTCAAGTTTGTGTGGAAGAGGTGGAAAAACTATTGTTATCCATCAATAATGATCAGCCACCTGATATGGACAACATAGATGAGAAACTATTGTTATTCATCAATAATGATCAGCCACCTGATACAGACAACATAGATGAGAAACTATTGAGAATGGTAGCAGACTGTATTGCCACCATGTCTTTAACTAAAGCCTGAAATGAGTGTGTCCACAGGTGGGGAAGGAAGCTAAAGTAATTCCACTTCCTAAACATAGTAAAGCCCCCTTTGCTGGCTCTAACAGCCGACCAATCAGTTTCCTGCCTGTTCTTAGTAAACTTGACTGAGAGAATTGTATTTGAACAAATACAATGTTATTTTATAGAGAACAAATTAACTACTGACTTTCTGCATGCATATAGAGAAAGGCACACCACTTGCACTGCACTGACACAGATGACTGATGATTGGCTAAAATAAATGGATAATAAGATGATAGTTGGAGCTGTTTTGTTAGATTTCAGTGCAGCCTTTGATGTTATTGAAAAAGACTCACTTGTCACGGCTTTACATCCCCTACTATCACATGGTTGGAAAGTTTTTTTTAATCCAGTAGAACCCAGAGAGTGTTCTGAAAAGATTTGGCATGGGTCCCCAGATCCTCAAAAAGTTCTGAAGCTGCACCATCGAGAGCATCCTGACCGGTTGCATCACTGCCTGGTATGACAACTGCTCGGCGCTACAGAGGGTTGTGCGCACGGCCCAGTACATTACTGGGGCCAAGCTTCCTGCCATCCAGGACCTATACACTAGACGGTGTCAGAAGAAACACCCAAAATTTGGCCAAAGTCTCCAGTCACCCAAGTCATAGACTATTCTCTCTGCTAACACACGGCAAGCAGTACCGGAGCACCAAGTCTAGGGCCAAACGGCTCCTTAACAGCTTCCACCCCCAAGCCATTCGACTGCTGAACAATTAATCAAATGGCCACCCGGACTATTTTCATTTGTTTTTACACTGCTGCTACTCGCTGTTTATTGTCTATGCATTGTCACTTCACCACTACCTACAAGTACAAATGACTTTAATAGCCTCCACACTGACTCTGTACCGGTATCCCTGTATATTGCCTCCACACTGACTCTGTACCGGTATCCCCTGTATATTGCCTCCACACTGACTCGGTACCGGTACCCCCTGTATATAGCCTCCACACTGACTCAGTACCGGTACCCCCTGTATATAGCCTCCACACTGACTCTGTACCGGTACCCCCTGTATATAGCCTCCACACTGACTCTGTACCGGTACCCCCTGTATATAGTCTCCACACTGACTCGGTACCGGTACCCCCTGTATATAGCCTCCACCCTGACTCGGTACCGGTACCCCTTGTATATAGCCTCCACACTGACTCAGTACCGGTACCCCCTGTATATAGCCTAAACACTGACTCAGTACCGGTACCCCCTGTATATAGCCTCCACCCTGACTCAGTACTGGTACCCCCTGTATATAGCCTAAACACTGACTCAGTACCGGTACCCCCTGTATATAGTCTCCACACTGACTCAGTACCGGTACCCCCTGTATATAGCCTCCACACTGACTCAGTACCGGTACCCCCTGTATATAGCCTCATTAATGTTATTTTATTGTGTTAGTTTTGATTCTTTTTTTATTTAGTTTATTTAGTAAATATTTTCTTAAGTCTTCCTTGAGCTGCATTGTTGGTTAAGGGCTGGTAAGTAAGCATTTCACAGTAAGGTTGTTCTCAGCGCATGTGACAAATAAAGTTTGATTTGATTTGAACATCCATATTAGTCTTTCATGGTTGAGGGTTGAGGAGAAACTAACTGCTTCTCTCCTAGTCTTTTTAAGAAACATTTGTGTATTGAAAAATGCCTAACGACTTGTACAATCTATTTGCATACATTCAAAACAGACATAGATACCCCACCAGACAGGCCACTATGGGTTTCTTCACGGTACCCAAAACAAAAACAGACTTAATGCGTCGCTTAATTATGTATAGAGCCATGTCATGGTGGAATGCTCTGTCACCAGAGGCAAAAAACAAGTTTAGCTTTAAAAACAGCACCTCTCCTCTCTCTAAAGTTCTAATTTAATTTAAATATAACAATTTTACTATGTATATAACTATATGAATATGTATGTAATAATTTTGGTGTATTTCCAATACATAACTATCATTTTCTTATTTGTTTTTAACTTCTTGAGACTAGGGGGCAGTATTTTGATGTTTGGATGAAAAACATGCCCAAATGAAACGGCCTATTTCTCAGGCCCAGAAGCTAGAATATTTATATAATTAGCAGATTAGGATCGAAAACACTCTAAAGTTTCCAAAACTGTCAAAATATTGTCTGTGAGTATAACAGAACTGATATTGCAGGCGAAAATCTGAGGAAAATCCAACCAGTAAGTGCTGTTTATCTGAAATCTCTCTGTTCCATTGCATGCCTTCCTTCCATTTAAAGGGATATCAACCAGATTCCGTTCCCTATAGCTTCCACAAGGTGTGAACAGTCTTTAGACATAGTTTCAGGCTTTTATTCTGAAAAATGAGCGAGAATGATCACATTGCGTCAGTGGATAGCTGGGTGTACCCAGAGTTTTGCATGCACGAGCAGCATGGAGCAGACCTTTTCTCTCTCTCTCCTATTGAAAAAGCTACCGTCCGGTTGAAATATTATTGATTATTTATTGGAAAAACAACCTGAGGATTCATTATAAAAAACGTTTGACATGTTTCTACGAACTTTACTATTTGGAATTTTCTTCTGCCCGTCGTGACCTGCACGAGCATCTGGATTCCTAAACAAAACGTGCCAACCAAATGGAGGTTTTTGGATATAAAAATAATCTTTATTGAACAAAAGGAACATTTATTGTGTAACTGGGAGTCTCGTGTGTGCAAACAAGGTAAGTGATTCATTTTGTGATTCAGATATTGCTTTTCTGACTTTCGTGACCAATCTACTTTGCTGCTAGCTGTTTGTAATGTTGTCTGCTGAGAGAGATGTCCTCACATAAACGCTTGGTTTTCTTTTGCTGTAAAGCTTTTTTGAAATCTGACAGGCCAGGTGGATTAACATGTGAGAGACGCGTTACTCTGGACCCTGATCTCTCTTTTGAAGAACATATCAAGACTGTTTCAAGGACAGCTTTTTTCCATCTACGTAACATTGCAAAAATCAGAAACTTTCTGTCCAAAAATTATGCAGAAAAATTAATCCATGCTTTTGTCTCTTCTAGGTTAGACTACTGCAATGCTCTACTTTCCGGCTACCCGGATAAAGCACTGAATAAACTTCAGTTAGTGCTAAACACGGCTGCTAGAATCCTGACTAGAACCAAAAAAATTGATCATATTACTCCAGTGCTAGCCTCCCTACACTGGCTTCCTGTCAAGGCAAGGCTGATTTCAAGGTTTTACTGCTAACCTACAAAGCATTACATGGGTTTCCTCCTACCTATCTCTCTGATTTGGTCCTGCCGTACATACCTACACGTACGCTACGGTCACAAGACGCAGGCCTCCTAATTGTCCCAAGAATTTCGAAGCAAACAGCTGGAGGCAGGGCTTTCTCCTATAGAGCTCCATTTTTATGGAATGGTCTGCCTACCCATGTGAGAGACGCAAACTCGGTCTCAACCTTTAAGTCTTTACTGAAGACTCATCTCTTCAGTGGGTCAAATGATTGAGTGTAGTCTGGTCCAGGAGTGTGAAAGTGAACGGAAAGGCTCTGGAGCAACAAACCGCCCTTGCTGTCTCTGCCTGGCCAGTTCCCCTCTTTCTACTGGGATTCTCTGCCTCTAACCCTATTACAGGGGCTGAGTCACTGGCTTACTAGGGCTCTTTCATACCGTCCCTAGGAGGGGTGCGTCACTTGAGTGGGTTGAGTCACTGATGTGATCTTCCTGTCTGGGTTGGCGCCCCCCCCTTGGGTTGTGCCATGGCGGGGAGATCTTTGTGGGCTATACTCGGCCTTGTCTCAGGATGGTAAGTTGGTGGTTGAAGATATCCCTCTAGTGGTGTGGGGGCTGTGCTTTGGCAAAGTGGGTGGGGTTATATTCTTCCTGTTTGGCCCTGTCCGGGGGTGTCATCGGATGGGGCCACAGTGTCTCCTGACCCCTCCTGTCTCAGCCTCCAGTATTTATGCTGCAGTAGTTTATGTCTCGGGGGGGCTCGGGTCAGTTTGTTATATCTGGAGTACTTCTCCTGTCCTATCCGGTGTCCTGTGTGAATTTAAGTATGCTCTCTCTAATTATCTCTTTCTCTCTTTCCTTCTCTCTCTCGGAGGACCTGAGCCCTAGGACCATGCCTCAGGACTACCTGACATGATGACTCCTTGCTGTCCCCAGTCCACCTGGCCGTGCTGCTGCTCCAGTTGCAACTGTTCTGCCTGTGATTATTATTATTTGACCATGCTGGTCATTTATGAACATTTGAACATCTTGGCCATGTTCTGTTATAATCTCTACCCGGCACAGCCAGAAAAGGATTGGCCACCCCACATAGCCTGGTTCCTCTCTAGGTTTCTTCCTAGGTTTTGGCCTTTCTAGGGAGTTTTTCCTAGACACCGTGCTTCTACACCTGCATTGCTTGCTGTTTGGGGTTTTAGGCTGGGTTTCTGTACAGCACTTTGAGATATCAGCTGATGTACGAAGGGCTATATAAATAAATGTGATTTGATTTTATTAACAACAAGCTAAACAGTGTTTTGGTATATTCCACTTGTGATTTCATGAAAATTAAAATATTTGTTGTAATTTAATTTGAATTTGGCGCTCTGCAATTCAGCGGATGTTAACGAAAATGATCCCGCTGACGGGATGGGTGCTCCAAGAAGTGAATGTAATATCTGATGTTGTTCTCGTCTACAACTGTTCTGTACTCTGTCATGTGTTTATATGCTTTATGTGGACACCAGGAAGAGTAGATGCTGCATGTGCCAATGTGAATCCTAATAAACTAACCTACACAGTGTGTGTGTGTACAACCACCTGTCACACACAGACACACACACACACACTGTGAACTCTCTTTGTCCCTCCATTTGTTCAGACAGAAACATAATTTCCTAATTAAAGTCATTATTTAATCAAGGCTTTGGCTGAGTGGCTGAGCAGAGAGAGAAAGACGCATGCACTCGCACAAACACACACACACACACACACACACACACAAACAGGCCATTTTAGTAATCAGCCATGTAAGACCATTTAATATGGATGATGGGATAACACACATCTGCCTGGGTCATTGCAGGACGAGCTGTGTGTGTGTGTGTGTGTGTGTGTGTGTGTGTGTGTGTGTGTGTGTGTGTGTGTGTGTGTGTGTGTGTGTGTGTTAGGGGTGTCTGCAGGACATGGTACAGTGGTTAACATCAATATGCTATGAAGCCCTTATGGCTACCGGAGCGCCAAGTCTAAGACCAAAAGGCTCCTTAACAGCTTCTACCCCAAAGCCATAAGACTGTTGAATTACTAAACTAATCAAATGGCCACTACCCCCTTTGTTTTTACACTGATGCTACTTGCTTTTTATTATCTATGCATAGTCACTTTACAAATTACCTTGATGAACCTGCACCCCCCGCATATTGACACGGTACCAGTACCCACCTGAATTTAGCCTCTTTATTGTTATGTACATTTATTCTTTTGCTTTTTGATTGATTAGATTTTTTTTTACTTTAGTTTATTTAGTAAATATTTTCTTAACTCTATTTCTTGAACTGAATTGTTGGTTAAGGGTTTGTTATAAGCATTTCACGGTAAGGTCTGAACCTGTTGTATTGGTGCATGTGACATATCAATTTTATTTAATTTGTTTTTTTAATTAAAAAGTGGTAGCAGGTGGATTGCAATGCTGTATGTGTCTGTGTTTCAGTGTGTGTGTTACAAGACATAGGGTGTGTGTGTGTGTGTGTGTGTTGTGTGTGTGCGTTCTGTTCTCCCATAGCTCCCACACTACCATCTTAGGTACATTATCCATCCTAGATACATTATCCATCCTGGATACATTATTCATCCAACAGGTAGATAGATAGACAGACAGAGATAGACAGACAGAGATAGAGAGAGAGAGAGCGAGAGAGGGGGGGGGGGGGGGGGTGAGAGAGAGAGAGAAACATAGAGAGAAACAGACATAAACAGAGAGAAACAGAGAGAGAGAAACAGGGAGAGACTAACAGACAGAAACAGAGAGAGAAACAGAAAAACAGGGAGAGACTAACAGACAGAAACAAGAGAGAGAAACAGAAAAACAGGGAGAGACTAACAGACAGAAACAAGAGAGAGAAACGGAGGGAGAGAAAACAAGAAAGATAAATAGAGGGAGAGAAAACAAGAGAGAAATGGAGGGAGAGAAAACAAGAAAGAGAAACAGAGGGAGAGGAACATAGACCATTGATTAATATTGTTACTGACTGTCCCATTGACAATCTACGCTTTGGCAATATATACATTCTTACGTCATGCCAATAAAGCAAATTGAATTGAATAGAGCAACAGAGAGAGAGACAGACAGTACAGTAATAACGATCCTATATCCCAAAGTGACACCAACACCTTAATGCACTCACAGAGACAGAGACAGTTTACACAGACTACACTAACAGAACATTTAGATAGATTACACAACACTAACAGAATGTTTACAGGGTACATATCACCAACAGAATGTTTAGATATGGTACATATCACTAACAGGATGTTTAGACAGGGTACGTAACACTAACAGAATGTTTAGATAGGGTACATACTACTAACAGGATGTTTAGACAGGGTACATAACACTAACAGAATGTTTAGATAGGGTACGTAACACTAACAGAATGTTTAGATAAGGTACATAACACTAACATAATGTTTAGACAGGGTACATAACACCAACAGAATGTTTAGACAGGGTACATATCACTAACAGGATGTTTAGACAGGGTACGTAACACTAACAGAATGTTTAGATAGGGTACGTAACACTAACAGAATGTTTAGATAAGGTACATAACACTAACATAATGTTTAGACAGGGTACATAACACTAACAGAATGTTTAGATAAGGTACATATCACTAACAGAATGTTTAGATAGGGTACGTAACACTAACAGAATGTTTAGATAAGGTACATAACACTAACATAATGTTTAGACAGGGTACATAACACCAACAGAATGTTTAGACAGGGTACATAACACTAACAGAATGTTTAGATAAGGTACATATCACTAACAGAATGTTTATACAGGGTACATTACACCAACAGAATGTTTCGGTAGTGTAGTCATAGACCATTGAGCACTACAACTTGACATACTGTGGCACCCCAAGTCTAGCAGCTAGTTGGGCCACCAGGTAATCCTTCAACACACATGTACATGTACTATTTCACTCATACAGTCCTACAGAGACAGACACACAGACAGAGAGAAACAGAGAGAGAGAAAGAGAGGGAGAGAGAGAGGGAGAGAGAGATCTCTCTCTCTCTCTCTCTCTCTCTCTCTCTCTCTGTGTCTCTCTCTCTGTATCTACTTCACTTGCTTTCGGCAATGTTAACATATGCCAGTGAAACCTATTGAATTGAATTGAGAGAAAGAAAGACAGACAGAGAAACTGAGAGAAACAGAGAGAAATACAGAGAGAGAGAGACAGACAGGGGGATACTGAGAAAGACAGAGAGACAGACAGCAAGAGACACAGACAGAGAGACAGAGAGAGAGAGACAGAGAGAGACAGAGACAGAGACAGAGAGAGAGAGAGAGAGAGAGAGAGAGAGAGAGAGAGACAGACAGACAGACAGACAGACAGACAGACAGACAGACAGACAGACAGACAGACAGACAGACAGGGGGATACTGAGAGAGACACAGACAGACAGCTGACACACAACAGAGTACTCCCAAGTCTAACATTTAGCAGAGCCACCACAGGTAATCCTCCAACAGACTGATCTGTTTTGACTAGGCAAAGGATCACATCCTAATGTAGCCTAATGCTTTTGGCTGAGATTAAGAAATATGGCTAGGGTAACAGCCTTTACTCACCCACACTGCGTCCAAGTATTGACGGAAGTTGGTTTGACACATTGACAAGGTAAGCAAGCTAGCAAACTTACAATGTTGGTTAGCTTAGCCATCGAACTAAAATCTCATTGGTTGAAGAGTTGTTCCAACTTCAAAAGCACTTCAACGAGCTCATCTCGCATTTACAAATCCCCCAACTGGAAAATACGAGATGGACCAAGGACAATGTGAATGTACCATCAGATGAGTGAGATAGGGAGTTATGGGTATTGTAGTCCTTCTTTACCATATAGTGCAGGGGTTATGGGTATTGTAGGCCTTCTTTACTATATATTACAGGGATTATGGGTATTGTAGTCCTTCTTTACCGTATAGTACAGGGGTTATAGGTATTGTAGTCCTCTTTACCATATAGTATGGGGGTTATGGGTGTTGTAGTCATTTAGCATATATTCCAGGGATTGTGGGTTTTGTAGTCCTTCTAACCATATATTACAGGGATACTCAAGTACTATTTGAGAAGGTCTGGTCACACAAACTTCCTAGGTGTCCAAGGTCCAGATGGATATTGTCATTTATCGGCCTAGTAACAAACCCCCACCTCACAACCCATGTGACGCCAAACTGTTCACACACCACTTGTTGGCGCAGAGAAAATGTTGCAGTTTTAAATCTCATTTCCTGCAGTTCGACACACGTGTGTGTTTATATGATACCAGGGGTCGAAGCCCAACCCAGTCCCCCCCCACCCCCAAACAAAAAAAATTGTCGGGACCGCTGCCCACCAGTGAGTATGGGGGATATAGTATATATATCAGTGATGTAGGCATCACTAGTATCCCCACCAGTGAGTATGGGGGATATAGTATATATATCAGTGATGTAGGCATCACTAGTATCCCCACCAGTGAGTATGGGGGATATAGTATTTGGATCAGTGATGTAGGCATCACCAGTATCCCCACCAGCATGTCTATGGGTACTGTAGTTTCCCCATGATAAGGGCTGATGGGTTTTAAAGTCAGGTGAGGGGTTGAAGTAGTTGTACTCACCAGTGAGTATGTTGATCAGTGATATAGGCATCACCAGTATCCCCACCAGCATGTCTATGGGTACTGTAGTTTCCCCATGATAAGGGCTGATGGGTTTTAAAGTCAGGTGAGGGGTTGAAGTAGTTGTACTCACCATAGAGTATGTTGATCAGTGATATAGGCATCACCAGTATCCCCACCAGCATGTCGGCCACAGCCAACGACCTCAGGAAGAAGTTTGTAGCGTTCTGAAGCTTCTTCTCCAGTGAGACGGCCAGAATCACCAGGATGTTCCCGCCCACCGTCAGCGCGATGATGACTAGGATGAGAAGCGCCGGCCAGTTCTTCTCCTTCAAAATACAACCAAACTTGATTTGTATAGCTAGCACCATAGAAATAGAATGACTAGAATGGTCAGTACAGGTGCATCAAAGCAGGGACCGAGAGACTAAAAACAGCTTCTATCTCAAGGCCATCAGACTAACATTGAGTGGCTGCTGCCATACATGTAAAAAATGTATCACTAGCCACTTTAAACAATGCCACTTAATATAATGTTTACATACCCTACATTACTCATCTCATATGTATATACTGTACGCTATACCATCTACTGCATCTTGCCTATGCCGTTCTGTACCATCACTCATTCATATATCTTTATGTACATATTCTTCATCCCTTTACACTTGTGTGTATAAGATAGCTGTTGTGAAATTGTTAGGTTAGATTACACGTTGGTTATTACTGCATTGTCGGAACTAGAAGCACAAGCATTTCGCTACACTCGCATTAACATCTGCTAACCATGTGTATGTGACCAATAACATCTGCTAACCATGTGTATGTGTGACAAATAAAATGTGATTTGATTTGATTTGATGACTGGAGCAGTCAACATCTGAACCTTTGACCATGGCAGATAACTGGTAAACTAATGGGTACACTCAAAATACCTACCCTGGTATTGAAGTGACATTCCGTAGCAACAGCATTAACAATCTATAATAAGAATTTTAATAACAGAGATAAATAAAAACAGTTAAACCGTCTGACCTTCATGGGCGATGCTCTCAACACCACCTCCGCCTGGGATCCCAATGACAGGTTGCTGTCCGCTCCCCCGTCCCCGGCCCCCCAGGGTAGACTCTGGTTTAGTCCACGGTAGGTGGAGTTATTCCCCCCTGGCCAGACCATCCAGCCCCCCATCTCCAGAGAGGGCGTGGTGGAAGAACCAAAGCCCCCCAGTAAGGCTACTCCTCCTGGGGTTCCCATCCTGGGATGGTCCCCTGGGGTCTGGAGGTCCTGGCTGGACCTGGACTACACCCCAGTCACCACCAGAGGGGGGCAGTGGACCCACCCAGAGGTCCACAGGTCATCAGGATACTTGGGATTGGCTTGGTTGGGGGTTAAAGGGTGTTTTCTAGTTGTGGATAGTCCAAGTTCATCCACTTAGAAAGTCCTATCGGGACATTCAGAGAGTTGGGGGTCGACTTGGTCTGGGTTCTAGGGTAAAATAGTATTGTGGTGTTGTCTCATTACGTTCACAAAAGGAACCAGTCCAGACTCCAGTTAAGGTCCACTTGGAAGTACTCTGATGTTCATTGTGATTGTAGTGTTCTTTTGAAGTAGAGCACCAAATGGTTCTGGGGACAACGCCCCTGACCCTAAGCTAGGCTTTAGGCTTTAGCTCTAGCTTTAGTTCAGCAGGCCAACACAGTCTTGTAGGAAGAGTCCACTGTGGTTTTCCAGGAAGGTCTTCTTTCGAAGACCTTTGTGTTGTTGGTTACTTTCCTCTTTCAGATAAGAAGCATCGGTTCTTCTTCTCCATGTTCAGAACGCACTAGAGAAAAGAAAAGACAACAGTGAGCTGGACTGTGTGTAATTGTTTTATTTAATGTATTATTATTTTCAATGACAGACCAGGAACAGTGGATTAACTGCCATGATCAGGGGCAGAGAGACAGTTTTTTACCTTGTCAGCTCGGGGATTTGATCTTGCAACCTTTCGGTTACAAGTACAACACTCTAACCACTAGGCTACCTGCTGCCCCCATTGTGTTTGCACGTTTGTATGTGTGTGTGGACGTGTTTAACTATACTTGTGGGAGCCAGATGTCCCCACAAGAAAAGTAAACAAACAAACATGTTGTTAGTCCCCACAAGGTCAAAGCTATTTCTAGGGGGTTTGGAGTTAAGGTTACAATTAGTGTTAAGGTTAGCATTAAGTTTAGGGTTATGGTTAGCATTAAGTTTAGGGTTAAGGTTAGCATTAAGTTTAGGGTTATGGTTAGCATTAAGTTTAGGGTTAAGGTTAGCATTAAGTTTAGGGTTAAGGTTAGCATTAAGTTTAGTGTTAAGGTTAGCATTAAGTTTAGGGTTATGGTTAGCATTAAGTTTAGGGTTATGGTTAGCATTACGTTTAGGGTTAAGGTTAGCATTAAGTTTAGGGTTATGGTTAGCATTACGTTTAGGGTTAAGGTTAGCATTAAGTTTAGGGTTATGGTTAGCATTAAGTTTAGGGTTATGGTTAGGGGTTAGGGAAAACAGGATTTTGAATGGTACTGAATTGTGTGTCCCAACAAGGTGTGTCACTGCAACCTTAAAGGTCCTTAATGATGTCACCATTGCCCTTTATTCTAAGCAATGTTGTGCTGTTATTTTTATTGACTAGGCCAAAGCTTTTGATACGGTAGACCATTTCATTCTTGTGGACCGGCTAAGGAGTTTTGGTGTCTCTGAGGGGTCTTTGGACTGGTTTGCTAACTACCTCTCTCAAAGAGTGCAGTGTATAATGTCAGAACATCTGTTGTCTCAGCCACTGCCTGTCACCAAAGGGAGTACCCCAAGGCTCGATCCTAGGCCCCAAGCTCTTCTCAATTTACACCAACAACATAGCTCAGGCAGTAGGAAGCTCTCTCATCTATTTATATGCAGATGATACAGTCTTATACTCAGCTGGCCCCTCCCCGGATTTTGTGTTAAATGCTCTACAACAAAACTTTCTTAGTGTCCAACAAGCTTTCTCTGCCCTTAACCTTGTTCTGAACACCTCCAAAACAAAGGTCATGTAGTTTGGTAAGAAGAATACGCCTCTCCCCACAGGTGTGATTATTTCCTCTGAGGGTTTAGAGATTGAGGTTGTCACCTCAGACAAGTACTTGGGAGTATGACTAGACGGTGCACTGTCCTTCTCTGAGCACATATCAAAGCTGCAGGCTAAAGTTACATCTAGACTTTGTTTCCTCTATTGTATTCGCTCCTCTTTCACCCCAGCTGCCAAACTAACCCTGATTCAGATTACCATCCTAACCATGCTAGATTACAGAATCATAATTTCTAGATCGGCAGGTAAGGGTGCTCTCGAACGGCTAGATGTTCTTTACCATTCGGCCATCAGATTTGCCACCAATGCACCTTATAGGACACATCACTGCAGTCTATACTCCTCTGTAAACTGGTCATCTCTGTAAACCTGTCGCAAGACCCACTGGTTGATGATTATTTATAAAACCCTCTTAGGCCTCAGTCCCCTCTATCTGAGATATCTACTGCAGCCCTCATCCTCCACATACAATACCCGTTCTGCCAGTCACATTCTGTTAAAGGTCCCCAAAGCACACACATCCCTGGGTCCTTCCTCTTTTCAGTTCTCTGCAGCTAGTGACTGGAACGAGCTGCAACAAACACTCAAACTGGACAGTTTTATCTCAATCTCTTCATTCAAAGACTCAATCATGAACACTCTTACTGACAGTTGTGGCTGCTTTGTGTGATGTATTGTTGTCTCTACCTTCTTGCCCTTTGTGCTGTTGTCTGTGCCCAATAATGTTTGTACCATATTTTTGTGCTGCTACCATGTTGTGTTGCTACCATGTTGTTGTCACGTTGTGTTGCTACTATGCTGTGTTGTCATGCTGTGTTGCTACTATGCTGTGTTGTCATGTTGTGTTGCTACTATGCTGTGTTGTCATGTTGTGTTGCTACTATGCTGTGTTGTCATGTTGTGTTGCTACTATGCTGTGTTGTCATGTTGTGTTGCTACCATGCTGTGTTGTCATGTTGTGTTGCTACCATGCTGTGTTGTCATGGTGTGTTGCTACCATGCTGTGTTGTCATGTTGTGTTGCTACTATGCTGTGTTGTCATGTTGTGTTGCTACCATGCTGTGTTGTCATGTTGTGTTGCTACTATGCTGTGTTGTCATGTTGTGTTGCTACCATGCTGTGTTGTCATGTTGTGTTGCTACCATGCTGTGTTGTCATGTGTCGCTGCCATGCTGTGTTGTCTTAGGTCTCTCTTTATGTAGTGTTGTGTTGTCTCTCTTGTCATGATGTGTGTTTTGTCCTATATTTATATTTGATTTTATATTTATTTTTAATCCCCGTGCCTAGTTAAATAAAGGTTAAATAAATACAATAAAAAAAAGTTATACAAGGCTGTGTGTGTGTTTATGTGTGTGTATCTGTTTACTTGAGATAAACAGCCTACAGCCTCGAATGCCTATAAAACTAATGCAGTTTGGGAGGCTTAGAATAATGAAATGGGATACACTTATATGGGCTGCATTCCAAATGGAACCTTTTCCATTGCCCCCATGGTCAAAAGTAGTGCACTATATAGGGAATAGTGCGCATATTGAGAAGCAGCCCTGGCGTTGTTCAGGCAATACGTACCAGAATGCCAGAGCCCTACAGGGCGGTAAACAGGGCTGTGAAACAGCAGGATAGAAAGGATCAAATAGATGACAAGAGAAAAACTATTCAAGATGTACAGTGCCAGCCAAACGTCTGGACACACCTACTCATTCCAGGGTTTATCTTTATTTTTATTTTTTTACTATTTTCTACATTGTAGATTCCAAAACTATGGAATAACACACATGGAATCACGTAGTAACCAAAAAAAGTGTTCATCAAATCAAAGTATGTTTTATATTTGAGATTCTTCAAAGTTCCCACCCTTTGCCTTGATGACAGCTTTGCACACTCTTGGAGAGAGAGACAGAGATAGTGTAGATTCGAAAGAAACACAACTAAACAGGAAGAGATCTACCAGCTGTATTATAGTTATACGATGTGCCAGTGACGTGAATTTAACTTCCCTATTCCTTGTTTAACAGGCTAAGAATAAGCCTCGAATTTGCATTGTCAAAGTCATGAAAATGCGGCCATTTAAGATATATATTAAATTAAATAGATAAGAAGGGAACAAAACTAAACAGAAAGAGACAAAAAAAGGGAGGAGAGAGAGATATGGAGACAGAGACTGAGAAAGAGAGAGATAGAGACACAGAAAGAGAGAAAGAGAGGGAGACAGAGAGAGAGAGAGAGAGAGGGGAGAGAGAGATATGGAGACAGAGACAGAGAAAGAGAGGGAGACAGAGAGAGAGAGAAAGAGAGGGAGACAGAGAGAGAGAGAGAGAGAGGGGAGAGAGAGATATGGAGACAGAGACAGAGAAAGAGAGGGAGACAGAGAGAGAGAGAAAGAGAGGGAGACAGAGAGAGAGAGAGAGGGGAGAGAGAGATATGGAGACAGAGACAGAGAAAGAGAGAGATAGAGACACAGAGAAAGAGAGAGAAAGAGAGGGAGACAGAGAAAGAGAGCGATAGAGACACAGAGAGAGAGAAAGAGAGGGAGACAGAGAGAGAGAGAGAGAGAGAGAGAGAGAGGGGAGAGAGAGATATGGAGACAGAGACAGAGAAAGAGAGAGATAGAGACACAGAGAAAGAGAGAGAAAAAGAGGGAGACAGAGAAAGAGAGCGATAGAGACACAGAGAGAGAGAAAGAGAGGGAGACAGAGAGAGAGAGAGAGAGAGGGAGAGAGAGATATGGAGACAGAGACAGAGAAAGAGAGAGATAGAGACACAGAGAGAGAGAAAGAGAGGGAGACAGAGAGAGAGAGAGAGAGAGAGAGTGAGGGGAGAGAGGGGAGAGAGAGATATGGAGACAGAGACAGAGAAAGAGAGAGATAGAGACACAGAGAGAGAAAGAGAGGGAGACAGAGAGAGAGAGGGGAGAGAGAGATATGGAGACAGAGACAGAGAAAGAGAGAGATAGAGACACAGAGAGAGAGAACGAGAGAGAGGGAGAGAAGGGAGAGAGGTATAGGGCCATAGAGGGAGATAGAGACAGAGAGACAGGGAGAAATACAGAGCCAACCTTGGGTTCATACTGTAGCTTAATGATGACCATGATTCATCATGGTGTCTATTTCTCTCTCGCTCCACCCCCCTCTCCATCTCTCTCTCCCCCCTCCCCCCACCTCTCCCCCCCTCTCTCTATCGCTCTCTCCCCCTCTCTCTCTCTCTCCCCTCTCTCCACATCTCTCTTTCCCCCTTCTCCCCTCTCTCTCTCACTCTCTCCCCATCTCTCTCTCCCCCCTCTCCCCTCTATCTCCCTCTCTCTTCCTGCCACAGCATCACAAACTGATAGTCTGATGTCTCAATATGAAGTCTGTATCATAATGACAGTCAGTCAGTCACATTCATCCTGTGTGTGTGTTTCTGTGTGTGTGCGTGTGTGATGATTCACGGTCGTCGTAGCAACCAAATCAATATAGGCGGGAGATTCTAATGAACCAATAAGGAGGGGGTGTGGTATAACGACCAATATACCACGGGTAAGGGTGGTTCTTAGGCACGGCGCGAAGTGTAGCCTGGATACAGCCCTTAGCCGTGGTATATTGGTCATATACCACAAACCCCCGAGATGCCTTTGCTATTATTGCTATTAGAAACTGGTTACCAACGTAATTAGAACAGTAAACAAGTCCAATTATTATATAATTTTGTAATTGTGTAATGTGTCTTACATCTCGAGCTTCAAATATTTTGATGGAAGGCATCGGGTATGACTAAACCTAAACAGGAATGTAAGTTTATATCTGGAACGTTTTCATGAAGTTGATGATAATCTTGAAGCTTATTCATAAGACCCGGACGTCACCCCGGATGTGACCCCGGACGTCACCCCGGATGTGACCCCGGACGTCACCCCGGACGTGACCCAGACATGACCCAGACGTCACCCCGGACGTCACCCCGGACGTGACCCAGATGTGACCCGGACATCACCCCAGACGTCACCCCGAATGTGACCCCGTGACCCCGTTGTCC
>NC_092155.1:10969093-11009093 GCF_045791955.1 Oncorhynchus clarkii lewisi | reverse complement strand
AGGAAAAAGAGAGGGAAAGAACAGAGAGAACAGAGTTACAGAGAGAGAACAGAAAGAGAGAACAGAGAGAGAGAACAAAGAGAGAGACAAAACAGAGAGAATAGAGAGACAAAACAGAGAGAGACAAAACAGAACAGAGAGAGAGAGCAAAGAGAGAACCGAGAGGAAGAGAGAACAGAGAGAGAGAGAGAGAACAGAAAGAACAAAGAGAACAGAGAGAGAGAGAACAAATATAATAGAGATAGAGCAGAGAGAACAGAGAGGAAAAGAACAAAGAGAAAAAACAGAGAGGAAAAGAGAGGAAGAGGAAAAAGAGAGGGAAAGAACAGAGAGAACAGAGTTACAGAGAGAGAACAGAAAGAGAGAACAGAGAGAGAGAACAAAGAGAGAGACAAAACAGAGAAAATAGAGAGACAAAACAGAGAGAGACAAAACAGAACAGAGAGAGAGAGCAAAGAGAGAACCGAGAGGAAGAGAGAACAGAGAGAGAGAGAGAACAGAAAGAACAAAGAGAACAGAGAGAGAAATCAGAGATTAAGAAAGAACTGAGAGGAAGAGAGAAAAGAGAGAAAAGAGAGAGAGGACAGAGAGAGAAGAGAGACCAGAGGAAGAGAATGAAAGGCAGCATGTGATGGAGAGAGAGAGAGCGCGAAAGAAATAGAGATTGATATAGAGAGAGAGACAAAAAAGAGAGCAAGAGAGAGAGAGAAAGAAAGAGTGAGGGAGATGATGGAGAGACCATTAATGTTGGTGACCTCAGGGATATTATATTGTTTAATCTGCTATGCTGTCTCATACATAAGAGAAGAGCACAACACACAGACACACACACACAGGCACTAGTAATACTACTGGTGCAGGGTTAGCCATCCGTAGCGTGTCGTGGAAATTCAAATCAATAATGAGGAGAGGTCAATCGCCAATCAGGATATTACTTTATTCACAACATATTAATAGCATCGATTAATTATTGCAATAATGAAGCTGGTTGAGGACCCACCCCTAGATGATTAGTTGAGAGTCCAATGAGTGGATTTGAGCCACAGCAGTTTATAGCCAAGTACATCCTCCTGAATGTTAATGACAAACAACAGATGTATGGAATGGGTCACAATTTGTATGAAAGATACTAATAATTCATACTAATAATTCAAGACCGTTCTCATTTTGTAGAAACCCATACTGGCGTCATCTTTCCCTGGTACCTTCCAGTCAAACCGGAGTCATCTCTTCCTGGTATCTTCCAGTCAAACCGGAGCCATCTCTTCCTGGTACCTTCCAGTCAAACCGGAGCCATCTCTTCCTGGTACCTTCCAGTCAAACCGGAGCCATCTCTTCCTGGTACCTTCCAGTCAAACCAGAGCCATCTCTTCCTGGTACCTTCCAGTCAAACCAGAGCCATCTCTTCCTGGTACCTTCCAGTCAAACCAGAGCCATCTCTTCCTGGTACCTTCCAGTCAAATCGGAGCCATCTCTTCCTGGTACCTTCCAGTCAAAACGGAGCCATCTCTTCCTGGTACCTTCCAGTCAAGCCGGAGCCATCTCTTTAAGACGTGTGAGGTAATGTGCTAAACAGTGAGTAGTGTAGTAAAGATTAAGACTAAGAGACATAAAAGTAGTAGCCTATAGTAAGGAAAACCGGAAGTGTCCGGATAAAAATATGTAATAATTTTTAGATGATGCTTACTCAGAGAGACTAAATTGATGGGTCATGTGAAAGAAATGCTGTAACCTCCAGCCACATACAGCAGTGGAAAACGTATTAGTGTCATACTAGAGTAAAAGTTTTTTTAAAAGTAAAGATACCTTAATAGAAAATGACTCTAGTAAAAGTAAAGATACCTTAATAGAAAATGACTCTAGTAAAAGTAAAGATACCTTAATAGAAAATGACTCTAGTAAAAGTAAAGATACCTTAATAGAAAATGACTCTAGTAAAAGTAAAGACACCTTAATAGAAAATGACTCTAGTAAAAGTAAAGACACCTTAATAGAAAATGACTCTAGTAAAAGTAAAGACACCTTAATAGAAAATGACTCTAGTAAAAGTGACCCAGTAAAATACTACTTGAGTAAAAGTCTAAAAGTATTTGGTTTTAAATATACTTAAGTATCAAAAGTAAAAGTATACATCATTTCATTATATTAAACCAGATTGCCCAATTAAAATAAATAAATGTATTATTGACAGATAGCCAGGGGCACACTCCAACACTCAGACATGATTTACAGAGAGCCAGGGACACACTCCAACACTCAGACATGATTTACAGAGAGCCAGGGGCACACTCCAACACTCAGACATCATTTAAAGAGAGCCAGGGACACACTCCAACACTCAGACATGATTTACAGAGAGCCAGGGGCACACTCCAACACTCAGACATGATTTACAGAGAGACAGGGACACACTCCAACACTCAGACATGATTTACAGAGAGCCAGGGGCACACTCCAACACTCAGACATGATTTACACAGAGCCAGGGGCACACTCCAACACTCAGACATCATTTACAGAGAGCCAGGGGCACACTCCAACACTCAGACATGACTTACAGAGAGCCAGGGGCACACTCCAACACTCAGACATGATTTACAGAGAGCCAGGGGCACACTCCAACACTCAGACATCATTTACAGAGAGCCAGGGGCACACTCCAACACTCAGACATGATTTACAGAGAGCCAGGGGCACACTCCAACACTCAGACATCATTTACAGAGAGCCAGGGACACATTCCAACACTCAGACATGATTTACAGAGAGCCAGGGGCACACTCCAACACTCAGACATCATTTACAGAGAGCCAGGGACACACTCCAACACTCAGACATGATTTACAGAGAGCCAGGGACACACTCCAACACTCAGACATAATTTACAGAGAGCCAGGGACACATTCCAACACTCAGACATGATTTACAGAGAGCCAGGGACACACTCCAACACTCAGACATCATTTATAGAGAGCCAGGGACACACTCCAACACTCAGACATGATTTACAGAGAGCCAGGGGCACACTCCAACACTCAGACATGATTTACAGAGAGCCAGGGACACATTCCAACACTCAGACATGATTTACAGAGAGCCAGGGACACACTACAACACTCAGACATCATTTACAGAGAGCCAGGGACACACTCCAACACTCAGACATAATTTACAGAGAGCCAGGCGCACACTCCAACACTCAGACATAATTTACAGAGAGCCAGGGACACATTCCAACACTCAGACATGATTTACAGAGAGCCAGGGACACATTCCAACACTCAGACATCATTTACAGAGAGCCAGGGACACACACCAACACTCAGACATGATTTACAGAGAGCCAGGGACACATTCCAACACTCAGACATCATTTACAGAGAGCCAGGGGCACACTCCAACACTCAGACATAATTTACAGAGAGCCAGGGACACACTCCAACACTCAGACATCATTTACAGAGAGCCAAGGACACACTCCAACACTCAGACATCATTTACAGAGAGCCAGGGACACACTCCAACACTCAGACATGATTTACAGAGAGCCAGGGACACACTCCAACACTCAGACATAATTTACAAACTAAGCATTTGTGTTTAGTGAGTCTGCCAGAGGCAGTAGGGATGACCAGAGATGTTCTCTTGATAAGTGTGTGAATTGGACAATGTTCCTGTCAAAATATAACAAGTACAAAGTACATTTATTTTCTTTCAGAATGTGGTGAAGTAAAGGTTTCCAAAAATACAAATAGTCAAGTAATGTACCCACCAAAAAATACTTAAGTAGTATTTTAAAGTATTTTTACTGAAGTACTTTACACCACTGCCCAAATACCTTCCCACAACATTAACATACTTTATATACTGTTACACACACACTTATCACATAGTATTCCATACATAAGTTATGACCATGCACCCTGAGTAGAAACCTGAGTGAGCTGCACATGTACAGTACATGAACAGATGCTTGCGCCATATATTTATGTGGTGGTCACATGTTACGGTCACATGATATTGTTGTGGTATGTCAAAGTCATGTTACGGCCACACATAACAATATTCATTTTATATATAAAGTTTTGCTAAGTGGATGGATCTCTACAGAAGTTGTGAATAGAGCAGCCAAACGGTTACTTACACAGTAGCAATATCAGAAATAGTGTCAGTATAAACAAAACAATATGCAGTATGTACAAGAACAATATCAGTGATAGACGAGGTAGTTACATGCATACAATCAGGGGTAAAGTGGCTGAGCAGCAGGATGACAAAAAAATAGTAGCAGCAACGTATGGCAATGTTAATTTTTTTTTTTAAATTAACGTTCAAATGGCTCTCCTGTGAAGTCGTGACTTGCGACATATGCCTAGTTTCCTGAAACGGGTCACATACATATAATTATGTATGTGATTTGATGCAATCATTTGATGCAATAATAGTACTATAACATAATCTTGTTATTTCACCCACAACAAGCGTGGGCCACAAAAAAAACATTTCAACGCTGACTAAAAACTCTCAGCAAAGAGGAAAGGGAAATGGGGGGGGGGGTAAGGAAATGACACATCTAGGAGTGCTGGTCTAGGATCAGTTTTCACATCCCTCTGAGAGAGAATTTCTCCTTTGCCCAGATAATCCATCCACCTGACAGGTGTGGCATAGCAAGAAATTCATTAAACAGCATGATCATTACCCAGATGCACCTTGGGCTGGGGACACACAACACAACGCCACAGATGCCTACATTTTTGACGGAGCGTGCAACTGGCATGCTGACTGCAGGAATGTCCACCAGAGATGTTGTCAGAGAATTAAATGTTAATTTCTCTACCATAAGCCGCCTCCAACATAATTTTTGGGAATTTGGCAGTATGTCCAACCGGCCTCACAATCGCAGAACATGTATACGGTGTCGTGTGGACGAGCGGTTTGCTGATGTCAATGTTGAGTGACCCATGGTGGCGGTGGGGTTATTATATGGGCAAGCATAAGCTACGGACAACATACATAATTGCATTATATTGATGGCTATTTGAATGCACAGAGATACCGTGACGAGATCCTGAGGCCCATTGCCGTGCCATTCATCTGTCGCCATCACCTCATGTTTCAGCATGATAATGCACGGCTCCATGTTGCAAGGATCTTTACACAATTCCTAGAAGCTGAAAATGTCCCAGTTCTTCCATGGCCTTCAATCTTCCCAGACATGTTTTTTTTATTTGCCAAGAGAGTTTTCATCCATACTTTTTGTGGCTATTTATGTACCACCACAGACAGATGCTGGCACTAAGACTGCACTCAGTCAGCTGTATAAGAAAATAAGCAAACAGGAAACCACTCAACCAGAGGTGGCGCTCCTAGTGGCCGGAGACTTTAATGCAGGGAAACTTAAATCAGTTCTACCAAATCTCTATCAACATGTTAGATGTGAAACCAGAGGGAAAACAATTCTAGATCACCTTTACTCCACACAAAGAGACGCATACAAATCTGTCCCTCGCCCTCATTTGGTAAACACTCTCAACACAATTCTATCCTCTTGATTCCTGCTTACGAGCAAAAATTAAAGCAGGAAGCAAGAGTGACTCGGTCTATAAAAAAGTGTTCAGGTGAAGCAGATGCTAAACTACAGGACTGTTTTGCTATCACAGACTTGAACATGTTCTGGGATTCTTCCAATGGCACTGAGGAGTACACCACATCAGTGACTGGCTTTATCAATAAGTGCATTGAGGACATCGTCGCCACAGTGACTGTACGTACATACCCCAAACAGAAGCCATGGATTACAGGCAACATTCGCACTGAGCTAAAGGGTAGAGCTGACACTTTCAAGGTGTGGGACTCTAACCCGGAAGCTTACAAGAAATCCTGCTATGCCCTGTGACGAACCATCAAACAGGCAGAGCGTCAATACAGGGCTAAGATTGAATCATACTACACCGGCTCCGACACTTGTCTTATGTGGCAGGGCTTGCAAACTATTACAGAAGCACAGTCGTGAGCTGCTCAGTGACACGAGCCTACCAGATGAGCTAAATCACTTCTATGCACACATCGAAGCAAGCAGCACTGAGGCATGCATGAGAGCATCAGCTGTTCAGGATGGCTGTGTGATCACACTCTCCATAGCCAACGTGAGTAAGACCTTTAAACAGGTCAACATTCACAAGGCTGCGGGGCCAGACGGATTACCAGGACGTGTGCTCCGGGCATGTGCTGACCAACTGACAGGTGTCTTCACTGACATTTTCAACATGTCCCTGATTGAGTCTGTAATACCAACATGTTTCAAGCAGACCACCATAGTCCCTGTGCCCAAGAACACGAAGGCAAGTGTTCTGCCTAAATGACTACAGACCCGTAGCACTCAAGGCCGTAGCCATGAAGTGCTTTGAAAGGCTGTTAATGGCTCACATTAACACCATTATCCCAGAAACCCTAGACCAACACCAATTTGTATACCGCCCAAACAGATCCACAGATGATGCAATCTCTATTGCACTCCACACTGCCCTTTCACACCTGGACAAAAGGAAAACCTACGCGAGAATGCTGTTCACTGACTACAGCTCAGCGTTCAACACCATAGTACCCTCAAAGCTCATCACTAAGCTAAGGATCCTGGGACTAAACACCTCCCTCTGCAACTGGGTCCTGGACTTCCTGACGGCCTATTCCCCCTGAGGAAACTAAAAATATTTGGTATGGGTCCTCAGATCCTCAAAAGGTTCTACAGCTGCACCATCGAGAGCATCCTGACTGGTAGCATCACTGCCTGGTATGGCAATTGCTCAGCCTCCAACCGCAAGGCACTACAGAGGGTAGTGCGTACGGCCCAGTACATCACTGGGGCTAAGCTGCCTGCCATCCAGGACCACTACACCAGGTGGTGTCAGAGGAAGGCCCAAAAAATTGTCAAAGACCCCAGCCACCCCAGTCATAGACAGTTTTCTCTGCTACCGCATGGCAAGCGGTACCGGGAAAGCCAAGTCATAAGACTCCTGAACAGGTAATCAAATGGCTACCTGGACTATTTGCATTGTCCCCCCCAAACCCCTCTTTTACGCTGCTGACACTCTCTGTTTATCATATATACATAGTCACTTTAAATATACATTAATGTACATACTACCTCAACTAGCCCGACTAACCGGTGCCCCCGCATATTGGCTACCCAGACTATCTGCATTGTCTCCCACCACCCACCAACCCCTCTTTTACGCTACTGCTACTCTGTTCATCATATATGCATAGTCACTTTAACCATATCTACATGTACATACTACCTCAATCAGCCTGATTAACTGGTGCCTGTATATTGCCTTGCTACTGTTATAGCCTATCTACTGTATATAGCCTCTCTACTGTATATAGCCTCTCTACTGGATATAGCCTCGCTACTGTTATAGCCTATCTACTGTTATAGCCTCTCTAATGTATATATCCTCTCTACTGTATATAGCCTCTCTACTGTATATAGCCTCTCTACTGTATATAGCCTCTCTACTGTATATAGCCTCTTTACTGTTATAGCCTCTCTACTGTATATATCCTCTCTACTGTTATAGCCTCTCTACTGTATATAGCCTCGCTACTGTTATAGCCTCTCTACTGTATATATCCTCTCTACTGTTATAGCCTCTCTACTGTATATATCCTCTCTACTGTTATAGCCTCTCTACTGTATATATCCTCTCTACTGTTATAGCCTCTCTACTGTATATATCCTCTCTACTGTTATAGCCTCTCTACTGTATATATCCTCTCTACTGTTATAGCCTCTCTACTGTATATAGCCTCTCTACTGTATATATCCTCTCTACTGTTATAGCCTCTCTACTGTATATATCCTCTCTACTGTATATATCCTCTCTACTGTATATAGCCTCTCTACTGTTATAGCCTCTCTACTGTATATAGCCTCGCTACTGTTATTTTTCACTGTCTTTTTACTGTTGTTTTTATTTCTTTACTTATCTACTGTTCATCTAATACCTATTTTTTACTTAAAAATTGCGCTGTTGGTTAGGGCCTGTAAGTAAGCAATTCAGTGTAAGGTCTACACAACTGTTATATTCGGCACACGTGACAAATAAACTTTGATTTGTCAGCGTGTACGACAGTGTGTTCCAGTTCGCACCAATATCCAGCAACTTCGCACAGCCATTGAAGAGGAGAGGGACAACGTTCCACAGGCCACAATCAACAATCTGAACAATTCCATGCGAAGAAGATGTTTTGTGCCTCATGATGCAAATTGTGCTTTTCTGATCCATGGCTATCCATCCACCTTCTTTTTTTTTTAAAGGTATCTGTCACCAACAGATATCTGTATTCCCAGTCATGTTAAATCCATAGATCAGGGCCTTATGAATTTATTTCAATTGACTGATTTCTTTATATAACTGTAACTCAGTAAAATCTTTGAAATTGTTGCGTGTTGCGTTTATATTTTTGTTCAGTGTACATCGACAGATGTTCTACACCTGTTGGCAGCTGAGGGAACATAACTTCACAAAACTTGAATTAACAGACAGAATACTACTTCCTATGTTTTTCATACTTTTAATCTAACTGCTTTAAATACATGCTCCTCTTCCTCTGTATCCAACTCAAAGTTTCCTTTCTCCTAATTGTCTTTATCTAGACTGTAACAGTTCTCACCTTCTGAAAAGATTTCTCTCTCAAAGTTATTTCCTTAACTTTTTTAGTTTGACGCCCACACATTCACTTTGTCTTAGGTGAGCTGAATAGGAAGTGATTAGAGGTAACTTAAGGTCCTAGTGTGTGTGTACGGTAAGATACGGTCTGGAGAGGTAGGAAGGTAAATTGTGGTCCAAGGACATCAGGCAGGACAGAATCCTCAAGGGAGGAAGAAGAGAAGAGGGCTGCCTCCCCCAATTAACTTATGTTAGGAGGAAGAGGAGGAGGGATGGGGTGAGAAGACGAGAGGAGATGAGAGGTGTGGAGAGGGGAGGACAGGTGAGGAGAAGAGATGAGAAGTGAGGGGAGGAGAGGAGAGGTGATGAGATTGTATAGTATTGAGAAGTGAGCATATTGTATTGTATTGAGAAGTGAATATATTGTATAGTATTGAGAAGTGAATATATTGTATTGTATTGAGAAGTGAATATATTGTATAGTATTGACAAGTGTGTATATTGTAAAGTATTGAGAAGTGAGCATATTGTATTGTATTGAGAAGTGAATATATTGTATAGTATTGAGAAGTGTGTAGTGTGTATATTGTAAAGTATTGAGAAGTGTGTATATTGTATATTATTTAGAAGTGAATATATAGTATACGATTTAGAAGTGAGTATATTGTAAAGTATTGAGAAGTGTGTATTGTGTATATTGTAAAGTATTGAGAAGTGCGTATATTGTATAGTTTTGAGAGGGGAGTATATTGTATATTATTGAGAAGTGAGTATATTGTGTAGTATTGAGAAATGACTATATTGTATAGTATTGAGAAGTGAGTAAAATGTATAGTATTGAGAAGTGACTATAATGTATAGTATTGAGAAGTGAGTATATTGTATAGGTTAGAGAAGTGAATATATTGTATAGTATTGAGAAGTAAGTATATTGTATTGTATTAGGAAGTGAGTATAATGTATTGTATTAGGAAGTGAGTATAATGTATAGTATTGAGAAGTGAGTATAATGTATTGTATTAGGAAGTGACTATAATGTATAGTATTGAGAAGTGAGTATATTGTATAGGTTAGAGAAGTGAATATATTGTATAGTATTGAGAAGTGAGTATATTGTATTGTATTAGGAAGTGAGTATAATGTATAGTATTGAGAAGTGAGTATAATGTATAGTATTGAGAAGTGAGTATAATGTATAGTATTGAGAAGTGAGTATAATGTATAGTATTGAGATGTGAGTATAATGTATTGTATTAGTAAGTGAGTATAATGTACTTTGTTGAATAACATTCTCACCATGTCATCCCCAAGTGACACCCTATTCCCTACACAGAGCACTACTACTGAAGGGAGTGCAACGGGCTGTGGTCAAAAGTAGGGTGTCAGTATGCTGTGTGTGTGTGTGTGTGTGTGTGTGTGTGTGTATGTATGTGTGTGTGCACTACCATCCACACACACACACACACACACACACACACACACACACACACACACACCAGAGACACAGACACACAGACACACACACACACACACACAGAGAGAGAGAGTCAGGAAAACCATATCACTACAACGCTACCTGGCACACGCCGAGCCAGGTTGGCACACGTCGAGCATGTGTCGACTGTTGGACCAGTATGTCAAGGTATTTCTGTTTTTTATTTTTAATAAATTTGCCAAAATGTATTAAAATCTTTTTTCACTTTGTCATTATGGGGTATTGTGTGTAGATGGATGAGGATTGTTCTTTTTTTTAAATCCATTTTAGAATAAGGCTGTAATGCAACAAAAAAATCATGTGTGAAAAGTCAAAGGGTCTGAATACTTTCCTCACACTTTAGAGAGCAGCTATTGCATCGTGGGGAATCTCTACTTGAAAATACATCATCTGATAGGTGTTATTCAGCTGTCATGAAGGCATTTCTAGTGATTTTGCCGTACAGCAGAGGCAGCACCGCTCTACAGAGATGAGACGATGACTTGGAATGTAATAATAAAGTCATCAGATAAAATAAATATTTTATTAAAGTATTTCATGTGTATAAATGATGGTAAATAAGTGATCAGTAATGGACAGTCACTACCATCATGGGACGGTTAATAAGTGATCAGTAATGGACAGTCACTACCATCATGGGACGGTTAATAATAGTTTTTATTCTGTGTTGTTACAGCCTTCAAACCAAATCATCAAAAATAAAAAAATAAACAGATTATTTTTTAATAATCGAACCGGAACCAAACCGACCTTAAAAAGCACTAATCGCTCAGGGTTAACACCACTATACCACAGAGCCCATGGGAGTTGTTGGGAAACAAATGACATTGGTGCAACAATTTCACACAGGAAATGAACTGCACATTATTCCTACTCATAGATGAGGTTTGTATTATTTGTCATGAGACTCAAGAGATCTTGGTGTTGAGAGTAGGAAGTGTCACACAACCAGTTAGACACACACAGTTATATCTTACCATACTTGTGAGGACTTTTTGGGAACCAACATTTGATTCCCATTCTGGAATCCTATTGTCCCTAACTTTGAACTCTAACCCCAACTCCCAACTCCTAACCCCAACTCCCAACTCTAACCCCTAACTTATAACTCTAACCCCAACTCCCAACTCCTAACTTCTAACTCTAACCTCAACTCCCAACTCCTAACCCCAACTCCCAACTCTAACTCCCAACTCTAACCCCTAACTCTAACCCCTAACTCTAAACCCAACTCCCAAGTCCTAACTCTAACCCCAAGTCCTAACTCTAACCCTAACTTCTAACTCTAAACCCAACTCCCAAGTCCTAACTCTAACCCTAACTTCTAACCCCAACTCCCAACTCTAACCCCTAACTCTAACCCCTAACTCCAAACCCAACTCCCAACTCCTAACCCTAACTTCTAACTCTAACACCAACTCCCAACTCCTAACCCCAACTCCCAACTCTAACCCCTAACTCTAAACCCAACTCCCAACTCCTAACCCTAACTTCTAACTCTAACTCTAACCCCAACTCCCAACTCTAACCCCTAACTCTAACCCCAACTCACAACTCCTAACTCTAACCCTAACTTCTAACTCTAACCCCAACTCCCAACTCCTAACCCCAACTCCCAACTCTAACCCCTAACTCTAACCCCTAACTCTAAACCCAACTCCCAAGTCCTAACTTCTAACTCTAACCCCAACTCCCAACTCTAACCCCTAACTCTAAACCCAACTCCCAAGTCCTAACTCCTAACTCTAACCCCTAACTCTAACCCCTAACTTCTAACTCTAACCCCAACTCCCAACTCCTAACTTCTAACTCTAACCCCAACTCCTAACTCCTAACCCTAACTTCTAACTCTAACCCCAACTCCTAACTCCTAACCCTAGCTTCTAACTCTAACCCCAACTCCCAACTCCTAACTCTAACTCTAACTTCTAACTCTAACCCCAACTCCCAACTCCTAACCCTAACTTCTAACTCTAACCCCAACTCCTAACCCTAACTTCTAACTCTAACCCCAACTCCTAACTCCTATCCCTAACTTCTAACCCTAACTTCTAACTCTAAACCTAACTCCTAACTCCAAACCCTTACTCCTAACTCTAACCCTAACCCTAACTCCTAACTCTAAACCTAACTCCTAACTCTAAACCTAACTCCTAACTCTAAACCTATCTCCTAACTCTAAACCTAACTCCAAACTCTAAACCTATCTCCTAACTCTAAACCTAACTCCTAACTCTAAACCTATCTCCTAACTCTAAACCTAACTCCTAAATCTAAACCTAACTCTTAACTCTAAACCTAACTCCTAACTCTAACCTAACTCCTAACTCTAAACCTATCTCCTAACTCTAAACCTCACTCCTAACTCTAAACCTAACTCCTAACTCTAACCTAACTCCTAACTCTAAACCTAACTCTTAACTCTAAACCTAACCCCAAACTCATAACTCTAAACCTAACTCTAAACCTAACTCTTAACTCGAACTCCTAACCCTAACTCATAACTCTAAACCTAACTCCTAACACTAAACATAACTCCTAAACGTAACTCCTAACTCTAACTCTAAACCTAATTTCTAACCCTAACTCTAAACCTAACTCCTAACTCTAAACCTAACTCCTAACCCTAACTCCTAACTCCAAACCTAACTACTAACACTAAACCTAACTCCTAAACCTAACTCCTAACTTTAAACCTAATTCCTAACCCTAACTCTAAACCTAACTCTAAACCTAATCCCTAACCCTAACTCCTAACTCTAAACCTAACTACTAACACTAACCCTAACTACTAACTCTAAACCTAAGTCTAAACCTAATTCCTAACCCTAAACCTAATTCCTAACCCTAACTCTAAACCTAACTCCTAACTCTAAACCTAACCCAAACTCCTAAACCTAACTCCTAACCCTAACTCCTAACTCTAAAAATAACCCCTAACTCTTAACCCAACTCCTAAACCTAACTCCAAAACCTAACCCCTAATTCTAAACCTAACTCCTAACTCTAAACCTAACCCAAACTCCTAAACCTAACTCCTAACCCTAACTCCTAACTCTAAACCTAACTCCTAACTCTAAACCTAACCCCTAACTCTTAACCCAACTCCTAAACCTAACTCCGAAACCTAAACCCTAACTCTAAACCTAACTCCTAAGCCTAACTCCTAACCCTAACTCCTAAGCCTAACTCCTAACCCTAACTCCTAACCCTAACTCCTAAACCTAACCCCTAACTCTAAGCCTAACTCCTAAGCCTTACTCCTAACCCTAACTCCTAAACCTAACTCCTAACTCTAAACCTAACTCCTAAGCCTAACTCCTAACCCTAACTCCTAAGCCTAACTCCTAAGCCTAACTCCTAATCCTAACTCCTAAACCTAACTCCTAACTCTAAACCCAACTCCTAACTCTAAACATAACTCCTAAACGTAACTCTATCCCCTACGCCTAAAAGAGCCTTTTTACAAGTTAGGACTGAGAAAATTTCCTCACTTCTCTGAATTTGTGTTGGTTTACTATTCTTGTGAGGATGAAGCCAATACAATTATGCTTATTATCTGACATTATCCCCCCATTTATTTAGCATTCTCTCTGCACACCGTATGTAAAGTAAATAAACTGAAGTCAATGTACAGAATAGCCTTGCCGATAGAGGATAATATAATATACAGTATGCAAATTATAATTAAACTATCTCTCCAGAGAATATTACATTCAAGAGAAACTTGGTTCTATGGTTTAATATATATAGCATCTCCACATTGAGATTTCCACAGATTCCCTTGATTCTCTGGTTTAATATATAACATCTCTACATTGAGATTTCCCTGTTTCCCTTGATTCTCTGGTTTAATATATAACATCTCTACATTGAGGTTTCCCTTGATTCTCTGGTTTAATATATAACATCTCTGCATTGAGATTTCCCTGTTTCCCTTGATTCTCTGGTTTTAATATATGTATCACGTCTCCAATATTAAATCCTATATTGCTGGATGACATTGAGACTGTTGACATTGATATTGAGATGGAGATTGTTATCACCGTGTACCATTGTTTCTCTTGGTGCCCCAAAGCTTTGTGAAAGATATTACTAGTGCATGCGTTCTGTTCTCCCATAGCTCCCACACTATGGTGTCAGGGGTGACTGGGACACACATCTGTTTGGGATCAGCTCTCTTTAGCCAAACATTACGCAACCGTTATACAAATGTATTAGAAATTATGTTTCCACAAACGGCTGTCCCAAACATGGCAGGATTAATAACAAACATGACGTCAATCACCATTTAGAACAATGTGTGTGTGCATGTGTGAGCGTGTGTATGTATGCGTTTGTATGCAGAACAATGACAAGTGACCAATGCTATATAAGGCAGAGCATTCTGAGTCAGCTCTGAATAACAATGTGACTATGAAAACCAAAATGTCAGGCTTAGATAAAGAGAGGGCGTGAGGGACAGATATGGAGGAAGATAAGGATGGAGGTGGAGAGAGAGAAAGATACCTCCTAACCTCCTGCCAAATGTATGACAAATGCCTGACTAACCAGTGTCTGTATGAGGCCTCGCTACTGTATAAAGCCTGTCTTTTTACTGTTGTTTTATTTCTTAACTTACCTATTGTTCACCTAACACCTTTTTTGCACCATTGGTTAGAGCCTGTAAGTGAGCATTTCCCTGTTGTATTCGGCGCACGTGACAAATAAACTTGATTTGATGACCATATTAGAGACACAAATTTCCCTCAGATTACATAGACCTTCGAAAAATAACAAATCAAATTTTGATAAACTCCCATTTCTATTGGGTGAAATATCACAGTGTGCCATCACAGTAGCAATAATTGTGACCCGTTGCCACGAGAAAAGGGCAACCAGTGAAGAATAAACACCATATTTACGTTCATTTATACTCTATTTGCACATCGTTATAACACTGTACATAGCCATAATATGACATTTGAAATGTCTTTATTCCTTTAAAACTTTTGTGAGTGTAATATTTACTGTTAATTTTGTTTTGTTTATTTCACTTTTGTCTATTATCCAGTTCATTTGATTTGACAATGTAAACATGTTTCCCTTGTGAATAAAACCTATTTATTTTAATTGGATTGCTATATATATATATATTGAAGTTGGAAGTTTAAATACACCTCAGCCAAATACATTTAAATTCAGTTTTTCACAATTCCTGACATTTAATCCTACAAAAAATTCCCTGTCTTAGGTCAGTTAGGATCACCACTTTATTTTGCGAAATGTTCAGAATAATTGTAGAGAAAATTATTTATTTCAGCTTGTATTTCTTTCATCACATTCCCAGTGGGTCAGAAGTTAACATACAATCAGTTTGTATTTGGTAGCATTACCTTTAAATTGTTTAACTTGGGTCAAATGTTTCGGGTAGCCTTCCACAAGTTTGCCATAATAAGTTGTGTGAATTTTGGCCCATTCCTCCTGACAGAGCTGGTGTAACTGAGTCAGGTTTGTAGGGCTCCTTGCTCGCACACACTTTTTTAGTTCTGCCTACAAATGTTCTGTAGGATTGAAGTCAGGGATTTGTGATGGCCACTCCAATACCTTGACTTTGTTGTCCTTAAGCCCTTTTCCACAACTTTGGAAGTATGCTTGGGGTCATTGTCCATTTGGAAGACCCATTTGCGACCAAGCTTTAACTTAAACTGATGTCTTGAGATGTTGCTTCAACATTTCCACATAATTTTCCAGCCTCATGATGCCATCTATTTTGTGAAGTGTACCTGGCCCTCCTGCAGCAAAGAACCCCCACAACATGATGCTGCCACCCCCGTGTTTCACGGTTGGGATGGTGTTCTTCGGCTTGCCCCCTCCAAACATAACGATAGTCATTATGGCCAAACAGTTCTATTTTTGTTTCAACAGACCAGAGGACATTTCTCCAAAAAGTACGAGCTTTGTCCCCATGTGCAGTTGCAAACTGTAGTCTGGATTTTTTATGGCGGTTTTGAAGCAGTGGCTTCTTCCTTGCTGAGCGGCCTTTCAGGTTATGTTGATACTGGACTCATTTTACCCTGGATATAGATAGTTTTGTACCCGTTTCCTCCAGCATCTTCATAAGGTCCTTTGCTGTTGTTCTGGGATTGATTTGCACTTCTCGCACCAAAGTACGTTCATTTTGAGCAGACAGAACACGTCTCCTTCCGGAGTGGTATGACAGCTGCGTGGTCCCATGGTGTTTATACTTACATACTATTGTTTATACAGATGATCGTGGTACCTTCAGGCGTCTGGAAATTGCTCCCAAGGATGAACCAGACTTGTGGAGGTCTACAATTTGTTCTGAGGTCTTGCCTGATTTATTTCGATTTTTCCGTGATGTCAAGCAAAGAGGTACTGAGTTTGAAGGTAGGCCTTGAAATACATCCACAGGTACACCTCCAATTGACTAAAATTATGTCAAATAGCCTATCAGGAGCTTCTAAAGCCATAATTTTCTGAAAATTTCCAAGCTGTTTAAAGGCACAGTAAACTTAGTGTAAACTTCTGGCCCACTGGAATTGTGATACAGTGAATTATACGTGAAATTATCTATCTGTAAACAATTGTTGGAAAAATTACTTGTGTCATGTACAAAGTAGATGTCCTAACCGACTTGCCAAAACTATAGTTTGTTAACAAGAAATTTGTGGAGTGTTTGAAAAACAAGTTTTAATGACTCCAACCTAAGTGTATGTAAACGTATGACTTCAACACACACACACTGGTGATTGTGGAGGCCAGGTCATCTGATACAGCACTCCATCACTCTCCTTCTTGGTCAAATAGTAATGTTAACCCTTACACTGCCTGGAGGAGTGTTTGGGGTGATTGTTCTTTTCAAAAACAAATGATAGTCCCACTAAGTGCAAACCAGATGGGATGGCGTATCGCTGCAGAATGATGTGGTAGCCATGCTGGTTAAGTGGGCCTTGAATTCAAAGTAAATCACCATCAGTGTCACCAGCAAAGCACCCCTACACCATCACACCTCCTCCACCATGTTTCGCATTGTGAACAATACATTTCATATGTGTTATTTCATAGTTTTGATGTCTTTACTATTATTATAAAATGTAGAAAATAGTAAAAATAAAGAAAAAGTAGGTGTGTCTAAACTTTTCACTGTATTCAGAGCCCTTTAGTTATTACACATTTTCTTACGTTCTTATTATGCCTTATTCTAAAATGGATTAACATTTTATTCCCACATCAATCTACACACAATACTCCATAATGATAAAGCAAAAACAGGTTTTTAGAAGTGTTTTCAAATTTATTACAAATTCAAAATTGAAAAAATCTAATTCACATAAGTATTCAGACCCTTTACTCAGTACTTTGTTGAAGCACCTTTGGCAGCGATTACAGCCTCGAGTCTTCTTGGGTATGACGCTACAAGCTTGGCACACCTGTATTTGGTGAGTTTCTCCAGTTCTTCTCTGCAGATCCTCTCAAGCTCTGTCAGGTTGGACAGGGAGCGTCACTGTACAGCTATTTTTAGATCTCTCCAGAAAATGTTGGATCGAGTTCAAGTCTGAGCTCTGGCTGGCCCACTCAAGGACATTCAGGACTTGTCGCGAAGCCACTCCTGCGTTGTCTTGGCTGTGTGCTTAGGTTGTTGTCCTCTTGGAAGGTGAATCTTCGCTCCAGTTTGAGATCCTGAGCACTATGGAGCAGGTTTTCATCAAGGATCTCTCTGTACCATGCTCCGTTAATCTTTCTCTCAATTCTGATTAGGCTGCCACCACCATGCCTCACTGTAGGGATGGTGACAAGTTTCCTCCTGAAGTGACTCTTGGCATTCAGGCCTAAGAGTTCAATCTTGGTTTCATCAGACCAGAGAATCTTGTTTATGTGCCTTTTGGCAAACTCCAAACTGTCATGTGCCTTTTACTTAGGAGTGGCTTCCGTCTGGCAACTCTACCATAAAGGCCTGATTGGTGGAGTGCTGCAGAGATGGTTGTCCTTCTGGAAGGTTCTTTCATCTCCACAGAGGAACTCTAGAGCTCTGTCAGAGTGACCATTGGGTTCTTGGTCACCTCCCTGAACAAGGCCCTTACTCAGTTTGTCCGGGTCTTGGAAGAGTCTTGGTGGTTCCAAACTTCTTCCATTTAAGAATGTCTCGGAGCTCTACGGACAATTCCTTCGATCTCATGCACTGTCAACTGTGGGGCCTTATAGAGACAGGTGTTTGCCTTTCCAAATCATGTCCAATCAATTGAATTTACCACAGATGGACTCCAATTAAGTTGTAGAAACATCTTAAGGATGATCAATGGAAACAGGATGCTCCTGAGCTCAATTTCGAGTCTCATAGCAAAGGATCTGAATACTTATGTAAGAAATTAATAAACCTGTGTTCGCTTTGTTGTTACGGGGTATTGTGTGTAGATTGATGAGGAACAAAATTAATTTATTCCATTTTAGAATAAGGCTTTAATAATGTAACAAAATTTGGAAAAAGTCAAGGGGTCTGAATACTTTCCAAATGCAACGTATGTATATACACGGTACCAGTCAACGTTTTGGACATACCTACTAATTCCAGTTCTTTCTACATTGTAGAATAATAAGGGAAGACAATTTAGTGTTATTGCCAAAATACCTTCAGAAGTTAACATGTGCTTAACAAGTCACATAAAACATTGCATTGACTCAGTGTATAATAATAGTGTTTATCATCTACGGTAACACCTGAAAATGGTTGTCTCGCAAAGATCAACAACTATTTTGACAGATCTTGAAGAATTTTGAAAAGACAAATGGGCAAATGTTGCACAATCCAGGTGTGGAAAGCTGTTAGAGACTTACCCAGAAAGACTCACAGCTGTAATGACTCTTAGAGACTTACCCAGAAAGACTTACAGCTGTAATGACTCTTAGAGATTTACCCAGAAAGACTCACAGCTGTAATGACTCTTAGAGACTTACCCAGAAAGACTCACAGCTGTAATGACTCTTATAGATTTACCCAGAAAGACTCACAGCTGTAATGACTCTTAGAGATTTACCGAGAAAGACTCACAGCTGTAATGACTCTTAGGGATTTACCGAGAAAGACTCACAGCTGTAATGACTCTTAGGGATTTACCCAGAAAGACTCACAGCTGTAATGACTCTTAGAGACTTACCCAGAAAGACTCACAGCTGTAATGACTCTTAGAGATTTACCCAGAAAGACGCACAGCTGTAATGACTCTTAGAGATTTACCCAGAAAGACTCACAGCTGTAATGACTCTTAAGAGACTTACCCAGAAAGACTCACAGCTGTAATGACTCTTAGAGACTTACCCAGAAAGACTCACAGCTGTAATGACTCTTAGAGACTTACCCAGAAAGACTCACAGCTGTAATGACTCTTAGAGACTTACCCAGAAAGACTCACAGCTGTAATGACTCTTAGAGACTTACCCAGAAAGACTCACAGCTGTAATGACTCTTAGAGATTTACCCAGAAAGACGCACAGCTGTAATGACTCTTAGAGATTTACCCAGAAAGACTCACAGCTGTAATGACTCTTAAGAGACTTACCCAGAAAGACTCACAGCTGTAATGACTCTTAGAGACTTACCCAGAAAGACTCACAGCTGTAATGACTTAGAGACTTACCCAGAAAGACTCACAGCTGTAATGACTCTTAGAGATTTACCCAGAAAGACTCACAGCTGTAATGACTCTTAGAGATTTACCCAGAAAGACTCACAGCTGTAATGACTCTTAGAGATTTACCCAGAAAGACTCACAGCTGTAATGACTCTTAGAGACTTACCCAGAAAGACTCACAGCTGTAATGACTCTTAGAGATTTACCCAGAAAGACTCACAGCTGTAATGACTCTTAGAGATTTACCCAGAAAGACTCACAGCTGTAATGACTCTTAGAGATTTACCCAGAAAGACTCACAGCTGTAATGACTCTTAGAGACTTACCCAGAAAGACTCACAGCTGTAATGACTCTTAGAGATTTACCCAGAAAGACTCACAGCTGTAATGACTCTTAGAGATTTACCCAGAAAGACTCACAGCTGTAATGACTCTTAGAGACTTACCCAGAAAGACTCACAGCTGTAATGACTCTTAGAGACTTACCCAGAAAGACTCACAGCTGTAATGACTCTGATATTTACCCAGAAAGACTCACAGCTGTAATGACTCTTAGAGACTCACAGCTGTAATGACTCTTAGAGACTCACAGCTGTAATGACTCTTAGAGATTTACCCAGAAAGACTCACAGCTGTAATGACTCTTAGAGATTTACCCAGAAAGACTCACAGCTGTAATGACTCTTAGAGATTTACCCAGAAAGACTCACAGCTGTAATGACTCTTAGAGACTTACCCAGAAAGACTCACAGCTGTAATGACTCTTAGAGACTTACCCAGAAAGACTCACAGCTGTAATGACTCTGATATTTACCCAGAAAGACTCACAGCTGTAATGACTCTTAGAGACTCACAGCTGTAATGACTCTTAGAGACTCACAGCTGTAATGACTCTTAGAGATTTACCCAGAAAGACTCACAGCTGTAATGACTCTTAGAGATTTACCCAGAAAGACTCACAGCTGTAATGACTCTGTACATTACCCTCTATTCAGATGATATGTATATTAGCTCCGTCCTCTTGGTATTTGTCGACAAATATTTCATCATAATAATAATAATGTCTATTATAATCCTCTACAGTGAATTACATTTTTATCAGCCCACACACAGACAGACACACACACACACACACACACACACACACACACACACACAGTCTGTCATCCTGTCCTCTAGAGAGTGTTTAAGATGGAGAAGCACGTTTTTACAGCCTTCCCTTTTTAGCTCCATTTACTGGAGATGCCACCGAATGTGTTATATAGTTAATAGAAATCTGGATCATAGTTTATTTCCCTCCCTCCCTCCCTCCCTCCCTCCCTCCCTCCCTCCCTCTCTCCTTCCTTCCTTCCTTCTTTCCCTTCCTCTCTCTCTCTCTCCTTCCTTCCCACCCTCCCTCCCTTCCTTCCACCATCTTCTATTGTTTGATTGATTTGGTATTGTTGTTGTTGTTGTCGTTGTCGTCGGGGATAACATTCTCCTGTCAGGGAGTTATTAGACGAAAAATGAACTCTACTTTCTCATCCTATCCTCCTCTCCTCAACTCGTTTTCTTTTCATTTTTTCCTGTTTCTTGGGGATGTTTTTAGCCGTCTGGAATGAACGGACATGTCTCGTCATTCTTCCCATTTAGGGTGTGCAGGGTGAATATGTGGTCTGTCGTAAGGTAATCTGGTAAAAAGCCAAATTGACATTTGCTCAGTACATTGTTTTCACTGAAATATAGAGTCTGCTGTTAATGATAGTGTAAAGGATTTCCTAAGGTTGACACATATCCCACAGTAGTTATTGGGGTCACATTTTTCTCCACTTTTGTGGATTGGGGTGATCAGGCCTTGGATCCAAATATTGGGGAAGATGCCAGAACTGAAGATGATGTTAAAGAGTTTTAGTATAGCCAATTGGAATTTGTGGTCTGTATATTTTATAATTTCATTGAGGATACCATCAACACCACAGGCATTTTTGGGTTGGAGGGTTTGTATTTTGCCCTGTAGTTCATTCAATGTGATTGGAGAATCCAGTTGGTTCTGGGAGTCTTTAATAGCTGATTCTAAGATTTGTATTTGATCATGTATATGTTTTGCTGTTTGTTCTTTGTTATAGGAACAAAAAGATTGGAGAAGTGGTTTACCCATACATCTCCATTTTGGATAGATAATTCTTTGTGTTGTTTGTTTGGTGTTTTCCAATTTTCTATGGATTCTATGGGTTCTTCAATTACATTGAGCTGATTTCTGACATGCTGTTCCTTCTTTTTCCGTAGTGTATAGTTTTAGTGATTCACCATAGTGAAGGCGTAGACTCAGATTTTCTAGGTCTCTATGTTTTTGGTTGGACAGGTTTCTCAATTTCTTTCATAGGCTTTTCGATTCTTCATGAAAACCATTTGTCATTGTTTAAAATGCACTTAGGTTAAAAAAATTTGATAGGTCCAATAAACTGTTTTAAGTTTTCTACTGCCAAGTTTACACCTTCACTATTACAGTGAAATGTTTTGTCCAGGAAGTTGCCTAAAAGGGATTGAATTTCTTGTTGCCTAATTGTTTTTTTGATAGGTTTATATAGTACTTATCTTCCACCTATATCATTTCTTAATATTGTGCAGTTCCTTTGGCTTTGATGCCTCATGATTGAGTATTGCTCTGTTCAGGTAGACTGTGATATTGCTGTGATCTGATAGGGGTGTTAGTGGACTGTGAACGCTCTGAGAGACTCTGGGTTGAGGTCAGTGATAAAGTAATATACAGTACTACTGTCAAGAGATGAGCTATAGGTGTACCTACCATAGGAGTCCCCTTGAAGCCTACCATTGACTATGTACATACCCAGCGTGCGACAGAGCTGCAGGTTTTTGTTGGTTATGCTGTCTTAGTTGTGTCTAAGGGGGCATGCTGCAAAAGATCCTCAGTGTACAACATAAAACAAACACCAAATAATGCATGTAGAGACGAATTAGGACGATACCCTCTAATTATCAAAATCCAGAAAAGAGACGTTAAATTCTACAACCACCTAAACAAAGCCATCACCTACAGATAAATAAACCTGGAGAAGAGTCCCATATTAGCAAGCTGGTCCTGGGGCTCTGTTAAAAAATATAAAACAGCTCCCCAAGACAGCAACACAAATAGACCAAAACAAATCATGAGAAAACAAAAAAATAATTACTTGACACATTGGAAAGAATTAACAAAAAAACTGAGCAAACTAGAATGCTATTTGGCCCTACACAGAGAGTACACAGTGACAGAATACCTGACCACTGTGACTGACCCAAACTTAAGGAAAGCTTTAACTATGTACAGACTCAGTGAGCATAGCCTTGCTATTGAGAAAGGCCGCCGTAGGCAGACCTGGCTCTCAAGAGAAGACAGGGTATGTGCTCACTGCCCACAAAATGAGGTGGAAACTGAGCTGCACTTCCTAACCTCCTGCCAAATATACGACCATATTAGAGACACATATTTCCCTCAGATTACACAGACCCACAAAGAAATTGAAAACTAATTCAATTTTGATTAACTCCCATATCTATTTGGTGAAATACTACAGTGTGCCATCACAGCAGCATAATTGGTGATCTGTTGCAACAAGAAAAGGGCAACCAGTGAAGTACAAACACCATTGTAAATACAACCCATATTTATGTTTATTTTTTTCCCCCTTTTGTACATTAATTATTTGCACATCGATACAACATTGTATATATACATAATATTACATTTGAAATGAGGGAGGGAGTGAGAGGGAAAGAGAGAGAGAGAAGGGTGAGAGAGAGAGAGAGAGAGAGAGAGAGAAGGGTGAGAGAGAGAGAGAGAGCGAGAGAGCGCGAGAGAGCGAGAGCGAGAGAGCGAGAGAGTGAGAGAGAGAGAGAGAGAGAGAGAGAGAGAAGGGTGAGAGAGAGAGAGAGAGCGAGAGAGAGCGAGAGCGAGAGAGCGAGAGAGCGAGAGAGAGAGAGAGAGAGAGCGAGAGAGAGAGAGAGAGAGAGAGAGAGAGAGAGAGAGAGAAGGGTGAGAGAGAGAGAGAGAGCGCGAGAGAGCGAGAGCGAGAGAGCGAGAGAGCGAGAGAGAGAGAGAGAGAGAGAGAGAGAGAGAGAGAAGGGTGAGAGAGAGAGAGAGAGCGAGAGAGAGAGAGAGAGAGAGAGAGAGAGAGAGCGAGAGAGCGAGAGAGAGCGAGAGAGCGAGAGAGAGAGAGAGAGAGAGAGAGAGAGAGAGAGAAGGGTGAGAGAGAGAGAGAGAGAGAGAGAGCGAGAGAGAGAGAGAGAGAGAGAGAGAGAGAGCGAGAGAGAGCGAGAGAGAGAGAGAGACGGAGAAGGGGGGGAGAGAGAGAGAGAGAGAATGCAGTAGAACAAAAATAAAAATATCATAAAGAGAGATGAGAGAGAAAACGGGATGAGTAAAAGAGGAGACATGAAGGAAATGTGTTTTGTAGAGGAGTTTTACGTGTGCTGTTCTACAGACATAAAGATGGTTCTTCAGTCAGTCCACTGACTATACCAGACATTAGGAACACCTTCCTCATATTGAGTTGTACCCCCCCTTTCCCCTTTTTCCCTCAGAAGAGCCTTAATTCGATGGGGCATGGACTCTACTAGGTGTTGAAAGCATTTCACAGGGATGCAGGCCCATGTTGACTCCAATGCGTCACACAGTGGTGTCAAGTTGACTGGATGTTCTTCGGGTGGTGGACAATTCTTGACAGACACGGGAAACTGTTGAGCATGAAAAACCCAGCAGCGTTGCAGTTCTTGACACAAACCTTCGCACCTGGCACCTACTAACATACCCCATTCAAAGGCACTTAAATATTTTGTCTCATTTTGCCTCTGACTGGCACACATACACAATCCATGTCTCAATTGTCACGAGGCATAAAAATCCTCCTCCCCTTCATCTACACTGATTGAAGTCGATTCAACAAGTGACATCAATAAGGGCTCATAGCGTTAATCTGGAGTCACCTGATCAGTCTGTCATGTAAAGAGCAGGTGTTTTAAATGTTTGTATACTCAGTGTATACAGGTCATTCGTCATGAAGCTTTCAAGGTGCTCTTTATCATTGACTGAGCAGCTGTACTCTCTCTCTCTCTCTCTCTCTCTCTCTCTCTCTCTGTCTCTCATCCCCCTCTCTCTCTGTCTTTAATTTTCTATCTCTATCTCCCCCCTCCCTCTCTCTCTCCCTGGTCCTTTCTCATCAGGGCTGAAGTCTCACCTGTGGTTTTCCCATTTCTCAGATGTCAAGTTGAGAAGTGAATACTGTTTTACAACATGCACAATCTCACGCAAAAACAGATACTGTTTGCTGCTATTCAAAAGATAATTTTCGTGTTTTGGACAAAGTTTCAACCATGAAGATTTAAGACTAGGGGTGATTTGTTTCTGTCTTGGGAAGAGCAAAATAATACTGTGTAATTGATGGATTTTCACATGTTATCTCTCCGTATGTACAGTAATATACCACAATATACTATACCAACACCATGTCAATATACTATACTACCACCATGTCAATATACTATATTACCACCATGGCAATATACTATACTACCACCATGTCAATATACTATATTACCACCATGTCAATATACTATACTACCACCATGTAAATTTACTATACTACCACCATGGCAATATACTATACTACCACCATGTCAATATACTATATTACCACCATGTCAATATACTATACTACCACCATGTCAATATACTATACTACCACCATGTCAATATACTATACTACCACCATGTCAATATACTATACTACCACCATGTCAATATACTATACTACCACCATGGCAATATACTATACTACCACCATGTCAATATACTATACTACCACCATGTCAATATACTATACTACCACCATGTCAATATACTATATTACCACCATGTCAATATACTATACTACCACCATGTAAATGTACTATACTACCACCATGGCAATATACTATACTACCACCATGTCAATATACTATACTACCACCATGTCAATATACTATACTACCACCATGTCAATATACTATACTACCACCATGTCAATATACTATACTACCACCATGTCAATATACTATACTACCACCATGTCAATATACTATATTACCACCATGTCAATATACTATATTACCACCATGTCAATATACTATACTACCACCATGTCAATATACTATATTACCACCATGTAAATTTACTATACTACCACCATGTAAATTTACTATACTACCACCATGGCAATATACTATACTACCACCATGTCAATATACTATATTACCACCATGTAAATTTACTATATTACCACCATGTAAATTTACTATACTACCACCATGGCAATATACTATACTACCACCATGTCAATATACTATATTACCACCATGTAAATTTACTATACTACCACCATGGCAATATACTATACTACCACCATGTCAATATACTATACTACCACCATGTCAATATACTATACTACCACCATGTCAATATACTATACTACCACCATGTCAATATACTATACTACCACCATGTCAATATACTATACTACCACCATGTCAATATACTATATTACCACCATGTAAATTTACTATACTACCACCATGGCAATATACTATACTACCACCATGTCAATATACTATACTACCACCATGTCAATATACTATACTACCACCATGTCAATATACTATACTACCACCATGTCAATATACTATACTACCACCATGTCAATATACTATACTACCACCATGTCAATATACTATATTACCACCATGCAAATTTACTATACTACCACCATGTCAATATACTATACTACCACCATGTCAATATACTATACTACCACCATGTCAATATACTATACTACCACCATGTCAATATACTATACTACCACCATGTCAATATACTATACTACCACCATGTCAATATACTATCACCATGTCAATATACTATATTACCACCATGTCAATATACTATATTACCACCATGTAAATTTACTATACTACCACCATGTCAATATACTATACTACCACCATGTCAATATACTATATTACCACCATGTAAATTTACTATACTACCACCATGTCAATATACTATACTACCACCATGTCAATATACTATACTACCACCATGTCAATATACTATACTACCACCATGTCAATATACTATCACCATGTCAATATACTATACTACCACCATGTCAATATACTATCACCATGTCAATATACTATACTACCACCATGTCAATATACTATCACCATGTCAATATACTATACTACCACCATGTCAATATACTATCACCATGTCAATATACTATACTACCACCATGTCAATATACTATCACCATGTCAATATACTATACTACCACCATGTCAATATACTATCACCATGTCAATATACTATACTACCACCATGTCAATATACTATCACCATGTCAATATACTATACTACCACCATGTCAATATACTATCACCATGTCAATATACTATACTACCACCATGTCAATATACTATCACCATGTCAATATACTATACTACCACCATGTCAATATACTATCACCATGTCAATATACTATACTACCACCATGTCAATATACTACCACCATGTCAATATACTACCACCATGTCAATATACTATACTACCACCATGTCAATATACTATCACCATGTCAATATACTATACTACCACCATGTCAATATACTATCACCATGTCAATATACTATACTACCACCATGTCAATATACTATACTACCACCATGTCAATATACTATCACCATGTCAATATACTATACTACCACCATGTCAATATACTATCACCATGTCAATATACTATACTACCACCATGTCAATATACTACCACCATGTCAATATACTATCACCATGTCAATATACTATACTACCACCATGTCAATATACTATCACCATGTCAATATACTATACTACCACCATGTCAATATACTATCACCATGTCAATATACTATACTACCACCATGTCAATATACTATCACCATGTCAATATACTATACTACCACCATGTCAATATACTATCACCATGTCAATATACTATACTACCACCATGTCAATATACTATCACCATGTCAATATACTATACTACCACCATGTCAATATACTACCACCATGTCAATATACTATCACCATGTCAATATACTATACTACCACCATGTCAATATACTATCACCATGTCAATATACTATACTACCACCATGTCAATATACTATCACCATGTCAATATACTATACTACCACCATGTCAATATACTATCACCATGTCAATATACTATACTACCACCATGTCAATATACTATCACCATGTCAATATACTATATTACCACCATGTCAATATACTATATTACCACCATGTAAATTTACTATACTACCACCATGTCAATATACTATACTACCACCATGTCAATATACTATATTACCACCATGTAAATTTACTATACTACCACCATGTCAATATACTATACTACCACCATGTCAATATACTATACTACCACCATGTCAATATACTATACTACCACCATGTCAATATACTATATTACCACCATGTCAATATACTATATTACCACCATGTAAATTTACTATACTACCACCATGTCAATATACTATACTACCACCATGTCAATATACTATACTACCACCATGTCAATATACTATACTACCACCATGTCAATATACTATATTACCACCATGTCAATATACTATATTACCACCATGTAAATTTAATATACTACCACCATGGCAATATACTATACTACCACCATGTCAATATACTATACTACCACCATGTCAATATACTATACTACCACCATGTCAATATACTATACTACCACCATGTCAATATACTATATTACCACCATGTAAATTTAATATACTACCACCATGGCAATATACTATACTACCACCATGTCAATATACTATACTACCACCATGTCAATATACTATACTACCACCATGTCAATATACTATACTACCACCATGTCAATATACTATACTACCACCATGTCAATATACTATACTACCACCATGTCAATATACTATACTACCACCATGTCAATATACTATACTACCACCATGTCAATATAATATACTACCACCATGTCAATATACTATCACCATGTCAATATACTATAATACCACCATGTCAATATAAAATACTACCACCATGTTAATATACTATCACCATGTCAATATACTATCACCATGTCAATATACTATATTACCACCATGTCAATGTACTATACTACCACCATGTCAATATACTATACTACCACCATGTCAATATACTATCACCATGTCAATATACTATATTACCACTATGTCAATATAAAATACTACCACCATGTCAATATACTATACTACCACCATGTCAATATACTACCACCATGTCAATATACTATATTACCACCATGTCACTATACTATACTACCACCATGTCAATATACTATATTACCACCATGTCAATATACTATACTACCACCATGTCAATATACTATACTATCACCATGTCAATATACTATATTACCACCATGTCAATATACTATACTACCACCATGTCAATATACTACATATCATGTAAATATACTATATTACCACCATGTCAATATACTATATATCATGTCAATATACTATACTATCACCATGTCAATATACTATACTACCACCATGTCAATATACTATACTATCACCATGTCAATATACTATATTACCACCATGTCAATATACTATACTACCACCATGTCAATATACTACATATCATGTAAATATACTATATTACCACCATGTCAATATACTATATTACCACCATGTCAATATACTACATATCATGTAAATATACTATATTACCACCATGTCAATATACTATACTACCACCATGTCAATATACTATACTATCACCATGTCAATATACTATATTACCACCATGTCAATATACTATACTACCACCATGTCAATATACTACATATCATGTAAATATACTATACTACCACCATGTCAATATACTACCACCATGTCAATATACTATATTACCACCATGTCAATATACTATACTACCACCATGTCAATATACTATATTACCACCATGTCAATATACTATATTACCACCATGTCAATATACTATACTACCACCATGTCAATATACTATACTACCACCATGTCAATATACTATATTACCACCATGTCAATATACTATACTACCACCATGTCAATATACAATACTACCACCATGTCAATATAATGTATTACCACCATGTCAATATACTGTATTACCACCATGTCAATATATTATCACCATGTCAATATACTATATTACCACCATGTCAATATACTATATTACCACCATGTCAATATACTACATATCATGTAAATATACTATATTACCACCATGTCAATATACTACATATCATGTAAATATACTATATTACCACCATGTCAATATACTACATATCATGTAAATATACTATATTACCACCATGTCAATATACTATACTACCACCATGTCAATATACTATACTACCACCATGTCAATATACTATACTACCACCATGTCAATATACTATACTACCACCATGTCAATATACTAAATTACCACCATGTCAATATACTATACTACCACCATGTCAATATACTATACTACCACCATGTCAATATACTATATTACCACCATGTTAATATACTATACTACCACCATGTCAATATACTATATTACCACCATGTCAATATACTAAATTACCACCATGTCAATATAATGTATTACCACCATGTCAATATACTATACTACCACCATGTCAATATACAATACTACCACCATGTCAATATACTATACTACCACCATGTCAATATACTATACTACCACCATGTCAATATACAATATTACCACCATGTCAATATACTATATTACCACCATGTCAATATACTATCACCATGTCAATATACTATACTACCACCATGTCAATATACTATACTACCACCATGTCAATATACTATACTACCACCATGTCAATATACTATACTGTCACCATGTCAATATACTATATTACCACCATGTCAATATACTATACTACCACCATGTCAATATACTACATATCATGTAAATATACTATATTACCACCATGTCAATATACTATATATCATGTCAATATACTATACTACCACCATGTCAATATACTATACTACCACCATGTCAATATAAAATACTACCACCATGTCAATATACTACATTTCATGTAAATATACTATACTACCACCATGTCAATATACTACATATCATGTAAATATACAGTGGCAAGAAAAAGTATGTGAACCCTTTAGAATTACATGGATTTCTGCAGACATTTTACATAAAATTTGATCCATCTAAGTGACAACAATAGACACACACAGTGTACAAATTATTGTATTTTTCTTGTCTATATTGAATGCATCATTTAAATATTCACAGTGTAGGTTGAAAAAGTATGTGAACCCCTAGGCTAATGACTTCTCCAAAAGCTAATTGGAGTCAGGAGTCAGCTAACCTGGAGTCTAATCAATGAGACAAGATTAGAGATTTTGGTTTGAGCTGCCCTGCCCCATAAAAAACACTCACAAAATGTGAGTTTGCTATTCACAAGAAGCATTGCCTGATGTGAACCATGCCTTGAACAAAAATAGATCTCAGAAGACCCAAGATTAAGAATTATTGCCTTGCATAAAGCTGGAAATGGTTTCAAAAGTATCTCTAAAAGTCAGTCCCATGGTAAGACAAATTGTCTATAAATGGAGAAATTTCAGCACTGTTGCTACTCTCCCTAGGAGTGGCCGTCCTGCAAAGATGACTGCAAGAGCACAGCGCAGAATGCTCAATGAGGTTAAGAAGAATCCTAGAGAGTCAGCTAAAGACTTACAGGAATCTCTGGAAGATGCTAACATCTCTGTTGACGAGTCTACGATACGTTAAACACTAAACAAAAATGGTGTTCATGGTAGGACACCATGGAAGAAGCCACTGCTGTCCAAAAAACCCATTGCTGCAAGTCTGACGTTTACAAAAGAGCATCTGGATGTTTCACAGAGGTAAAAAAATGATCTGTGGACAGATGAAACTCAAGTTGAGTTGTTTGGAAGGAACACACAACACTATGTGTGGAGAAAAAAGACACAGCACACCAACATCAAAACCTCATCCCACCTGTAAAGTATGATGGAGGGAGCGTCATGGTTTGGGGCTGCTTTGATGCCTGAGGGCCTGGACAGCTTGCTATCATCAACGGAAAAATGAATTCCCAAGTTTATCAAGACATTTTGTCGAGGAATGTAAAGCTATCTGTCCGCCAGTTGAAGCTCAACAGAAGTTAGTCACTTAATTAACAACATAATGGCTTGAATAGAAGAAAATACGCCTTCTGGACTGGTCCAGTCAGAGTCCTGACCTCAACCTGATTGAGATGCTGTGGCCACAAGAGAGCGGTTCACACCAGACATCCCAAGAAAATTGCTGAACTGAAACAGTTTTGTAAAGAGGAATGGTCCAAAATTCCTCCTGACCGTTGTGCAGGTCTGATCCGCAACAACAGAAAACGTTGGTTGAGGTTAATGCTCCCAAAGGAGGGTCAACCTGTTATTAAATCCAAGTTCACATTCTGTGAATGTTTACACAGTGTGTTCAATAAAGACATGAAAACACATCATTGTTTGGGTGTTATTAGTTTAGGCAGACTGTGTTTGTCTATTGTTGTGACTTAGATGAAGAACAGATACAATTTTATGACCAATGTACAGTATGTAGAAATCCAGGTAATTCTAAAGGGTTCACATACTTTTTCTTCCCACTGTACCTACTACATTGCGTCGACTTTGTATTGTGATTAACAGAATAGGGTGAGTTATTAGTCACAGGGTTTCACAACAATCACAAACTCACAAACTGTTCCCCCAAATATATATATTTGTTGTTTTTCGAGACAAAAGTTTTCGAGTGAGTTTTTAGTCATAGTTGTTTTGTCTCATTGAGTCAGAGAAAACATTGCAGTAGCATTGATGCTGTTGATCCGGATCACTGGTTGCTGCGGAAAAGGAGGAGGTCAAAAGGGGGGTGAGTGTAACGGATGTGAAACGGCTAGCTTAGTTAGCGGTGCGCGCTAAATAGCGTTTCAATCGGTGACGTCACTCGCTCTGAGACCTTGAAGTAGTAGTTCCCCTTGCAGAGCCGTTCCCCGCGGCTTTTGTGGAGCGATGGGTAACGATGCTGGGTAACGATGCTGGGTAACGATGCTGGATAACGATGCTGGGTAACCATGCTGGGTAACGATGCTGGGTAACGATGCTGGATAACCATGCTGGGTAACGATGCTGGGTAACGATGCTGGGTAACGACGCTGGGTAACGAGGCTGGGTAACGAGGCTGGGTAACGAGGCTGGGTAACGAGGCTGGGTAACGATGCTTCGTGGGTGACTGTTGTTGATGTGTGCAGAGGGTCCCTGGTTCGCGCCCGGGTATGGGCGAGGGGACGGTCTAAAGTTATACTGCTTGTCATTAGTACAGTTACAATATTATTTTGAACAATATTATGTTGATACTTAGAACCCAAGTATGGATTCGTTTTTTTGCGCGGCAGCATTAGCTAGTGCTAATCGGCTGTACCTACGTCAAAACGCTGGTATTTCTGATCTGATAACTTGTTCTCCATCTTCTTTTTAAATGCTGAGCCAACATGCTATTTGTTTCCCTGACTGATTCAAACTGTTTTCTCCTGCTCTCTCTCTCTCTCGTCTCTCTGCAGCAGACATATAGTGAGCCATATGTTTGGAACATCATCATCACAATAAAAATCACAGTATCAAACAGCAATACACATAGAATCATGAGAATCACAAAACATATTGTTTCTGGACCTAAGTATGGTGATGATATCATATCATATATCATATTCAATACATGGTCCTCGTTATTAGTCTCAGCAGCAGCACTGCAGAGTTAGTGACTCATTTAGTCTGTTCAAATTTAATAGCTGTTACTGTGTGTGTGTGTGTGTGTGTGTGTGTGTGTGTGTGTGTTTGTGTGTGTGTGCGTGCGTGTGTGCGTGTGTGTGTGTGTGCCTGCTCCTCATGATTAATCTCCAGTAAGCTGTTCTGTTGTTGACAATGAGACATGGTTACTAACCAAGATCTCCACTCAGACAGCACGATGGCTGTCTCTCTCACTAACTCTCTCTCTCTGGTCTCTCATCTCCTCTCATTTACATTCTCTTTACTCTCTCTCAATTCCTTCGACTCCTCCTTCTGTTGTCTTGATGACAACCTATGTGTGGGTCTTTAGGAGGGGTTGGGATAAGCAGTTGTCTTGATGACAACCTATGTGTGGGTCTTTCTGAGCGGATGTGAAGCAAAATTTCTATTGTTATTACTAATATTATTATTATTCTACTCTCTCTCTCTCTCTCTCTCTCTCTCTCTCTCTCTCTCTCTCAAGTGAAATTAACAGTAAACATTACACTCACAGAAGTTACAAAATAATAAAGACATTCAAATGGCGTATTATTTATATATACAGTGTTGTAACGATGTGCAAATGGTTAAAGTACAAAAGGGAAAATAAATAAGCATAAAAATGGGTTTGTTCTTCACTGGTTGACCTTTTCTTGTGGCAACAGGTAAAACACTTGCTGTTGTGATGGCACACTGTGATATTTCAACCAGTAGATATGGGAGTTTATCAAAATCAGGTATGTTTTTTAAATTCTTTGTGGATCTGTCTAATCTGAGGGAATTTTTGCAGAATTCTGCATGCAGTCTCAATTTGGTGTTTGTCCCATTTTGTGAATTCTTGGTTAGTGAGCGGACCCCAGACCTCACAACCATAAAGGGCAATAGGTTCTACAACTGATTCAAATATTTTTAGCCAGATCCTAATTGGTATGTCGAATTTTATGTTCCTTTTGATGGCAAAGAATACCCTTCTTTCCTTGCCTCTCAGATCGTTCACAACTTTGTGGAAGTTACTTGTGGCGCGGATGTTTAGGCTGAGGTATGTATAGTTTTTTGTGTGCTCTAGGGCAACGGTGTCTAGATGGAATTTGTATTCGTGGTCCTGGCAACTGGACCTTTTTTGGAACACCATTATTTTGGTCTTAATGAGATTTACTGTCAGGGCCCAGGTCTGACTGAATCTGTGCAGAAGATCTAGGTGCTGCTGTAGGCCCTCCTTGGTTGGTGACAGAAGCACCAGATCATCAGCAAACAGTAGACATATGATTTCAGATTCTAGTAGGGTGAGGCCGGGTGCTGCAGACTTTTCTAGTGCCCTCGCCAATTTGTTTATATATATGTTGAAGAGGGTGGGGCTTAAGCTGCATCCCTGTCTCACCCCACGGCCCTTTGGGAAGAAATGTGTGTGTTTTTTGCCTATTTTAACTGTACACTTGTTGTTTGTGTACATGGATTTTATAATGTTGTAAGTTTTTCCATCAATTTGTATCGCAGAACCTCAAGCCAAATTGAGTCGAAGGCTTTTTGAAATCAACAAAGCATGAGAAGACTTTCTCTTTGTTTTGGTTAGTTGGTTTGTCAATTAGGGTGTGAAGAATGAATACGTGGTCTGTCGTACAGTAATTTGGTAAAAAGACAATTTGACATTTGCTCAGTACATTGTTTTCACTGAGGAAATGTACAAGTCTGCTGTTAATGATAATGCAGAGGATTTTCCCAAGGCTTCTGTTGATGCATATACCACGGTAGTTATTGGGGTCAAATTTTTCTCAAAATTTGTGGATTGGTGTGATCAGTCCTTTGGTTCCAAATTTTGGCGAAGATGCCAGAGCTAAGGATGATGTTAAAGAGTTTTAGTATAGTATCTGGTAGTCCTTAATGGTTGATTCTAAGATTTGCATTTGATAATGCATATGTTTTTGCTGTTTGTTCTTTGTTATAGGACCAAAAAGGTTGGATAATTGGTTTACCCATACATCTCCATTTTGGATAGATAAAACTTTGTGTTGATTAAATAGTACCAGCAAAACACCAGTCTCAATGTCAGCAGTGAAGAGGCGATTTCGGGATGCTGGCTTTCTAGGCAGAGATGCAAAGAAAAACACATTCTCAGACTGGCCAATGAAAAGAAAAGATTAAGATGGGCAAAAGAACACAGACACTGGACAGAGGAACTCTGTCTAGAAGGACAGCATCCCGGAGTCGCCTCTTCACTGTTGATGTTGAGACTGGTGTTTTGCAGGTACTATTTAGCGGTGTAGTCGAGCGGTGTAGGGAAGCAGAAAGGTCCAATATGCTGTTTAAACCTTCTACTGCCAAGTTTACACCTTCCGATTTATTTATTTTAAAATTTTATTTCACCTTTATTTAACCAGGTAGGCCAGTTGAGAACAAGTTCTCATTTACAACTGCGACCTGGCCAAGATAAAGCAAAGCAGTGCGACAAAAACAACAACACAGAGTTACACATAAACAAACGTACAGTCAATAACACAAAAGAAAAGAAAAATAGAAAATATCTATGTACAGTGTGTGCAAATGTAGAAGAGTAGGGAGGTAGGCAATAAATAGTTACAATTTAGCATTAATACCGGAGTGACAGATGTGCAGATGACGATGTGCAAGTAGAGATACTGGGGTGCAAAAGAGCAATAGGGGACGAGGTAATATGGGGATGAGGTAGTTGGGTGTGCTATTTACAGATTGGCTGTGTACAGGTACAGTGATCGATAAGCTGCTCTGACAGCTGATGCTTAAAGTTAGAGAGGGAGATATAAGATTTTTGCTATTTGTTCCAGTCATTGGCAGCAGAGAACTGGAAGAAAAGGCGGCCAAAGGAAATTTTGGCTTTGGGGATGACCAGTGAAATATACCTGCTGGAGCTCGTACTATGGGTGTGTGTTGCTATGGTGACCAGTGAGCTGAGATAAGGCGGGGCTTTACCTAGCAAAGACTTCTAGATGACCTGTAGCCAGTGGGTTTGGCGACGAATATGTAGCAAGGGCCAGCCAACAAGAGCAGGTCTCAGTGGTGGGTAGTATAGGGGGCTTTGGTGACAAAACAGATGGCACTGTGATAGACTACATCCAGTTTCCTGAGTAGAGTGTTGGGGGCTATTTTGTAAATGATATTGCAAAAGTCAAGGATCGGTAGGATGGTCAGTTTACAAGGGTATGTTTGGCGGCATGAGTGAAGGAGGCTTTGTTTTGCGAAATAGGAAGCCGATTATAGATTTAATTTTGGATTTGGAGTCTTGAAGGAGAGTTTACAGTCTAACCAGACACCTAGGTATTTGTACTTGTCCACATATTCTAGGTCAGAACCGTCCAGAGTAGTGATGCTTGTCGGGCGGGAGGGTGCGGGCAGCAATCGGATGAAGAGCATGCATTTAGTTTTAGTAGCATTTAAAAGCAGTTGAAGGCCACAGAAGGAATGTTGTATGGCGTTGAAGCCATGTTGTATGGCATTGTATGGCGTTGGAGGTTTGTTAGCACAGTGTCCAAAGAAGGGCCAGATGTGTACAGAATTGTGTCGTCTGCGTAGAGGTGGATCATAGAATCACCATCAGCAAGAGCGACTTCATTGATATATACAGAGAAAAGAGTCGCCCCGAGATTTGAACCCTGTTGTACCCCCATAGAGACTGCCAGAGGTCCGGACAACATGACTCCGATTTGACACACTGAACTCTATTTGAGAAGTAGTTGGTGAACCAGGCGAGGCAGTCATTTGAGAAGCCAAGGCTGTTGAGTCTGCCAATAAGAATGCTGTAATTGACAGAGTGGAAAGCCTTGGCCAGGTTGATGAAGACGACTACACAGTACTGTCTTTTATTAATGGCGGTTATGATATCGTTTAGGATCTTGAGCATGGCTGAGGTGCACCCATGACCCGCTCGGAAACCAGATTGCATAGTGGAGAAGGTACGGTGGGATTCGAAAATGATTGGTGATCTGTTTGCTAACTTGGCTTTCGAAGATTTTAGAAAGGCAGGGTAGGATAGATATAGGTCTATAACAGTTTGGGTCTAGAATGTCTTTGAAATGGGTACAATACATGGCTGGAAAAGTTCAGTTATGGTGTCATTTTCTTACTGACTAATCCTTTATTTTCTTTCCGGATGACCGCAGCAGCTTTCCAATATTTGGGGATCTCAGACGATATGAAAGTTGCAACAATTCCGGTGGATAATTTTAGAAAGAGAGGGTCCAGATTGTCTAGCCCAGCTGATTTGTAGGGATCCAGATTTTGCGGTGGTGACAGTGGTTCCTATCCTCAGAGCAGTGGGCAGCTGGGAGGAGGTGCTCTTATTCTTCATGGACTTTAGTGTCCCAAAACTTTTTGGAATTAGTGCTACAGGAAGCTAAATTCTGTTTGAAAAAGCTAGCCTTAGCTTTCCTGACTGAGTATATTGGTTCCTAACTTCCCTGAAAAGTTGCATATCGCGGGGGCTATTCGATGCTTATGCAGAATGCCACAGGATGTTTTTGTGCTGGTCAAGGGCAGTCAAGTCTGGGGTGAACCAAGGACGATATCTGTTCTTAATTCTGCATTTTTATGAATGGGGCATGCTTATTTAAGATGGAAAGGAAAACACTTTTGAAGAGCGACCAGGCATCCTCTACTGATGGGATGAGGTCAATATCCTTCCAGGATACCCGGGCCAGGTCGATTAGAAAGGCCTGCTCGTTGAAGTGTTTTAGGGAGCGTTTGACAGTGATGAGGGTTAGTCGTTTGACCACGGACTCATTACGCACGCATGCAATGACGCAGTGATCCCTGAGATCCTGGTTAAAGACATCAGAGGTGTATTTACAGGGCAAGTTGGTCAGGATGATATCCAAGAGGGTGCCCATTGTTTCGGATTTAGGGTTGTACCTGGTAGGTTCCCTGATAGTTTGTGTGAGATTGAGGGCATCTAGCTTAGATTGTAGGACGGCTGGGCTGTTAAACATGTCCCAGTTTAGGTCACCTAACAGTACAAACTCTGAAGATAGATGGGAATGATCAATTCACATATGGTGCACAGGGCACAGCTGGGGGCTGAGGGGGGTTTATAACAAGCAGCAACGGTGAGAGACTTGAAAAGGAGCAGGTTTGTAGGAAGAATAGATTCAAGGTATAATGTACAGACAAGGGTATGGTAGGATCTGCCCACACCTCTCTCTCTCTCTCTCTCTCTCTCTCTCTCTCTCTCCCTCTCTCTCTCTCTCTCTGTCTCTCTGCCTCTCTCTCTCTCTCTCCTTCCTCTCTCTGTCTCTGTCTCTCTGCCTCTCTCTCTCTCCTTCCTCTCTCTCTCCCTCTCAATGAGAGCATTTTATCTCCTGCTCTGTGTGCATTGGTATCAGACAGACACGTCACAGGGGGTAGGAATCTGAAGGTTTACAGCTTCTTCTCACCACCAAATATGGTGATGAGAGGAAGTCCAGTTGCCGGTAGTGTGGGAAAATGGAGCTACTGTAGATTACATTTTGCCGACATTAAATTGCAATACTGTTTTCTGTTCCCAAATCAAATGTTACGAACAGAGTGCAAAATCTTGTGTAAACTTTTCCCTTTGCCAAAGTTGTAAAATGTTTTGTTGTTTAGAAGGAATGCAAAGGTGAATTGAGTTATTGAGGTATTGCACACGCACACTTCACAGAGTAGGCGTTCCCTAACGGCAATATGCAAATACATGCTAAAACACACCAATAGAATCTTGCTAGCTTGTGCTTGGCTCTGCCCACTGTTCTTTATTTGCTCCCATTAGAAACAACGGGATAATAAATCTTGGTTCAGTTACCAGTATCTTTGGCTCAGTTTTCCTCCAGTGTCATACACTCTGAATTTGTTTGTTTGTTGTTGCTGCGTGTGGAAGTGGAAGTCGCAGTAAGACATTCATGATGCTACAAGTTCAGCAGCCACACATGCGAGATCAGGTGTGTGCTCTTTAATTAAAATAGTAGGCTATAGCCTATGCATGGGAAGAGTGTCACGGAGCAATCACCTTTCCAAGGAAATTAACTGCCTAAATATGTGTGTGCGTGTGTGTGTGTGTGTGTGTGTGTGTGTGTGTGTGTGTGTTAGAACATGTGTGCAAAAAGCTGTCATCAAGGCAAAGGGTGGCTACTTTGAAGAATCTAAAATCTAAAATATATTTAGATTTTGTTTATCATTTTTTTTTGTTATTTCAAAATAGTCAAAATAAAGAAAAACACTTGAATCAGTAGGTGTGTCCCAAACTTTTGACTGGTACT
>NC_092155.1:10934093-10964093 GCF_045791955.1 Oncorhynchus clarkii lewisi | reverse complement strand
GTGGTCATAGTGATGTGACTTTACTGCTTTATGTGGTCATAGTGCTGTGACTTTACTGCTTTATGTGGTCATAGTGCTGTGTGCTGTGACTTTACTGCTTTATGTGGTCATAGTGCTGTGACTTTACTGCTTTATGTGGTCATAGTGATGTGACTTTACTGCTTTATGTGGTCATAGTGCTGTGACTTTATTGCTTTATGTGGTCATAGTGATGTGACTTTACTGCTTTATGTGGTCATAGTGATGTGACTTTACTGCTTTATGTGGTCATAGTGATGTGACTTTACTGCTTTATGTGGTCATAGTGATGTGACTTTACTGCTTTATGTGGTCATAGTGCTGTGACTTTACTGCTTTATGTGGTCATAGTGATGTGACTTTACTGCTTTATGTGGTCATAGTGATGTGACTTTACTGCTTTATGTGGTCATAGTGATGTGACTTTACTGCTTTATGTGGTCATAGTGCTGTGTGCTGTGACTTTACTGCTTTATGTGGTCATAGTGATGTGACTTTACTGCTTTATGTGGTCATAGTGCTGTGACTTTACTGCTTTATGTGGTCATAGTGATGTGACTTTACTGCTTTATGTGGTCATAGTGCTGTGTGCTGTGACTTTACTGCTTTATGTGGTCATAGTGCTGTGTGCTGTGACTTTACTGCTTTATGTGGTCATAGTGATGTGACTTTACTGCTTTATGTGGTCATAGTGCTGTGACTTTACTGCTTTATGTGGTCATAGTGCTGTGACTTTACTGCTTTATGTGGTCATAGTGATGTGACTTTACTGCTTTATGTGGTCATAGTGCTGTGTGCTGTGACTTTACTGCTTTATGTGGTCATAGTGCTGTGTGCTGTGACTTTACTGCTTTATGTGGTCATAGTGCTGTGACTTTACTGCTTTATGTGGTCATAGTGATGTGACTTTACTGCTTTATGTGGTCATAGTGATGTGACTTTACTGCTTTATGTGGTCATAGTGCTGTGTGCTGTGACTTTACTGCTTTATGTGGTCATAGTGCTGTGACTTTACTGCTTTATGTGGTCATAGTGCTGTGTGCTGTGACTTTACTGCTTTATGTGGTCATAGTGCTGTGTGCTGTGACTTTACTGCTTTATGTGGTCATAGTGATGTGACTTTACTGCTTTATGTGGTCATAGTGCTGTGACTTTACTGCTTTATGTGGTCATAGTGCTGTGTGCTGTGACTTTACTGCTTTATGTGGTCATAGTGCTGTGACTTTACTGCTTTATGTGGTCATAGTGATGTGACTTTACTGCTTTATGTGGTCATAGTGATGTGACTTTACTGCTTTATGTGGTCATAGTGCTGTGTGCTGTGACTTTACTGCTTTATGTGGTCATAGTGCTGTGACTTTACTGCTTTATGTGGTCATAGTGATGTGACTTTACTGCTTTATGTGGTCATAGTGCTGTGACTTTACTGCTTTATGTGGTCATAGTGCTGTGTGCTGTGACTTTACTGCTTTATGTGGTCATAGTGCTGTGACTTTACTGCTTTATGTGGTCATAGTGATGTGACTTTACTGCTTTATGTGGTCATAGTGATGTGACTTTACTGCTTTATGTGGTCATAGTGCTGTGTGCTGTGACTTTACTGCTTTATGTGGTCATAGTGCTGTGACTTTACTGCTTTATGTGGTCATAGTGATGTGACTTTACTGCTTTATGTGGTCATAGTGCTGTGACTTTACTGCTTTATGTGGTCATAGTGATGTGACTTTACTGCTTTATGTGGTCATAGTGCTGTGACTTTACTGCTTTATGTGGTCATAGTGCTGTGACTTTACTGCTTTATGTGGTCATAGTGATGTGACTTTACTGCTTTATGTGGTCATAGTGCTGTGTGCTGTGACTTTACTGCTTTATGTGGTCATAGTGCTGTGACTTTACTGCTTTATGTGGTCATAGTGCTGTGACTTTACTGCTTTATGTGGTCATAGTGCTGTGACTTTACTGCTTTATGTGGTCATAGTGCTGTGTGCTGTGACTTTACTGCTTTATGTGGTCATAGTGCTGTGACTTTACTGCTTTATGTGGTCAGTGATGTGACTTTACTGCTTTATGTGGTCATAGTGCTGTGACTTTACTGCTTTATGTGGTCATAGTGATGTGACTTTACTGCTTTATGTGGTCATAGTGCTGTGACTTTACTGCTTTATGTGGTCATAGTGATGTGACTTTACTGCTTTATGTGGTCATAGTGCTGTGTGCTGTGACTTTACTGCTTTATGTGGTCATAGTGCTGTGACTTTACTGCTTTATGTGGTCATAGTGCTGTGACTTTACTGCTTTATGTGGTCATAGTGCTGTGACTTTACTGCTTTATGTGGTCATAGTGCTGTGACTTTACTGCTTTATGTGGTCATAGTGCTGTGACTTTACTGCTTTATGTGGTCATAGTGCTGTGTGCTGTGACTTTACTGCTTTATGTGGTCATAGTGCTGTGACTTTACTGCTTTATGTGGTCAGTGATGTGACTTTACTGCTTTATGTGGTCATAGTGCTGTGACTTTACTGCTTTATGTGGTCATAGTGCTGTGACTTTACTGCTTTATGTGGTCATAGTGCTGTGACTTTACTGCTTTATGTGGTCATAGTGATGTGACTTTACTGCTTTATGTGGTCATAGTGCTGTGTGCTGTGACTTTACTGCTTTATGTGGTCATAGTGCTGTGACTTTACTGCTTTATGTGGTCATAGTGCTGTGACTTTACTGCTTTATGTGGTCATAGTGCTGTGACTTTACTGATTTATGTGGTCATAGTGCTGTGACTTTACTGCTTTATGTGGTCATAGTGCTGTGACTTTACTGCGTTATCTGATTGGTCAAATTTGCAAGCCCTCGCATAACATGTGGGAAATTCGTTCGCAGAATCATAAAAATCCTAGAAGAACTGACTCGGGGATGAATAAAGATTATTGGAGAGAACAGAGGACAATCCATTAAATCACAAACACACACACAAGTACGTGTGCATCAAGACAGGCATCAAGACAGGCACACACACACACACACACACACACACACACACACACACACACACACACACACACACACACACCTGGAAAACAAACTGTAAAATGAGTAACTCACCACATGCTCAAGGTAAAATAAGTCACAGTTAACTACTGCAATTACAGTCACCATAAAGCAGGGGTGTCAAAGTCAAATGGACGGAGGGCCAAATAAAAAAATCAGCTACAAGACGAGGGCCGGACTGTTCGAATGTTCATTGAAAAATTTTTAAATGACGCATATAGTCTAGTGAACCTAATTGAACCTACTGAAAACCTAACAAATATATTACAATATGATCAGATAAATAAAGCAATATTTTCTTATGGCTCTGTCAGTAATCTTTAATTTTCAACAGACACAAAAGACAAATTTCCTTTATATAAATATCCCCATAACATGAACATTAAATGAAAGAAACCGGTATTCAAGGCACCATCAGTAGACTATATTTTCTATTTTAGCAAAAGTGGGCTAAATTTACTTCAAAGAAAAAACAATAATAGCAATTTTCTATCATCCACTCAACTGAAATATTTTTAAAATATAATTGGATTGAAATACAAAAAAATAAAGTGCAAAAATCTATTAATCAAAAACAACACTTTGTTTAAGGAGAAGTAACATGCAGTGAAAACAAATATTAAATTTTAACTTTTAAACTTGAACTGAGTAAAAACTCTAAATATGTGATTGCACAGTAATGTTCACTTGTTTGAGGTTGAGGGTGATACTTGGTGGTGTCCCATCTTTTCCACAAGTTCATCAATGTTCGGGGTAAGGCTCTGAGCTGAAGAAATCCTCAGAATTGAGTGGAGGTGTTCAGCAGTAAGTCGACTTCTGTGTGATGTTTTGTTCAGGTTCATCAAAGAAAACAGTTGTTCACACAGGTATGTGCTGCCAAACATAGACAACGTTTGAGCAGCCTGGATGCGCAGCTGGGGCATTGTGCCGGGGAGGAAACGGGCGAACTCCGCAGCACCCACTGCCGCATATTTTGCCCTCAGTGCATCATTGCATTGGAGGTCAATCAACTCCATTTGGAGGTTTGGTGGTGAGCTTTCCACGTCAACAGCAAATGGGTTACCGAGCAGTTCCAACCTGCTTTTTTGTGCTTCAAAGTCAGCAAATCGGCGTCGAAAGTCAGCGGCAAGCATACCTATTTTATCAGCCAACTGTGTGCTCGGGAACGCACTGGTAGAGAGCTTCTCTTTCATGGTCTGGCAGCTGGGAAAGTGGCTCAAATTTTCTTTCCGCATCTGCGTCTCCCACAGAGTCAGTTTGGTTTTAAATGCCTTCACTGTACTGTACATATCAGAGATGACACGATCCCGACCCTGCAGCTGCAAGTTTATTGCATTCAGATGACTCGTAATGTCACACAGAAAAGCCATTTCACACAGAAACATTTCGTCTCGGAGTTGTGTTGTGTCTTTCCCTTTGCTGTCCAAGAACAGACAAATCTCCTCACGAAGCTCGAAACATCTTTGAAGCACCTTTCCCTGGCTTAGCCATCGCACCTCTGTGTGATAAGGCAAATCACCATGCTCCGTTTCTAACTCCGTCAGAAATGCCTTGAACTGGCGGTGATTCAAACCTTTGGCTCTGATAAAGTTAACTGTGCGCGTGATGATGCTCATTACATGCTCCATTTTCAAGGCTTTACCGCACAACGCTTCCTGGTGTATGATACAATGATAAGCTGTCAGCTCACCTGTCGCGTTTTCCTCTTGCATCTTTTCCCGTATCTTCGCCACCAGTCCGCTCCTGTGTCCACACATCGCAGGTGCTCCGTCGGTTGTCAAACCCACGAGTTTTTCCCAAGGCAGCTCCATCTCATTTACACATCTTGACACCTCTTCATACAAATCATGCCCCGTAGTTGTGCCATGCATAGGACGTAAAGCCAAAAACTCCTCTGTCACGCTTAGGTTGGAGTCCACTCCGCGGATGAAAATTGACAACTGGGCAATGTCAGAAATGTCGGTGCTCTCATCCACAGCCAAGGAATATGCAATAAAATCTTTTCCCTTTTTCACAAGCTGCTCTTTTAGATTGATGGACAACTGGTCTACTCTCTCGGCAATGGTGTTTCTGCTCAGACTCACATTTAAAAAGAGTTGCCTTTTTTCTGGGCAAACTTCGTCACAAACTTTAATCATGCAGTTTTTGATGAAATCCCCCTCCGTAAATGGCCGGGCTGATTTAGCGATCTCTTCTGCCAAAATAAAACTGGCCTTGACAGCAGCCTGGCCTTGTGATTTGGCTTTTTTGAACAGAGCCTGTCGAGATTTGAGGCCTCGTTTTAATTCCTCTGCCTTTTGTAGCCTTTGTTCCATGTCCATATTCTTGTTTTTGTCCGCGTGTTTCGTTTCATAATGTCGTCTCAGATTATACTCTTTCAGTACCGCCACACTTTCTCCACACAGAAGACACACAGGTTTTCCAGCTACCTTCGTGAACATATACTCCGACTCCCACCTTGTTTGAAACCCCCGGTTCTCAGTATCCACCTTCCGTTTTGCCATTTTTGATGGGTATCTGAAAGTTAATTTTACTGTGATGCTGACGACTGCTGTGCCAATAAATATTGAAATGAAGCAGCCTACTGCTCGGTGCGTCACCTTTGCATTGTGGGAAATGTAGTATTGGTGCGTGTAAAAGATCTGTGGGCTGCCGGCTTGCTGCGGGCCGGTTCTAATAATAAATCAAGATCATCCCAGGGGCCGTAAAAAACCTTCTTGCGGGCCGGATGTGGCCCGCGGGCCTTGACTCTGACATATGTGCCATAAAGGGAGTCGATTGAAATTCAACTCATGATCTGGCTCATATACAGTCACCATAAAGGGAGTCGATTGAAATTCAACTCATGATCTGGCTCATATACAGTCACCATAAAGGGAGTCGATTGAAATTCAACTCATGATCTGGTTCATATACAGCGCTGCTGTATTTCACCCCATTCACAAGTACTAGTTCATTGTAAAGAGCCGATTAAAACTACACAGTTTCCAAGCACCCTGATAGCCTGCAGCTCCTCTGTCCATAGAACTGGATTCATTACAATGTGCCCTTTATGTGATTCATTTGTTTGATTGTCATGTATTCATTCATTCATTAATGCGCATTGCACTGTCCATGGAAAAAAAAATCATAGAATGGATATTTCCCATTGACAATAATCTACTGTGGACAAAGCTTATTTGGTCTGGTCTGATTATTGACTAGAACACTGACACCACTCTGGAACAGAGAGAGAGAATGATCCACCACTCTGGAACAGAGAGAGAGAGAGAGAGAGAGAGAGAGAGAGAGAGTGATCCACCACTCTGGAACAGAGAGAGAGAGAGAGTGATCCACCACTCTGGAACAGAGAGAGAGAGTGATCCACCACTCTGGAACAGAGAAAGAGAATGATCCACCACTCTGGAACAGAGAGAGAGAATGATCCACCACTCTGGAACAGAGAGAGAGAATGATCCACCACTCTGGAACAGAGAGAGAGAGTGATCCACCACTCTGGAACAGAGAGAGAGAGAGTGATCCACCACTCTGGAACAGAGAGAGAGAATGATCCACCACTCTGGAACAGAGAGAGAGAGTGATCCACCACTCTGGAACAGAGAAAGAGAATGATCCACCACTCTGGAACAGAGAGAGAGAGTGATCCACCACTCTGGAACAGAGAAAGAGAGTGATCCACCACTCTGGAACAGAGAGAGAATGATCCACCACTCTGGAACAGAGAGAGAGAGAGAGAGAGTGTGATCCACCACTCTGGAACAGAGAGAGAGAGAGTGATCCACCACTCTGGAACAGAGAGAGACAGAGTGATCCACCACTCTGGAACAGAGAGAGAGAGAATGATCCACCACTCTGGAACAGAGAAAGAGAGAGTGATCCACCACTCTGGAACAGAGAAAGAGAGAGTGATCCACCACTCTGGAACAGAGAGAGAGAGAGTGATCCACCACTCTGGAACAGAGAAAGAGAGAGTGATCTACCACTCTGGAACAGAGAGAGAGAATGATCCACCACTCTGGAACAGAGAAAGAGAGAGTGATCTACCACTCTGGAACAGAGAGAGAGAATGATCCACCACTCTGGAACAGAGAGAGAATAAATAAAAAGCGATTGAATAGCTGTCGCTCTCTGTGCATCCTTCTCTTTCTCTCCCTTCCTTACATTTTTGCCTTCCTTCTTTTCTCTCTCTCGCCCCCTCTTCCTCCCCTCCCTCTCTCTCTCTCCCCCCACCTCCCTCTGTTTCTCTCCCCAACAATCCTCTCTCCCTCTCTCCCCACCCCTCTCTCTTTCTCTCCCCACCCTCTCTCTTTCTCTCCCCACCCCTCTCTCTTCCTCCCCACCCCTCTCTCTTCCTCCCCACCCCTCTCTCTTTCTCTCCCCACCCTCTCTCTTTCTCTCCCCACCCTCTCTCTTTCTCTTCTCCCCAACTCCTCTCTCTCTCCCCCTTCCCCCTCCTCTCTCTCTCCTCTTTCTCCCCACCCCTCTCTCTCCTCTCTCCCCACCCCCTCTCTCTCCTTCTTTTTCTCCCCACCTCTCTCTCCCTCTCTCCCACCTCTCTCTCTCCCTCTCTCCCACCTCTTTCTCTCCTTCTCTTCCTCCCCACCCCTCTCTCTTTCTCTCCCCACCCTCTCTCTTTCTCTATCCACCCTCTCTCTTTCTCTTCTCCCCACCTCTCTCTTTCTCTATCCACCCTCTCTCTTTCTCTTCTCCCCACCTCTCTCTCTCCCTCTCTCCCACCTCTCTCTCTCCCTCTCTCCCACCTCTCTCTCTCCTTCTCTTCCTCCCCACCCCTCTCTCTTTCTCTCCCCACCCTCTCTCCTCTCTCCCCACCCCCCTCTCTCTCCTTCTTTTTCTCCCACCCCTCTCTCTCCCTCTCTCCTTCTCTTCCTCCCCACCCCTCTCTCTCCTCTCTCCCCACCCCCCCTCTCTCCTCTCTCCCACCCCTCTCTCTCCTCTCTCCCCACCCCCCTCTCTCTCCTCTCTCCCCACCCCCTCTCTCTCCTTCTCTTCCTCCCCACCCCTCTCTCCTCTCTCCCCACCCCCCTCTCTCTCCACCCCTCTCTCTCCTCTCTCCCCACCCCCCCTCTCTCTCCTCTCTCCTCACCCCCCTCTCTCCTTATTTTTCTCCCACCTCTCTCTCTCCCCGCTCCTTGTCTTTCTCCCCACCTCTCTCCCACCTCTCTCTCTGCTCTCTCCCCACCCCCCCCTCTCTCTCGCCTTCTCTTTCTCCCCACCCCTCTCTCTCCCTCTCTCCTTATCCCCCTCTCGCCTACCTCTCTCTCTTTCACTCCCCCTATCTCTCTCTCTATGACTCTCTCCCCACACCTCTCTCTTCCTCTCTCCCACCTCTCTCTCTCCTTCTCTTTCTCCCCACCCCTCTCTCTCCTCTCTCCCCACCCCTCTCTCCCTCTCTCCCCACCCCCTCTCTCTCTCGCCTTCTCTTTCTCCCCACCCCTCTCTCCTCATCCCCCTCTCGCTTACCTCTCTCTCTTTCACTTCCCCTATCTCTCTCTCTATGACTCTCTCCGCACCCCTCTCTCTTTCTCTCTCCCCTCCTCTCACTCTCTCTTTCTTTCTTAAATGCACACCACATCTTCTTGTAATGCCCGTGTTAAATTAGATTAATCATTGTTAGACACATCAGTCCACTAATATAATCACATGATAATTGCCTAATCAGTTGATTGGGACCATGTTTCAAGGTCTGGTTGATGTTATATGGTCATAAGGTCTGGTTGCTGTTATATGGTCATAAGGTCTGGTTGATGTTATATGGTCATAAGGTCTGGTTGATGTTATATGGTCATAAGGTCTGGTTGATGTTATATGGTCATAAGGCCTGGTTGATGTTATATGGTCATGTATTAAGGTCTGGTTGATGTTATATGGTCATAAGGTCTGGTTGATGTTATATGGTCATGTATTAAGGTCTGGTTGATGTTATATGGTCATAAGGTCTGGTTGATGTTATATGGTCATAAGGTCTGGTTGATGTTATATGGTCATAAGGTCTGGTTGATGTTATATGGTCATAAGGTCTGGTTGATGTTATATGGTCATGTATTAAGGTCTGGTTGATGTTATATGATCATGTATTAAGGTCTGGTTGCTGTTATATGGTCATAAGGTCTGGTTGCTGTTATATGGTCATGTATTAAGGTCTGGTTGATGTTATATGGTCATGTATTAAGGTCTGGTTGATGTTATATGGTCATAAGGTCTGGTTGATGTTATATGGTCATAAGGTCTGGTTGATGTTATATGGTCATACGGTCTGGTTGATGTTATGTGGTCATAAGGTCTGGTTGATGTTATATGGTCATAAGGCCTGGTTGATGTTATATGGTCATGTATTAAGGTCTGGTTGCTGTTATATGGTCATAAGGTCTGGTTGATGTTATATGGTCATGTATTAAGGTCTGGTTGATGTTATATGGTCATAAGGTCTGGTTGATGTTATATGGTCATAAGGTCTGGTTGATGTTATATGGTCATAAGGTCTGGTTGATGTTATATGGTCATAAGGTCTGGTTGATGTTATATGGTCATAAGGTCTGGTTGATGTTATATGGTCATAAGGTCTGGTTGATGTTATATGGTCATGTATTAAGGTCTGGTTGATGTTATATGGTCATAAGGTCTGGTTGATGTTATATGGTCATAAGGTCTGGTTGATGTTATATGGTCATAAGGTCTGGTTGATGTTATGTGGTCATAAGGTCTGGTTGATGTTATATGGTCATAAGGTCTGGTTGATGTTATATGGTCATGTATTAAGGTCTGGTTGATGTTATATGGTCATAAGGTCTGGTTGATGTTATATGGTCATAAGGTCTGGTTGATGTTATATGATCATGTATTAAGGTCTGGTTGATGTTATATGGTCATAAGGTCTGGTTGCTGTTATATGGTCATGTATTAAGGTCTGGTTGCTGTTATATGGTCATAAGGTCTGGTTGATGTTATATGGTCATGTATTAAGGTCTGGTTGATGTTATATGGTCATAAGGTCTGGTTGATGTTATATGGTCATAAGGTCTGGTTGATGTTATATGGTCATAAGGTCTGGTTGATGTTATATGGTCATGTATTAAGGTCTGGTTGATGTTTTATGGTCATGTATTAAGGTCTGGTTGATTTTATATGGTCATGTATTAAGGTCTGGTTGATGTTTTATGGTCATGTATTAAGGTCTGGTTGATGTTATATGATCATGTATTAAGGTCTGGTTGATGTTATATGGTCATAAGGTCTGGTTGATGTTATATGGTCATAAGGTCTGGTTGATGTTATATGGTCATAAGGTCTGGTTGATGTTATATGGTCATAAGGTCTGGTTGATGTTATATGGTCATAAGGTCTGGTTGATGTTATATGGTCATGTATTAAGGTCTGGTTGATGTTATATGGTCATAAGGTCTGGTTGATGTTATATGGTCATAAGGTCTGGTTGATGTTATGTGGTCATAAGGTCTGGTTGATGTTATATGGTCATAAGGTCTGGTTGATGTTATATGGTCATGTATTAAGGTCTGGTTGCTGTTATATGGTCATAAGGTCTGGTTGATGTTATATGGTCATAAGGTCTGGTTGATGTTATATGGTCATGTATTAAGGTCTGGTTGATGTTATATGGTCATAAGGTCTGGTTGATGTTATATGGTCATAAGGTCTGGTTGATGTTATATGATCATGTATTAAGGTCTGGTTGATGTTATATGGTCATAAGGTCTGGTTGATGTTATATGGTCATAAGGTCTGGTTGATGTTATATGGTCATGTATTAAGGTCTGGTTGATGTTATATGGTCATAAGGTCTGGTTGATGTTATATGGTCATAAGGTCTGGTTGATGTTATATGGTCATAAGGTCTGGTTGATGTTATATGGTCATAAGGTCTGGTTGATGTTATATGGTCATAAGGTCTGGTTGATGTTATATGGTCATAAGGTCTGGTTGATGTTATATGGTCATGTATTAAGGTCTGGTTGCTGTTATATGGTCATGTATTAATCTATAGACCTGACTGGTAACACAGATATACATGTGCTGGTGGTCATAGATACAGTCATTAGGGCCTAATCTATAGACCTGACTAGGAACACAGATATACATGTGCTGGTCATAGAAACAGTCATTAGGGCCTAATCTATAGACCTGACTGGGAACACAGATATAAATGTGCTGGTCATAGATATAGTCATTAGGGCCTAATCTATAGACCTAACTAGGAACACAGATATACATGTGCTGGTCATAGATACAGTCATTAGGGCCTAATCTATAGACCTGACTAGGATCACAGATATACATGTGCTGGTCATAGATACAGTCATTAGGGCCTAATCTATAGACTTGACTAGGAACACAGATATACATGTGCTGGTCATAGATACAGTCATTAGGGCCTAATCTATAGACCTAACTAGGAACACAGATATACATGTGCTGGTCATAGATACAGTCATTAGGGCCTAATCTATAGACCTAACTAGGAACACAGATATACATGTGCTGGTCATAGATACAGTCATTAGGGCCTAATCTATAGACCTGACTAGGATCACAGATATACATGTGCTGGTCATAGATACAGTCATTAGGGCCTAATCTATAGACCTGACTAGGATCACAGATATACATGTGCTGGTCATAGATACAGTCATTAGGGCCTAATCTATAGACCTAACTAGGAACACAGATATACATGTGCTGGTCATAGATACAGTCATTAGGGCCTAATCTATAGACCTAACTAGGAACACAGATATACATGTGCTGGTCATAGATACAGTCATTAGGGCCTAATCTATAGACCTAACTAGGAACACAGATATACATGTGCTGGTCATAGATACAGTCATTAGGGCCTAATCTATAGACCTGACTGGGAACACAGATATACATGTGCTGGTCATAGATACAGTCATTAGGGCCTAATCTATAGACCTAACTAGGAACACAGATATACATGTGCTGGTCATAGATACAGTCATTAGGGCCTAATCTATAGACCTAACTAGGAACACAGATATACATGTGCTGGTCATAGATACAGTCATTAGGGCCTAATCTATAGACCTAACTAGGAACACAGATATACATGTGCTGGTCATAGATACAGTCATTAGGGCCTAATCTATAGACCTGACTAGGAACACAGATATACATGTGCTGGTCATAGATACAGTCATTAGGGCCTAATCTATAGACCTAACTAGGAACACAGATATACATGTGCTGGTCATAGATACAGTCATTAGGGCCTAATCTATAGACCAAACTAGGAACACAGATATACATGTGCTGGTCATAGATACAGTCATTAGGGCCTAATCTATAGACCTAACTAGGAACACAGATATACATGTGCTGGTCATAGATACAGTCATTAGGGCCTAATCTATAGACCTGACTAGGAACACAGATATACATGTGCTGGTCATAGATACAGTCATGAGGGCCTAATCTATAGACCTAACTAGGAACACAGATATACATGTGCTGGTCATAGATACAGTCATTAGGGCCTAATCTATAGACCTGACTAGGAACACAGATATACATGTGCTGGTCATAGATACAGTCATTAGGGCCTCATCTATAGACCTAACTAGGAACACAGATATACATGTGCTGGTCATAGATACAGTCATTAGGGCCTAATCTATAGACCTAACTAGGAACACAGATATACATGTGCTGGTCATAGATACAGTCATTAGGGCCTAATCTATAGACCTAACTAGGAACACAGATATACATGTGCTGGTCATAGATACAGTCATTAGGGCCTAATCTATAGACCTAACTAGGAACACAGATATACATGTGCTGGTCATAGATACAGTCATTAGGGCCTAATCTATAGACCTGACTAGGAACACAGATATACATGTGCTGGTCATAGATACAGTCATTAGGGCCTAATCTATAGACCTAACTAGGAACACAGATATGCATGTGCTGGTGGTCATAGATACAGTCATTAGGGCCTAATCTATAGACCTGACTAGGAACACAGATATACATGTGCTGGTCATAGATACAGTCATTAGGGCCTAATCTATAGACCTAACTAGGAACACAGATATACATGTGCTGGTCATAGATACAGTCATTAGGGCCTAATCTATAGACCTGACTAGGAACACAGATATACATGTGCTGGTCATAGATACAGTCATTAGGGCCTAATCTATAGACCTAACTAGGAACACAGATATACATGTGCTGGTGGTCATAGATACAGTCATTAGGGCCTAATCTATAGACCTAACTAGGAACACAGATATACATGTGCTGGTCATAGATACAGTCATTAGGGCCTAATCTATAGACCTAACTAGGAACACAGATATACATGTGCTGGTCATAGATACAGTCATTAGGGCCTAATCTATAGACCTAACTAGGAACACAGATATACATGTGCTGGTCATAGATACAGTCATGAGGGCCTAATCTATAGACCTGACTAGGAACACAGATATACATGTGCTGGTCATAGATACAGTCATGAGGGCCTAATCTATAGACCTAACTAGGAACACAGATATACATGTGCTGGTCATAGATACAGTCATTAGGGCCTAATCTATAGACCTAACTAGGAACACAGATATACATGTGCTGGTCATAGATACAGTCATTAGGGCCTAATCTATAGACCTAACTAGGAACACAGATATACATGTGCTGGTCATAGATACAGTCATTAGGGCCTAATCTATAGACCTAACTAGGAACACAGATATACATGTGCTGGTCATAGATACAGTCATTAGGGCCTAATCTATAGACCTAACTAGGAACACAGATATACATGTGCTGGTCATAGATACAGTCATTAGGGCCTAATCTATAGACCTAACTAGGAACACAGATATACATGTGCTGGTCATAGATACAGTCATTAGGGCCTAATCTATAGACCTAACTAGGAACACAGATATACATGTGCTGGTCATAGATACAGTCATTAGGGCATAATCTATAGACCTAACTAGGAACACAGATATACATGTGCTGGTCATAGATACAGTCATTAGGGCCTAATCTATAGACCTAACTAGGAACACAGATATACATGTGCTGGTCATAGATACAGTCATTAGGGCCTAATCTATAGACCTAACTAGGAACACAGATATACATGTGCTGGTCATAGATACAGTCATTAGGGCCTAATCTATAGACCTAACTAGGAACACAGATATACATGTGCTGGTCATAGATACAGTCATTAGGGCCTAATCTATAGACCTAACTAGGAACACAGATATACATGTGCTGGTCATAGATACAGTCATTAGGGCCTAATCTATAGACCTAACTAGGAACACAGATATACATGTGCTGGTCATAGATACAGTCATTAGGGCCTAATCTATAGACCTAACTAGGAACACAGATATACATGTGCTGGTCATAGATACAGTCATTAGGGCCTAATCTATAGACCTAACTAGGAACACAGATATACATGTGCTGGTCATAGATACAGTCATTAGGGCCTAATCTATAGACCTAACTAGGAACACAGATATACATGTGCTGGTCATAGATACAGTCATTAGGGCCTAATCTATAGACCTAACTAGGAACACAGATATACATGTGCTGGTCATAGATACAGTCATTAGGGCCTAATCTATAGACCTAACTAGGAACACAGATATACATGTGCTGGTCATAGATACAGTCATTAGGGCCTAATCTATAGACCTAACTAGGAACACAGATATACATGTGCTGGTCATAGATACAGTCATTAGGGCCTAATCTATAGACCTAACTAGGAACACAGATATACATGTGCTGGTCATAGATACAGTCATTAGGGCCTAATCTATAGACCTAACTAGGAACACAGATATACATGTGCTGGTCATAGATACAGTCATTAGGGCCTAATCTATAGACCTAACTAGGAACACAGATATACATGTGCTGGTCATAGATACAGTCATTAGGGCCTAATCTATAGACCTAACTAGGAACACAGATATACATGTGCTGGTCATAGATACAGTCATTAGGGCCTAATCTATAGACCTAACTAGGAACACAGATATACATGTGCTGGTCATAGATACAGTCATTAGGGCCTAATCTATAGACCTAACTAGGAACACAGATATACATGTGCTGGTCATAGATACAGTCATTAGGGCCTAATCTATAGACCTGACTAGGAACACAGATATACATGTGCTGGTCATAGATACAGTCATTAGGGCCTAATCTATAGACCTGACTAGGAACACAGATATACATGTGCTGGTCATAGATACAGTCATTAGGGCCTAATCTATAGACCTAACTAGGAACACAGATATACATGTGCTGGTCATAGATACAGTCATTAGGGCCTAATCTATAGACCTGACTAGGAACACAGATATACATGTGCTGGTCATAGATACAGTCATTAGGGCCTAATCTATAGACCTAACTAGGAACACAGATATACATGTGCTGGTCATAGATACAGTCATTAGGGCCTAATCTATAGACCTGACTAGGAACACAGATATACATGTGCTGGTCATAGATACAGTCATTAGGGCCTAATCTATAGACCTAACTAGGAACACAGATATACATGTGCTGGTCATAGATACAGTCATTAGGGCCTAATCTATAGACCTGACTAGGAACACAGATATACATGTGCTGGTCATAGATACAGTCATTAGGGCCTAATCTATAGACCTAACTAGGAACACAGATATACATGTGCTGGTCATAGATACAGTCATTAGGGCCTAATCTATAGACCTAACTAGGAACACAGATATACATGTGCTGGTCATAGATACAGTCATTAGGGCCTAATCTATAGACCTGACTAGGAACACAGATATACATGTGCTGGTCATAGATACAGTCATTAGGGCCTAATCTATAGACCTAACTAGGAACACAGATATACATGTGCTGGTCATAGATACAGTCATTAGGGCCTAATCTATAGACCTGACTAGGAACACAGATATACATGTGCTGGTCATAGATACAGTCATTAGGGCCTAATCTATAGACCTAACTAGGAACACAGATATACATGTGCTGGTCATAGATACAGTCATTAGGGCCTAATCTATAGACCTGACTAGGAACACAGATATACATGTGCTGGTCATAGATACAGTCATTAGGGCCTAATCTATAGACCTAACTAGGAACACAGATATACATGTGCTGGTGGTCATAGATACAGTCATTAGGGCCTAATCTATAGACCTAACTAGGAACACAGATATACATGTGCTGGTCATAGATACAGTCATTAGGGCCTAATCTATAGACCTGACTAGGAACACAGATATACATGTGCTGGTCATAGATACAGTCATTAGGGCCTAATCTATAGACCTAACTAGGAACACAGATATACATGTGCTGGTCATAGATACAGTCATTAGGGCCTAATCTATAGACCTAACTAGGAACACAGATATACATGTGCTGGTGGTCATAGATACAGTCATTAGGGCCTAATCTATAGACCTAACTAGGAACACAGATATACATGTGCTGGTCATAGATACAGTCATTAGGGCCTAATCTATAGACCTGACTAGGAACACAGATATACATGTGCTGGTCATAGATACAGTCATTAGGGCCTAATCTATAGACCTGACTAGGAACACAGATATACATGTGCTGGTCATAGATACAGTCATTAGGGCCTAATCTATAGACCTAACTAGGAACACAGATATACATGTGCTGGTCATAGATACAGTCATTAGGGCCTAATCTATAGACCTAACTAGGAACACAGATATACATGTGCTGGTCATAGATACAGTCATTAGGGCCTAATCTATAGACCTGACTAGGAACACAGATATACATGTGCTGGTCATAGATACAGTCATTAGGGCCTAATCTATAGACCTAACTAGGAACACAGATATACATGTGCTGGTCATAGATACAGTCATTAGGGCCTAATCTATAGACCTAACTAGGAACACAGATATACATGTGCTGGTCATAGATACAGTCATTAGGGCCTAATCTATAGACCTAACTAGGAACACAGATATACATGTGCTGGTCATAGATACAGTCATTAGGGCCTAATCTATAGACCTGACTAGGAACACAGATATACATGTGCTGGTCATAGATACAGTCATTAGGGCCTAATCTATAGACCTAACTAGGAACACAGATATACATGTGCTGGTCATAGATACAGTCATTAGGGCCTAATCTATAGACCTAACTAGGAACACAGATATACATGTGCTGGTCATAGATACAGTCATTAGGGCCTAATCTATAGACCTAACTAGGAACACAGATATACATGTGCTGGTCATAGATACAGTCATTAGGGCCTAATCTATAGACCTGACTAGGAACACAGATATACATGTGCTGGTCATAGATACAGTCATTAGGGCCTAATCTATAGACCTAACTAGGAACACAGATATACATGTGCTGGTGGTCATAGATACAGTCATTAGGGCCTAATCTATAGACCTAACTAGGAACACAGATATACATGTGCTGGTCATAGATACAGTCATTAGGGCCTAATCTATAGACCTGACTAGGAACACAGATATACATGTGCTGGTCATAGATACAGTCATTAGGGCCTAATCTATAGACCTGACTAGGAACACAGATATACATGTGCTGGTCATAGATACAGTCATTAGGGCCTAATCTATAGACCTAACTAGGAACACAGATATACATGTGCTGGGGGTCATAGATACAGTCATTAGGGCCTAATCTATAGACCTAACTAGGAACACAGATATACATGTGCTGGTCATAGATACAGTCATTAGGGCCTAATCTATAGACCTGACTAGGAACACAGATATACATGTGCTGGTCATAGATACAGTCATTAGGGCCTAATCTATAGACCTAACTAGGAACACAGATATACATGTGCTGGTCATAGATACAGTCATTAGGGCCTAATCTATAGACCTAACTAGGAACACAGATATACATGTGCTGGTCATAGATACAGTCATTAGGGCCTAATCTATAGACCTAACTAGGAACACAGATATACATGTGCTGGTCATAGATACAGTCATTAGGGCCTAATCTATAGACCTGACTAGGAACACAGATATACATGTGCTGGTCATAGATACAGTCATTAGGGCCTAATCTATAGACCTAACTAGGAACACAGATATACATGTGCTGGTCATAGATACAGTCATTAGGGCCTAATCTATAGACCTAACTAGGAACACAGATATACATGTGCTGGTCATAGATACAGTCATTAGGGCCTAATCTATAGACCTAACTAGGAACACAGATATACATGTGCTGGTCATAGATACAGTCATTAGGGCCTAATCTATAGACCTAACTAGGAACACAGATATACATGTGCTGGTCATAGATACAGTCATTAGGGCCTAATCTATAGACCTGACTAGGAACACAGATATACATGTGCTGGTCATAGATACAGTCATTAGGGCCTAATCTATAGACCTAACTAGGAACACAGATATACATGTGCTGGTCATAGATACAGTCATTAGGGCCTAATCTATAGACCTAACTAGGAACACAGATATACATGTGCTGGTCATAGATACAGTCATTAGGGCCTCATCTATAGACCTAACTAGGAACACAGATATACATGTGCTGGTCATAGATACAGTCATTAGGGCCTAATCTATAGACCTGACTAGGAACACAGATATACATGTGCTGGTCATAGATACAGTCATTAGGGCCTAATCTATAGACCTAACTAGGAACACAGATATACATGTGCTGGTCATAGATACAGTCATTAGGGCCTAATCTATAGACCTAACTAGGAACACAGATATACATGTGCTGGTCATAGATACAGTCATTAGGGCCTAATCTATAGACCTGACTAGGAACACAGATATACATGTGCTGGTCATAGATACAGTCATTAGGGCCTAATCTATAGACCTAACTAGGAACACAGATATACATGTGCTGGTCATAGATACAGTCATTAGGGCCTAATCTATAGACCTAACTAGGAACACAGATATACATGTGCTGGTGGTCATAGATACAGTCATTAGGGCCTAATCTATAGACCTAACTAGGAACACAGATATACATGTGCTGGTCATAGATACAGTCATTAGGGCCTAATCTATAGACCTGACTAGGAACACAGATATACATGTGCTGGTCATAGAAACAGTCATTAGGGCCTAATCTATAGACCTGACTAGGATCACAGATATACATGTGCTGGTCATAGATACAGTCATTAGGGCCTAATCTATAGACCTAACTAGGAACACAGATATACATGTGCTGGTGGTCATAGATACAGTCATTAGGGCCTAATCTATAGACCTAACTAGGAACACAGATATACATGTGCTGGTCATAGATACAGTCATTAGGGCCTAATCTATAGACCTGACTAGGAACACAGATATACATGTGCTGGTCATAGATACAGTCATTAGGGCCTAATCTATAGACCTAACTAGGAACACAGATATACATGTGCTGGTCATAGATACAGTCATTAGGGCCTAATCTATAGACCTAACTAGGAACACAGATATACATGTGCTGGTCATAGATACAGTCATTAGGGCCTAATCTATAGACCTGACTAGGAACACAGATATACATGTGCTGGTCATAGATACAGTCATTAGGGCCTAATCTATAGACCTGACTAGGAACACAGATATACATGTGCTGGTCATAGATACAGTCATTAGGGCCTAATCTATAGACCTAACTAGGAACACAGATATACATGTGCTGGTCATAGATACAGTCATTAGGGCCTAATCTATAGACCTAACTAGGAACACAGATATACATGTGCTGGTCATAGATACAGTCATTAGGGCCTAATCTATAGACCTAACTAGGAACACAGATATACATGTGCTGGTCATAGATACAGTCATTAGGGCCTAATCTATAGACCTGACTAGGAACACAGATATACATGTGCTGGTCATAGATACAGTCATTAGGGCCTAATCTATAGACCTAACTAGGAACACAGATATACATGTGCTGGTGGTCATAGATACAGTCATTAGGGCCTAATCTATAGACCTAACTAGGAACACAGATATACATGTGCTGGTCATAGATACAGTCATTAGGGCCTAATCTATAGACCTGACTAGGAACACAGATATACATGTGCTGGTCATAGATACAGTCATTAGGGCCTAATCTATAGACCTGACTAGGAACACAGATATACATGTGCTGGTCATAGATACAGTCATTAGGGCCTAATCTATAGACCTAACTAGGAACACAGATATACATGTGCTGGTCATAGATACAGTCATTAGGGCCTAATCTATAGACCTAACTAGGAACACAGATATACATGTGCTGGTCATAGATACAGTCATTAGGGCCTAATCTATAGACCTGACTAGGAACACAGATATACATGTGCTGGTCATAGATACAGTCATTAGGGCCTAATCTATAGACCTAACTAGGAACACAGATATACATGTGCTGGTCATAGATACAGTCATTAGGGCCTAATCTATAGACCTAACTAGGAACACAGATATACATGTGCTGGTCATAGATACAGTCATTAGGGCCTAATCTATAGACCTGACTAGGAACACAGATATACATGTGCTGGTCATAGATACAGTCATTAGGGCCTAATCTATAGACCTGACTAGGAACACAGATATACATGTGCTGGTCATAGATACAGTCATTAGGGCCTAATCTATAGACCTAACTAGGAACACAGATATACATGTGCTGGTCATAGATACAGTCATTAGGGCCTAATCTATAGACCTGACTAGGAACACAGATATACATGTGCTGGTCATAGATACAGTCATTAGGGCCTAATCTATAGACCTAACTAGGAACACAGATATACATGTGCTGGTCATAGATACAGTCATTAGGGCCTAATCTATAGACCTAACTAGGAACACAGATATACATGTGCTGGTCATAGATACAGTCATTAGGGCCTAATCTATAGACCTAACTAGGAACACAGATATACATGTGCTGGTCATAGATACAGTCATTAGGGCCTAATCTATAGACCTGACTAGGAACACAGATATACATGTGCTGGTCATAGATACAGTCATTAGGGCCTAATCTATAGACCTAACTAGGAACACAGATATACATGTGCTGGTCATAGATACAGTCATTAGGGCCTAATCTATAGACCTGACTAGGAACACAGATATACATGTGCTGGTCATAGATACAGTCATTAGGGCCTCATCTATAGACCTAACTAGGAACACAGATATACATGTGCTGGTCATAGATACAGTCATTAGGGCCTAATCTATAGACCTGACTAGGAACACAGATATACATGTGCTGGTCATAGATACAGTCATTAGGGCCTAATCTATAGACCTAACTAGGAACACAGATATACATGTGCTGGTCATAGATACAGTCATTAGGGCCTAATCTATAGACCTAACTAGGAACACAGATATACATGTGCTGGTCATAGATACAGTCATTAGGGCCTAATCTATAGACCTGACTAGGAACACAGATATACATGTGCTGGTCATAGATACAGTCATTAGGGCCTAATCTATAGACCTAACTAGGAACACAGATATACATGTGCTGGTCATAGATACAGTCATTAGGGCCTAATCTATAGACCTAACTAGGAACACAGATATACATGTGCTGGTGGTCATAGATACAGTCATTAGGGCCTAATCTATAGACCTAACTAGGAACACAGATATACATGTGCTGGTCATAGATACAGTCATTAGGGCCTAATCTATAGACCTGACTAGGAACACAGATATACATGTGCTGGTCATAGATACAGTCATTAGGGCCTAATCTATAGACCTGACTAGGATCACAGATATACATGTGCTGGTCATAGATACAGTCATTAGGGCCTAATCTATAGACCTAACTAGGAACACAGATATACATGTGCTGGTGGTCATAGATACAGTCATTAGGGCCTAATCTATAGACCTAACTAGGAACACAGATATACATGTGCTGGTCATAGATACAGTCATTAGGGCCTAATCTATAGACCTGACTAGGAACACAGATATACATGTGCTGGTCATAGATACAGTCATTAGGGCCTAATCTATAGACCTAACTAGGAACACAGATATACATGTGCTGGTCATAGATACAGTCATTAGGGCCTAATCTATAGACCTGACTAGGAACACAGATATACATGTGCTGGTCATAGATACAGTCATTAGGGCCTAATCTATAGACCTAACTAGGAACACAGATATACATGTGCTGGTCATAGATACAGTCATTAGGGCCTAATCTATAGACCTGACTAGGAACACAGATATACATGTGCTGGTCATAGATACAGTCATTAGGGCCTAATCTATAGACCTAACTAGGAACACAGATATACATGTGCTGGTCATAGATACAGTCATTAGGGCCTAATCTATAGACCTAACTAGGAACACAGATATACATGTGCTGGTCATAGATACAGTCATTAGGGCCTAATCTATAGACCTAACTAGGAACACAGATATACATGTGCTGGTCATAGATACAGTCATTAGGGCCTAATCTATAGACCTAACTAGGAACACAGATATACATGTGCTGGTCATAGATACAGTCATTAGGGCCTAATCTATAGACCTGACTAGGAACACAGATATACATGTGCTGGTCATAGATACAGTCATTAGGGCCTAATCTATAGACCTAACTAGGAACACAGATATACATGTGCTGGTCATAGATACAGTCATTAGGGCCTAATCTATAGACCTAACTAGGAACACAGATATACATGTGCTGGTCATAGATACAGTCATTAGGGCCTAATCTATAGACCTAACTAGGAACACAGATATACATGTGCTGGTCATAGATACAGTCATTAGGGCCTCATCTATAGACCTGACTAGGAACACAGATATACATGTGCTGGTCATAGATACAGTCATTAGGGCCTAATCTATAGACCTGACTAGGAACACAGATATACATGTGCTGGTCATAGATACAGTCATTAGGGCCTAATCTATAGACCTAACTAGGAACACAGATATACATGTGCTGGTCATAGATAAAGTCATTAGGGCCTAATCTATAGACCTAACTAGGAACACAGATATACATGTGCTGGTCATAGATACAGTCATTAGGGCCTAATCTATAGACCTAACTAGGAACACAGATATACATGTGCTGGTCATAGATACAGTCATTAGGGCCTAATCTATAGACCTAACTAGGAACACAGATATACATGTGCTGGTCATAGATACAGTCATTAGGGCCTAATCTATAGACCTGACTAGGAACACAGATATACATGTGCTGGTCATAGATACAGTCATTAGGGCCTAATCTATAGACCTAACTAGGAACACAGATATACATGTGCTGGTCATAGATACAGTCATTAGGGCCTAATCTATAGACCTAACTAGGAACACAGATATACATGTGCTGGTCATAGATACAGTCATTAGGGCCTAATCTATAGACCTAACTAGGAACACAGATATACATGTGCTGGTCATAGATACAGTCATTAGGGCCTCATCTATAGACCTGACTAGGAACACAGATATACATGTGCTGGTCATAGATACAGTCATTAGGGCCTCATCTATAGACCTGACTAGGAACACAGATATACATGTGCTGGTCATAGATACAGTCATTAGGGCCTAATCTATAGACCTAACTAGGAACACAGATATACATGTGCTGGTCATAGATACAGTCATTAGGGCCTAATCTATAGACCTGACTAGGAACACAGATATACATGTGCTGGTCATAGGTACAGTCATTAGGGCCTAATCTATAGACCTGACTAGGAACACAGATATACATGTGCTGGTCATAGATACAGTCATTAGGGCCTAATCTATAGACCTGACTAGGAACACAGATATACATGTGCTGGTCATAGATACAGTCATTAGGGCCTAATCTATAGACCTAACTAGGAACACAGATATACATGTGCTGGTCATAGATACAGTCATTAGGGCCTCATCTATAGACCTAACTAGGAACACAGATATACATGTGCTGGTCATAGATACAGTCATTAGGGCCTAATCTATAGACCTGACTAGGATCACAGATATACATGTGCTGGTCATAGATACAGTCATTAGGGCCTAATCTATAGACCTGACTAGGAACACAGATATACATGTGCTGGTCATAGATACAGTCATTAGGGCCTAATCTATAGACCTGACTAGGAACACAGATATACATGTGCTGGTCATAGATACAGTCATTAGGGCCTAATCTATAGACCTGACTAGGAACACAGATATACATGTGCTGGTCATAGATACAGTCATTAGGGCCTAATCTATAGACCTGACTAGGAACACAGATATACATGTGCTGGTCATAGATACAGTCATTAGGGCCTAATCTATAGACCTGACTAGGAACACAGATATACATGTGCTGGTCATAGATACAGTCATTAGGGCCTAATCTATAGACCTGACTAGGAACACAGATATACATGTGCTGGTCATAGATACAGTCATTAGGTCCTAATCTATAGACCTGACTAGGAACACAGATATACATGTGCTGGTCATAGATACAGTCATTAGGGCCTAATCTATAGACTTGACTAGGATCACAGATATACATGTGCTGGTCATAGATACAGTCATTAGGGCCTCATCTATAGACCTAACTGGGAACACAGATATACATGTGCTGGTCATAGATACAGTCATTAGGGCCTCATCTATAGACCTAACTGGGAACACAGATATACATGTGCTGGTCATAGATACAGTCATTAGGGCCTAATCTATAGACCTGACTAGGAACACAGATATACATGTGCTGGTCATAGATACAGTCATTAGGGCCTCATCTATAGACCTAACTGGGAACACAGATATACATGTGCTGGTCATAGATACAGTCATTAGGGCCTAATCTATAGACCTAACTAGGAACACAGATATACATGTGCTGGTCATAGATACAGTCATTAGGGCCTAATCTATAGACCTGACTAGGAACACAGATATACATGTGCTGGTCATAGGTACAGTCATTAGGGCCTAATCTATAGACCTGACTAGGAACACAGATATACATGTGCTGGTCATAGATACAGTCATTAGGGCCTAATCTATAGACCTGACTAGGAACACAGATATACATGTGCTGGTCATAGATACAGTCATTAGGGCCTAATCTATAGACCTAACTAGGAACACAGATATACATGTGCTGGTCATAGATACAGTCATTAGGGCCTCATCTATAGACCTAACTAGGAACACAGATATACATGTGCTGGTCATAGATACAGTCATTAGGGCCTAATCTATAGACCTGACTAGGATCACAGATATACATGTGCTGGTCATAGATACAGTCATTAGGGCCTAATCTATAGACCTGACTAGGAACACAGATATACATGTGCTGGTCATAGATACAGTCATTAGGGCCTAATCTATAGACCTGACTAGGAACACAGATATACATGTGCTGGTCATAGATACAGTCATTAGGGCCTAATCTATAGACCTGACTAGGAACACAGATATACATGTGCTGGTCATAGATACAGTCATTAGGGCCTAATCTATAGACCTGACTAGGAACACAGATATACATGTGCTGGTCATAGATACAGTCATTAGGGCCTAATCTATAGACCTGACTAGGAACACAGATATACATGTGCTGGTCATAGATACAGTCATTAGGGCCTAATCTATAGACCTGACTAGGAACACAGATATACATGTGCTGGTCATAGATACAGTCATTAGGTCCTAATCTATAGACCTGACTAGGAACACAGATATACATGTGCTGGTCATAGATACAGTCATTAGGGCCTAATCTATAGACTTGACTAGGATCACAGATATACATGTGCTGGTCATAGATACAGTCATTAGGGCCTCATCTATAGACCTAACTGGGAACACAGATATACATGTGCTGGTCATAGATACAGTCATTAGGGCCTCATCTATAGACCTAACTGGGAACACAGATATACATGTGCTGGTCATAGATACAGTCATTAGGGCCTAATCTATAGACCTGACTAGGAACACAGATATACATGTGCTGGTCATAGATACAGTCATTAGGGCCTCATCTATAGACCTAACTGGGAACACAGATATACATGTGCTGGTCATAGATACAGTCATTAGGGCCTAATCTATAGACCTAACTAGGAACACAGATATACATGTGCTGGTCATAGATACAGTCATTAGGGCCTAATCTATAGACCTGACTAGGAACACAGATATACATGTGCTGGTCATAGATACAGTCATTAGGGCCTAATCTATAGACCTAACTAGGAACACAGATATACATGTGCTGGTCATAGATACAGTCATTAGGGCCTAATCTATAGACCTAACTAGGAACACAGATATACATGTGCTGGTCATAGATACAGTCATTAGGGCCTAATCTATAGACCTGACTAGGATCACAGATATACATGTACTGGTCATAGATACAGTCATTAGGGCCTAATCTATAGACCTGACTGGGAACACAGATATACATGTGCTGGTCATAGATATAGTCATTAGGGCCTAATCTATAGACCTGACTAGGAACACAGATATACATGTGCTGGTCATAGATACAGTCATTAGGGCCTAATCTATAGACCTGACTAGGATCACAGATATACATGTGCTGGTCATAGATACAGTCATTAGGGCCTACTCTATAGACCTAACTAGGAACACAGATATACATGTGCTGGTCATAGATACAGTCATTAGGGCCTAATCTATAGACCTGACTAGGATCACAGATATACATGTGCTGGTCATAGATACAGTCATTAGGGCCTAATCTATAGACCTGACTAGGAACACAGATATACATGTGCTGGTGGTCATAGATACAGTCATTAGGGCCTCATCTATAGACCTGACTAGGAACACAGATATACATGTGCTGGTCATAGATACAGTCATTAGGGCCTCATCTATAGACCTGACTAGGAACACAGATATACATGTGCTGGTCATAGATACAGTCATTAGGGCCTAATCTATAGACCTAACTAGGAACACAGATATACATGTGCTGGTGGTCATAGATACAGTCATTAGGGCCTAATCTATAGACCTAACTAGGAACACAGATATACATGTGCTGGTGGTCATAGATACAGCACATTCAGAAAGTATTCATAACCCATGATTTCTACACATTTTGTTACATTACAGCCTTGTTCTAAAAATGATTACATCGTTTTTCCCCATCATCAATCTACACACAATAGCCCATAATGACATCACAATAGCCCATAATGACATCACAATAGCCCATAATGACATCACAATAGCCCATAATGACATCACAATACCCCATAACAACAAAGCAAAAACAGTTTTTTAGACATGTTTGCAAATTTAAAATTAAAAACGGAAATATTACACATAGATAAGTATTCAGACCCTTTACTCAGTACTTTGTTGAAGCACCTTTGGCAGCAATTACAGCCTCAAGTCTTCATGTGTATGACGCTACAAGCTTGGCACACCTGTATTTAGGGAGTTTCTCCCATTCTTCTCTGCAGATCCTCTCAAGTCCTGTCAGGTTGGATGGGGACCGTCGCTGCACAGCTATTTTCAAGTCTCTTCAGAGATGTTCGATCGGGTTCAAGTCCGGGCTCTGGCTGAGCCACTCAAGGACATTCAGAGATTTTTCCCGAAGCCACTCCTGTGTTGTCTTGGCTGTGTGTTTAGGATCGTTGTCCTCTTGGAAGGTGAACCTTCGCCCCCGTCTTAGGTCCTAAACTCTCTGGAGCAGGTTTTCATCAAGGATCTCTCTTTATTTTGCTCCGTTCATCTTTATCTTCTACCATCTCCACAGAGGAACTCTAGAGCTCTGTCAGAGTGAACATTGGGTTCTTGGTCACCTCCCACCTCCCTGACCATTGGGTGCTTGGTCACCCCCAATTGCTCTGTTTGGCAGGGTGGCCAGCTCTAGGAAGCTTCTTGGTGGTTCCAAACTTCTTCCATTTAAGAATGATAGAGGCCACTGTTTTCTTGAGGACCTTCAATGCTACAGACATTTTTTGGTACCCTTCCCCAGATCTGTGCCTACAGACAATTCCTTCAACCTCATGGCTTTGTTTTTGCTCTGACATGCACTGTCAACTGTGGCACCTTATATAGACAGGTGTGTGACTTTCCAAATCATTTCCAATCAATTGAATTTACCACAGGTGGACTCCAAACAAATTGTAGAAACACCTCAAGAATGATCAATGGAAACAGGATGCACCAGAGCTCAATTTCAAGTCTCATAGCAAATGGTTTGAATACTTCTGTAAATAAGGTATTTCAATTTTTTTTATTTCTAATAAATCTGCAAAAATGTCTAAAAACCTGTTTTTGCTTCGTCATTATGGAGTATTGCGTGTAGATAGCTGAGGAAATGTTTTCATTTAATCCATTTCAGAATAAGGCTGAAACGTAAAAAAAATTGGAAAGTCAAGGGGTCTGAAAACTTTTCGGACCTTAAAAAAAAGGTAGGGGCGTGGATCAGAAAACCAGTCAGTACGTGGTGTGACCACCATTTGCCTCACGCAGGGTGACACATCTCCTTCACATCAGGCTGTTGATCGTGGCCTGTGGAATGTTGTCCCATTCCTCTTCCATGGCTGTGCGAAGTTGCTGGATATTGGAGAGATTGGAACACACTGTCGTACACGTCGATCCAGAGCATCCCAAACATGCTCAATGGGTGACATGTCTGGTGAGTATGCAGGCCATGGAAACACTGCTTATGCAGGCCATGGAGTATGCAGGCCATGGAAAAACAACTTCCAGGAATTGTGTACATGGGGCTGTGCATTATCATGCTGAAACATGAGGTGATGGCAGCGGATGAATGGCACGACAATGGGCCTCAGGATCTTGTAACGGTATCTCTGTTCATTGAAAAAGCTATATATAAAATGCAATTGTTTTCGTTGTATCTCCATACCATAACCCCACCGCCCCCATGGGGCAATCTGTTCACAACATTAACATCAGCAAACCACTCACCCACACAACGCCATACACACTGTCTGCCATCTGTCCGGGTACAGTTGAAACCGGGATTCATCCGTGAAGAGCACACTTCTTCAGCGTGCCAGTGGCCATCGAAGGTGAGCATTTGCCCACTGAAGTTGTTTACGATACCGAACTGCAGTCAGATCACGACCCTGGTGAGGACGACAAGCAGATGAGCTTTCCTGAGACGGTTTCTGACAGTTTGTGCAGAAATTCTGTTCTCAGACAATCCCGCAGGTGAAGTAGCCGGATGTGGAGGTCCTGGGCTGGTGTGGTTACATGTGGTCTACGGTTGTGAGGCCGGTTGGATGTAATGCCAAATTCTCTAAAACGACATTGGCTTATGGCCGAGAAATGAACATGACATTTTCTGGCAACATCTCTGGTGGACATTCCTGCAGTCAGCCAACTGCATAATCCCTTCAAAACTAGAGACATCTGTGGCAGTGTGGTGTTTGACAACATTGCACATTTTAGAATGGCATTTTATTGTCCCCAGCACAAGGTGCACCTTTGAACATTCTGTTTAATCAGCATCTTGATATGCCACACCTTTCAGGTGGATGGATTATCTGGGCAAATGAGAAATATTCACTAACAGGGATGTAAATAAATTTGTACACATTTTAGAGTAATACGCTTTTTGTGTGTGTATGAACATTTCTGGGATCTTTTATTTCAGCTCATGATACATGGGACCAACACTTTACATGTTGCGTTTATATTTCTGTTCTGTGTAGAACCCAACATCCAATTTGGACCAAGCTTCTTCCTACCAATGAGTAAGACATGAATAATATTTTTGTTGCCAAAAGCCACCCACGGACC
>NC_092155.1:10841593-10931593 GCF_045791955.1 Oncorhynchus clarkii lewisi | reverse complement strand
GAGACAGAGAGAGAGAGAGAGAGACAGAGAGAGAGAGAGAGACAGAGAGAGAGAGAGACAGAGAGAGAGAGAGAGAGAGAGACAGAGAGAGACAGAGAGAGACCGAGAAAGAGACAGAGAGAGAGACAGAGAGAGACAGAGAGAGGGGGTGGCAGAGAGAGAGAGAGAGACAGAGAGAGGGGGTGGCAGAGAGAGAGAGACAGAGAGAGGGGGTGGCAGAGAGAGAGAGAGACAGAGAGAGAGAGACAGAGAGAAGGGGTGGCAGAGAGAGAGAGACAGAGAGAGAGACAGAGAGCGACAGAGAGAGAGGGTGGCAGAGAGCGAAAGAGAAACAGAGAGAGAGACAGAGAGGGGGGGTGGCAGAGAGAGAGAGAGAGACAGAGAGAGGGGGTGGCAGAGAGAGAGAGAGAGACAGAGAGAGACAGAGAGAGGGGGTGGCAGAGAGAGAGAGCGACAGAGAGAGAGGGTGGCAGAGAGAGAGAGAAACAGAGAGAGAGACAGAGTGATGCAAGAGAAGAGCTGAGGTGGATGTTAAATCTAGACTGAACTAGCATAGGGTAGACTATCTGTCGATCAGACAGTTTGTCACTAAACTTACTATAGGCCTGCTAGAGAAACCAGGCTGGTTACTGCTGAAACACACTATATATACACCACTGTTCAAACATTTTGGGTCACTTAGAAAAGTCCTTGTTTTTGAAAGAAAAGCTATTTTTTTGTCCATTAAAATAACATCAAATTGATCAGAAATACAGTGTAGACATTGTTAATGTTGTAAATGACTATTGTAGATGGAAACGGCAGATTTTTAATGGAATATCTACATAGGTGTACAGAGGCCCATTATCAGCAACCATCACTCCTGTCTTCCAATGGCATGTTGTGTTAGCTAATCCAAGTTTATCATTTTAAAAGGCTAATTGATCATTAGAAAACCCTTTTGCATTTATGTTAGCATAATTCAAAGCCCTTGGAATTGAATTAAATTGAGAAGTAGAGAGAGAAAGAGAGATAGAAAGAGAGAGAGGCCGTCTTAATTAAATTCAATTGAAATTTAAGGGGCTTTATTGACATGGGAAACATATGTTTACATTGCCTAAGCAAGTGAGGTAGATAATAAACAAAAGTGAAATAAACAATAAAAATGTACAATAAACATTACACTCACAGAAGTTGAAAAGGAATAAATATTAAAATGTCATGTTATGTCACCGTGTTGTAATGATGTTCCCCTGAGAGAGCCTACAGGAGTATTCTGGGTGAAACCCTTTTATCCTTCCTCTTAGGGGCATTTTGTATTCATAGGGGAGATTGAGTACACAAACACACACACTCCAACAAGATCTCACAGATAAAATGTCAAATTTGTCAAATTTCGAAGGTTAAGTTTAGGCATTCACTCTGAAGGGTTACGTTAAGAGTTAAGGTTTGGGAGAATCACAACAAATAACAAATAATAAGTGCCTCTCACTGGAGTTGAACCCGAGACCCAACGAGCCGGAGCTTACTCCCATCCTTCCTCCCTCCCTGTCCACAACGCAAGACTACTTGATGGAAATAGTGCTCGCCGTTGCCCCTAGTGGGCGGTTTTGAAGGCATCTCCCATCTTCATGGGGACCTGGACAAATGTCGAATATTGCTTTGGACCTCAAGTGACCTGGCTGCGTGCACACACACAAACAAAACACGCACACACACACACACACACACACACACACACACACACACACACACACACACACACACACACCAGGCTTTTGTACTTGAGCATTGTTAAAGATTTTCACAACGACAAGGAACAGAAGCACACACACACATTTGTTATTGAGTCTCTGCACTGACCTCAGCCTTAAACCTGGTTGCTAAACAAGTATTCAAGAAGACAAGGTTCAAGCAAAACAATAACTTGCCTCTCTTGTCGTCTCCCTGAGGGAAGGATGGCTTTGTCAAAGGAATCCACTACTGTTTCTAAAATGATATGCTAATAAAATACAAACACACACGTATGCAAGAGAAACATCAAAAGCTTTTGTTGGAGAATGATTTTTGTTTATCAGTAATATGCCTGTTTTGAGAGAGGAGCCATAACAGGCCCCTGTCTCTCACTCTGTCTCTGTCTGTCTCCCACTCTCACTCTGTCTCCGTCTGTCTCCCACTATGTTCCTGTCTCTGTCTGTCTCTGTTTGTCTCCCAGTCTGTCTGTCTGTCTGTCTGTCTGTCTGTCTGTCTGTCTCCGAGTCTATCTCCCAGTCTCCCTGTCTGTCTCCAAGTCTGTCTGTCTGTCTCCCAGTCTCCCTGTCTGTCTCCCACTATGTTCCTGTCTCTGTCTGTCTCTGTTTGTCTCCCAGTCTGTCTGTCTGTCTGTCTGTCTGTCTGTCTGTCTCCGAGTCTATCTCCCAGTCTCCCTGTCTGTCTCCAAGTCTGTCTGTCTGTCTCCCAGTCTCCCTGTCTGTCTCCCAGTATGTCTGTCTGTCTCCCAGTCTGTCTGTCTGTCTCCCAGTATGTCTGTCTGTCTCCCAGTCTGTCTGTCTGTCTCCCAGTCTGTCTGTCTGTCTGTCTGTCTGTCTGTCTGTCTGTCTGTCTGTCTGTCTGTCTGTCACACACACACACACAAACAAGCACAGACAAGCAGACACAAAGAGTAGATGCGTTTCCTTGGATTGTAATTACTGTTCTTTTCAACCAATGTGAAGAATAAAATCTGTCCTCTGAAAATTCAACTTGTTCTCAAGAGACGGAGAGACAGAGACATAAAAACAGGGAGAGAGAGACAGAGAGACAGAGAGACAGAAACAGGGTGAGAGAGAGACAGAGAGAGAGAAACAGGGAGAGAGATAGAGAGAGAGACAGAGAGACGGAGAGACAGAGAGAGAGAAACAGGGAGAGAGATAGAGAGACGGAGAGACAGAGAGAGAAAAACAGGGAGAGAGAGAGAAACAGGGAGAGAGAGAGAGAGAGAGAGAGCATTTATATTCACTAACCTCCATTTTAAAGTTAAACTATAGTAGAATGAGGTAGAGGGGCGTCTGTCTGTCACACATTCTCTCTTTTTTCTTTCTCCCTCATCTTTGTCTCGTTCTCTCTGTCTCGCTCTCTTTTTCTCTCTCTGTGTAATTCTCCGTCCTCTCTCTCTCTCTCTCTCCCTCTCCTAAAATGTCAAACACCTTGTCCTCATACATTATCATACGACAGAGAGAGAGAGAGAGAGAGAGGAGGGGTGTTGGATGAAGGGAGGGAAAGCTGAAAGAGGGAGTGGAGGGATGGGAAGGAGGGAAGGAAGAGAAAGGATAGAAAGGAGGGATGGGAAGGAGGGAAGAAAGGTAAAGGATTGGAGGGAGGGATATAGGAAGGTAAAGGATTGGAGGGAGGGATATAGAAAGGTAAAGGATTGGAGGGAGGGATATAGGAAGGAAAAGGATTGGAGGGAGGGATATGGAAAGGTAAAGGATTGGAGGGAGGGATATAGGAAGGAAAATGAGAGCAGGGAGGGATATAGAAAGGTAAAGGATTGGAGGGAGGGATATAGGAAGGAAAATGAGAGCAGGGAGGGATATAGAAAGGTAAAGGATTTGAGGGAGGGATATAGAAAGATAAAGGAGAGCAGGGAGGGATATAGAAAGGTAAATGAGAGCAGGGAGGGATATAGAAAGGTAAAGGATTGGAGGGAGGGATATAGGAAGGTAAAGGATTGGAGGGAGGGATATAGAAAGGTAAATGAGAGCAGGGAGGGATATAGAAAGGTAAAGGATTGGAGGGAGGGATATAGGAAGGTAAAGGATTGGAGGGAGGGATATAGAAAGGTAAAGGATTGGAGGGAGGGATATAGAAAGGTAAATGAGAGCAGGGAGGGATATAGAAAGGTAAAGGATTGGAGGGAGGGATATAGGAAGGAAAATGAGAGCAGGGAGGGATATAGAAAGGTAAAGGATTGGAGGGAGGGATATAGAAAGATAAAGGAGAGCAGGGAGGGATATAGAAAGGTAAATGAGAGCAGGGAGGGATATAGAAAGGTAAAGGATTGGAGGGAGGGATATAGGAAGGTAAAGGATTGGAGGGAGGGATATAGAAAGGTAAATGAGAGCAGGGAGGGATATAGAAAGGTAAAGGATTGGAGGGAGGGATATAGGAAGGTAAAGGATTGGAGGGAGGGATATAGAAAGGTAAAGGATTGGAGGGAGGGATATAGAAAGGTAAATGAGAGCAGGGAGGGATATAGAAAGGTAAAGGATTGGAGGGAGGGATATAGGAAGGAAAATGAGAGCAGGGAGGGATATAGAAAGGTAAGGGAGAGCAGGGAGGGATATAGAAAGGAAAAGGAGTGAAGGGAGGGATATAGAAAGGTAAATGAGAGCAGGGAGGGATATAGAAAGGTAAGGGAGAGCAGGGAGGGATAGAGAAAGGTAAAGGATTGGAGGGAGGGATATAGAAAGGTAAAGGATTGGAGGGAGGGATATAGAAAGGTAAAGGAGTGAAGGGAGGGATAGAGAAAGGTAAATGAGAGCAGGGAGGGATATAGAAAGGTAAAGGATTGGAGGGAGGGATATAGAAAGATAAAGGAGAGCAGGGAGGGATATAGAAAGGTAAAGGATTGGAGGGAGGGATATAGAAAGATAAAGGAGAGCAGGGAGGGATATAGAAAGGTAAAGGATTGGAGGGAGGGATATAGAAAGGTAAAGGATTGGAGGGAGGGATATAGAAAGATAAAGGAGAGCAGGGAGGGATATAGAAAGGTAAAGGATTGGAGGGAGGGATATAGAAAGGTAAAGGATTGGAGGGAGGGATATAGAAAGGTAAAGGATTGGAGGGAGGGATATAGAAAGGTAAAGGATTGGAGGGAGGGATATAGAAAGGTAAAGGATTGGAGGGAGGGATATAGAAAGATAAAGGAGAGCAGGGAGGGATATAGAAAGGTAAAGGATTGGAGGGAGGGATATAGAAAGGTAAAGGAGTGAAGGGAGGGATATAGAAAGGCAGAGACTACAATAAATAGGACCTGACTACGGGATGCTGCCTTCTAGGCAGAGTTCCTCTGTCCAGTGTCTATGTTCGTTTGCCCATCTTAATCATTTATTTTTATTGGCCAGTCTGAGATATGGCTTTTTCTTTGCAACTCTAACTAGAAGGCCAGCATCCCGGAGTCGCCTCTTCACTGTTGACGTTGAGACTGGTGTTTTGTGGGTACTATTTAATGAAGCAGCCAGTTGAGGACTTGTGAGGCGTCTGTTCCTCAAACTAGACATTAATGTACTTGTCCTCTTGCTCAGTTGTGCACCGGGGCCTCCCACTCCTCTTTCTATTCTGGTTAGAGCCAGTTTGCGCTGTTCTGTGAAGGGAGTAGTACACAGCTTTGTATGAGATCTTCTGTTTTTTGTCAATGTCTGGCATGGAATAGCCTTAATTCCTCAGAACAAGAATAGACTGACGAGTTTCAGAAGAAAGATCTTTGTTTCTGACCATTTTGAGCCTGTAATCGAACCCACAAATGTTGATGCTCCAGATACTCAACTAGTCTAAAGAAGGCCAGTTTTATTGCTTCTTTAATAATCAGGACAACAGGTTTCAGCTGTGCTAACATAATTGCGAAGGGTTTTCTAATGATCAATTAGCCTTTTAAAATGATAAACTTGGATTAGCTAACACAATGTGCCATTAGAACACATGATTGATGGTTAATGATAATGGGCCTCTGTACACCTATGTAGATACTCCATTAAAAGTCAGCCGTTTCCAGCTGCAATAGTAATTTACAACATTAACAATGTCTACACTGTGTTTCTGATCAATATGATGTTATTTTAATACTTTTCTATCAAAAACAAGGACATTTCTAAGTGACCCCAAACTTTTGAATGGCAGCATACATCTGCATGTTTTTGGTGTGTGTGTCTGTGGGTGAGTGTGTATGTGTATGTGTGAAGTGTGTGTGTGTGCGTGTGTGTGTGTAACCCCAACAGAGTTGAGTGAAGATGGATTGTGGAGCACTTAAAAACCTGTGAAAAGCCAAATGTCTTCAGGCAACATTGAGACATATTACATGAATAAACCAATGGCAAAGTGACAGTAGTGTGTGTGTGTGTGTGTGTGTGTGTGTGTGCGTGCGTGCGTGCGTGCGTGCGTGCGCGCGTGCGTGTGTGTACGTGCGTGTGTGCGCGTGTGTGTGTGTATCTGGTGGAGAAGTGTGTAGTTATTTAGGTTAAATAAGAGCAGTTTCTACTTCTCCTCGGTTCTTCAATGCTGAATTCATTTGACAATTTGCCAAACCCCGCCACACAATTTTACAGTAACAAATCACAGAGCTCCGTTGGATAGCAACTGTCGCTCAAAAAGGGGATTGTTTAAATTACTAAATAATTTAACAAAGCATGATTAGTGCTTTTAGAGGTCAGTTCCGTTTCAGTTTGATTATTACAAAAATGAAAACTTATTTTAACCAGGTTCCAATTGTAATGACAGTCCAACACAACCCGAGAGTCTCCTCATTAGCAAGGATGTCAGTACAACATTTATTGGGCATTGAAAAACACTGTTTGAGATCCTTGTGAGGGGTATGAATGGGGAATGGAGCTTCGTGGGTGAAATGTTGTCCGGGGTTGCAACCATAACCAATGGGCCCAATGGGGCAGGGCTTAGCAAAGGGCCAATTGATTTGGACATTAAACTTCTCTCCAATAAGAATAGCCGATAACTAGTTTCAGCCATATTCAATCTACCAATCCACTGAAAAATAAAGCTGCTATGCAAATAGTTGCTTGCACACAGACACACGTACATACTGTACAAACACACACACACACACACATATGCGCACAATTGTGCACACACACAGGTACACACACACATGCACACAGCCTGAGGTGTCTAATGGCCCTGTTGAAACTGATGGAGTGTGTATTCTCATAAGACAGACCTGATCAATAGAACCCTCTATTCTCCTTCTTTCACTACAGGATTAATCATCTAGAGAGCGAGGGAGGGAGGGAGGGAGGGAGGGAGGGAGGGAGTGAGTGAGTGAGTGAGTGAGTGAGTGAGTGAGTGAGTGAGTGAGTGAGTGAATGAGTGAGTGAGTGAGGGAGTGAGGGAGTGAGTGAGGGAGTCAGGGAGGGAGAGAGGGAGAGAGGAGATGGGAGAGAGAGAGTGTGTTAATGATATCATTCTGTATTTGTGTGTCAGAGATGTAGCGCGCGCACACACACACACACACACACACACACACAGACACATGCACGTGCACATCCTCAAACACGTTTTTCAGAAAACAAAGACTGAAATAACAGCGCTCCATTATATTCCTGTCCTTTCAGCCAGAGGAGGTACAAACAGGAACTGAACCAAACCCAATTGATTTCTTAGAGGATGTATCTTGGACTTTAAGAGGCTGTATCTTGGACTTTTAGAGGAAGTTTCTTGGACTTTTAGAGGAAGTTTCTTGGACTTTTAGAGGCTGTATCTTGGACTTTTAGAGGCTGTATCTTGGACTTTTAGAGGCTGTATCTTGGACTTTAAGAGGCTGTATCTTGGACTTTTAGAGGCTGTATCTTGGACTTTAAGAGGCTGTATCTTGGACTTTTAGAGGCTGTATCTTGGACTTTTAGAGGCTGTATCTTGGACTTTTAGAGGCTGTATCTTGGACTTTTAGAGGAAGTTAATTGGACTTTTAGAGGAAGTTTCTTGGACTTTTAGAGGAAGTTTCTTGGACTTTTAGAGGAAGTTTCTTGGACTTTTAGAGGAAGTTTCTTGGACTTTTAAAGACTATTTCTTGGACTTTTAGAGGATGTTTCTTGGACTTTTAGAGGAAGTTTCTTGGACTTTTATAGGAAGTTTCTTGGACTTTTAGAGGATGTATCTCGGACTTCTAGAGCATGTATCTAATACTTTTAGAGGATGTATCTAGGACTTTTAGAGGATGTATCTCGGACTTCTAGAGGATGTATCTAATACTTTTAGAGGATGTATCTAGGACTTTTAGAGGATGTATCTAGGACTTTTAGAGGATGTATCTAGGACTTTTAGAGGATGTATCTAATACTTTTAGAGGATGTATCTAGGACTTTTAGAGGATGTATCTTGGAATTTTAGAGGATTATCTTGGAGCCTTGAGTACAGCAGCTAGGGGAATGATGCAGGGTGCAGAGTTGAACAGGGTTGCTAAGTGTGCTGATAAGAGATTAACAACAAGAGAGTGAAAGCGAGAGTGAGCCACTTAAATTGAAATTGAATTGAGCGAGAAAGAGAGGGAGATAGAGAGAGAGAAAATTATTGAAACAGAAATCGAAAACCATGATTTTTTCTTCATAATCGAAACAAAATCAAGCTGAGCACTAAGAGAGAGAGAAAGAAAGAGAGAGAGGGAAAGTTTAGAAAGAGAGAGAGAAAGAAAGAGAGAGAGGGAAAGTTTAGAAAGAGAGAGAAAGAGAGAGGGAAAGTTTAGAAAGAGAGAGAGAAAGAGAGAGGACTAACTAGAATGCTATTTGGCCCTACATAGAGAGTACACAGCGGCAGAATACCTGACCACTGTGACTGACCCAAAATTAAGGAAAGCTTTGACTATGTACAGACTCAGTGAGCATAGCCTTGCTATTGAGAAAGGCCGCCGTAGGCAGACATGGCTCTCAAGAGAAGACAGGCTATGTGCACACTGCCCACAAAATGAGATGGAAACTGAGCTGCACTTCCTAACCTCCTGCCCAATGTATGACCATATTAGAGAAACATATTTCCCTCAGATTACACAGATCCACAAAGAATTCGAAAACAAATCCAATTTTGAAAAACTCCCATATCTACTGGGTGAAATTCCACAGTGTGCACTAACAGCAGCAAGATTTGTGACCTGATTTGTGACCAGTGAAGAACACACACCATTGTAAAAACAACCCATATTTATGCATATTTATTTTCCCTTGTGTTCTTTAACCATTTGTACATTGTTAAAACACTGTATATATAATATTACATTTGTAATGTCTTTATTGTTTTGAAACTTCTGTATGTGTAATGTTTACTGTTAATTTTTATTGTTTATTTCACTTTATATATTAACTTTATATATTATCTACCTCACTTGCTTTGGCAATGTTAACACATGTTTGCCATGCCAATAAAGCCCTTGAATTGAATTGAATTGAGAGGGAAAGTTTAGAAAGAGAGAGAGAAAGAGAGAGAGAGAGAAAGAGAGAGAAAGTTTAGAAAGAGAGAGAGAAAGAGAGAGAGAGAAAGTTTAGAAAGAGAGAGAGAAAGTTTAGAAAGAGAGAGGGAGAGAGAGAGCCAGAGATATAGAGGGAGAACGTGTGAGAGAGATAGAGAGAAAAAAAAGAGAGAGAGAGAGAGAGAGAGAGAGAGAGAGAGAGAGAGAGAGAGAGAGAGAGAGAGAGAGAAAGGAGTGTAGAAAGTGGGAGGAAGAGAGAGGGAGGGAGAGAAGGAGGAATGTAGAAGACAGTGGGAGGAAGAGAGAGAGAGAGGGAGGAGTGTAGAATATATCGGCCCAACCCTAGTGTGTATGAGTGTATATCTGTGTGTTGAGGTGCGGAGAATCAGAGCAGGTATTCAGTCCAGTTCAAGTGTTTAGCAATCGGACGGCTTGGAGATAGGAACTGTCTCTGAGCCTTGTACAGCGGCAGTATTTGGAGAGGACCTCGGGTGGCATGCCAAATTTCTTCAGCCGCCTTAGGAAGTAGAGGCGCTGTTGCCGTGACGAAAGTGGTGGTGTTACTGGGTCATCTCAATTACTCGGTGACGTGGATGCCGAGGAACTTAAAACTGTTGATGTGGACGACGAGGAACTTAAAACTGTTGATGTGGATCGTGGCATGTTTCCTCCTCTGCTTCCTGAAGTCAACAATCAGCTCCTTTGTTTTGATGATGTTGAGGGAGAGGTTGTTGTCCTGGCACCAAAATTGTGGTCATTGTTGGTTATCAGCCCTACATCCATGGTGTCATGGAAACATGATGAGGGAGTTGGTGTTGTTCAAAGCCACATGGTTGAACAGGGAGTACAGCAGAGGACTGAGGACACACCCCTGGGGGAGAGAGAGAGAGACAGAGAGACAGATAGAGACAGAGAGACAGATAGAGACAGAGAGCTAGATAGAGACAGAGAGCTAGAGAGAGACAGAGAGATAGAGAGAGACAGAGACAGAGAGAAAAACAGAGACAGAGACAAAGAGATAGAGAGAGAGACAGATAGAAACAAAGAGACAGAGAGAGAGAGAGACAGAGACAGAGAGGGACTTCAAACCCAAGAGCTGAGCCCAGAAACGAGCCCTCTCAGTCAGCTGGTGCTGGACCTCACCAACCAAGCTGAGTCCAGAAACGAGCCCTCTCAGTCAGCTGGTGCTGGACCTCACCAACCAAGCTGAGTCCAGAAACGAGCGCTCTCAGTCAGCTGGTGCTGGACCTCACCAACCAAGCTGAGCCCAGAAACGAGCCCTCTCAGTCAGCTGGTGTTGGACCTCACCAACCAAGCTGAGCCCAGAAACGAGCCCTCTCAGTCAGCTGGTGTTGGACCTCACCAACCAAGCTGAGCCCAGAAACGAGCCCTCTCAGTCAGCTGGTGTTGGACATCACCAACCAAGCTGAGCCCAGAAACGAGCCCTCTCAGTCAGCTGGTGTTGGACCTCACCAACCAAGCTGAGCCCAGAAACGAGCCCTCTCAGTCAGCTGGTGTTGGACCCAACCAACCAAGCTGAGCCCAGAAACGAGCCCTCTCAGTCAGCTGGTGCTGGACCTCACCAACCAAGCTGAGCCCAGAAACGAGCCCTCTCAGTCAGCTGGTGTTGGACCTCACCAACCAAGCTGAGCCCAGAAACGAGCCCTCTCAGTCAGCTGGTGCTGGACCTCACCAACCAAGCTGAGCCCAGAAACGAGCCCTCTCAGTCAGCTGGTGTTGGACCTCACCAACCAAGCTGAGCCCAGAAACGAGCCCTCTCAGTCAGCTGGTGTTGGACCTCACCAACCAAGCTGACACCAGCTTCAAAAGAAAGAATTCCAATAAACAAAATCATGAACCAATTATATTTACAACACTGGAAAAAACTAAACAAAATCCCAAAGCTGACTAAATTTCTATCTGGCCCTAAACAGAGAATATGAATTGTCTGATTATCTCTACTCTGTCAGAGATACAAAGCAGAGACAGATCCTTACCAAGTACAGGCTGAGTGACCAATTGTCAATAGAAACCAGCAGATATAAAAATACATGGCTTCTCAAAGAGGAGAGTGTATGTGGTCACTGTACGACAGGGGAGGTAGAGACAGAGATGCTCCTTTACTGTGATAAATATTCCTCACAAAGAGATTCATTATTCACAGAAATGACTACATCTATTCCAAATTTTAACTTATTAAACCCAGAGGAAAAACTAAAAATACTCATAATGGGTGAAGGAGCAATGGCTCCTCTAGCAGCCAAATATTTATCCACCTGCAGTAGCCTGAGGGACACTGAATAATAACATCTGCATAGTAAGCAGTACTTATTATTACTATTATTGTTATTACTGTTATTATTATTGTTTATCATTCCAAATAGTGGTGGTATGGGTGGTAATGGTAATGATAGCAGTTTAATGATGGTGGTGGTAGTAGTGGTGGTATGGGTGGTAATGGTACTGATAGCAGTTTAATGATGGTGGTGGTAGTAGTGTTAATGATGATAGTAGTTGTAGTACTGATGTAATGGTGAAGATGACCGTTATTTAGTTATAAGTTAGTTATAGTTTCATTTTCCATATTTAGATTTTTATATTTATTACATTACATTTCTACTATTGTCTGTTACTGTTTATTGTTATTATTTTTGTATTTAATTTTGTATTATTGTTTAATACCATTTTATATTGTTAATTGTTATCGTTTATAATTTTATTACAATGTATTTGGAAACATTGTTGCTTTGGCAATATTGACACAATGTTTTTCATTCAAATAAAGCAGCTTGAATTTGAATTTGAGAGACAGAGAGAGAGAGAGAGAGAGATAGATAAAGAGAGAGAAAGATAGATAGATAGATAGATAGATAGATAGAGATAGAGACAGATAGAGATAGAGACAGCGAGATAGAGACAGAGAGAGGGAGACAGATAAAGACAGAGAGAGACAGAGAGAGATAGAGACAGAGAGAGAGAGAGGGAGACAGAGAGAGAGAGAGACAGAGAGACAGAGAGAGAGAGAGACAGAGTGACAGAGAGAGAGAGAGACAGAGATAGATACAGAGAGAGAGACAGAGAGAGACAGAGAGAGATAGAGACAGAGAGAGACAGAGAGACAGAGAGAGCTGTTAAAAGGAACATCAAAATCGAAATTCCAATTAGAATCTGGCTCAAAATGTTCCAATCAGTTATAGAACCAATTGCTCTATAGGGCAGTGAAGTATGGGGTCCAATCTCTAAAAATGAATTTACCAAATGGGTGTCATGACGTTGGCCTGGGGGTAGGTTTATGACAGTCATAAATACCTCTTCCCCCCTTTTTCCTCTCTCTACCCTACTGAGGTTACATTTGCAAAACCCTTGGTTAACATAGAGATTCGGGGAACATCAGAAAGTGGGGGGAAATGAACTATATTCCGGTAATCCAACCAATTGAACATATGAGGTGGTACTTAATGAATATGATGTCAGTTCGGTTGTCATCTGAGACATTCTCATCAATGATAAGATGACAAAATCTACAGTGGAAAGTCTACACATCAGAGTTATCGGATTCACATGGAATTGTTGTTCAATTTAAATGTTTGAATATGAAATTATTTGTGATGGGATGTGATTTTAGCTTCTAAAATGTGAGATACGGGTTTTCATAAGATTGGGCTGCTCAATCAGTGGCCCACCTCTGTGAAGGGACATGGGCTATAAAACTTTTCAAACACGCCCTCCTCTCCCTTCCTATATAAAGCCTTGACAACAATAGAACGGGATGGGATGTAGGACGACGGTCCTATGTCAGAAATGTTCAGATAATAACTACAGAACGAAGCCAACATCAGCGTGAGCTTTGGTTGCGAATGGTATGAACTTTGAACTCTTATTCACTACAGAAGTGATACCTCCTAGCCGTTGAGTTAGCAACCGCAGCTGCAAACGCAGGTTAGGAAGGAACAGACAGAGTATCCCATCTACCAAACAACGACATTACTACAACGTATCCAATTGACCACCAGAGACATTCTTCAAAGGACTCAGTTTGGCAAAACGGCCTTCCATCTACCACCAACCTACTGAAGCGCAGCTCAGAGTAAATATTTATTGCATTTTCCTTTTCCAAATGGGCGGTAATTTAGAATGCATAAGATACTGTATTTCCGATAGCACGGCTTAACCATTTTTTCCTCAGTCTTCCCGCTCTTTCACTCAAACCCAGCCCCTTTTCTTTTGTGTAACAAGCTGTCATATGTGTTCCGCCCGCTAGGGACGTTTTCCTTTATGACGATATTTTGTAATCAAGTTATGTTTTAATTATGTGTATGTGTAATTCTGTGTGATTAGTTAGGTATTTAGTAAATAAATAAACCCAATTTTGTATTGCTGATTCAAATTGTTAGCCAGGGTTCGTGCAGATAACCAAGAATTTACAACTTTCAGATGAGACTGAAGTAAGATGACGATTGATATTGACTGCTATTGATGTAAAATATTACTAGGTCTTTAAGAGTTTATTCGGAAGATAACAGCTCTATAAATATTATTTTGTGGTGCCCGACTCTCTAGTTAATTACATTTACATGATTAGCTCAATCAGGTGATATTAATTACGGATAAATAATTTTATAGAATAGCATGTCATATCACTTAATCCTGCACAGCCAAAGACACGACATGGGACAAACATCCAATAGAAATACTGCATGCAGAGTTTTGCAAGACTGTATTGCAAGTGCAAAGAAAAACTCAAAATAACGCATGTAGAGCAGAATTGGACCAAAACCCCCTCCTCATTCAAATAGAAAAAATAGACTTTTACAACTATCTAAAAATAAGTGACCCCAAAACATTCCATTATACAGCTCAACAATGTCAAGAGATGAAACAAGAGAAGAGTCCCCTCAGCCAGCTGGTTCTGAGGCTCAGTTCACCAATCCAAACCAACCCCATAGAGCCTCAGGACAGCACTCAAATCATCAAATCATCACAAAACAAAAATAAAAATATATCACCTATTGGAAAGACACCACAAAAAATCAAAGTAAACTTCAATGCTAATTGGCTCTAAACAGACAGTACATGGTGGCAGACTATCTGACCACTGTGACTGATAGAAAACTGAGGAAAACATTGACTAGGTACAGACTCAGTGAACACAGTCTGGCTATAGAGACCGGTCGTCACAGACAAACCTGGCTGCCCAGAGAGGACAGTCTGGCTATAGAGACCGGTCGTCACAGACAAACCTGGCTGCCCAGAGAGGACAGTCTGGCTATAGAGACCGGTCGTCACAGACAAACCTGGCTGCCCAGAGAGGACAGTCTGGCTATAGAGACCGGTCGTCACAGACAAACCTGGCTGCCCAGAGAGGACAGGCTGGCTATAGAGACCGGTCGTCACAGACAAACCTGGCTGCCCAGAGAGGACAGTCTGGCTATAGAGACCGGTCGTCACAGACAAATCTGGCTGCCCAGAGAGGACAGTCTGGCTATAGAGACCGGTCGTCACAGACAAATCTGGCTGCCCAGAGAGGACAGGCTGTGCTCACTCTGCTCCAGGGGAGAGGTAGAGACAGAGCTGCATTTCCTATTACACTGTGACAAATAGTCAGACCTAAGGGAATATTTCTTTCTCAAAATTATAATTCAATACAAAGATTTTGAAACTATAAAAGATGAAGAAAAAATCTAATATTTATTGGGTGAAAAGCCAAAATGTGCAGTTTCGGCAGCCAAATATGTGTCCTCCTACCACAACCTAAGGTACAGCAGATGAAAAGTGCAAAGTAATGTCGATAATTTTCCCCATCTTGTTTTGTTTTGTCTTTCATACCATGTCATGTGTCTTCTCAGTCATGTTGACACTGGTCTACTACTATTGCTTTAATGTATTGTTGTTCTGATTAATATTGTTGTTGTAGTTGTTGTTAATGGTAATCCCATGTCCACTACTACTATTATTATTGCTGTTTGTCCCACCATTTATTTATATATAAATATATATATATATTTTATATTTATACACAGCTCAAAAAAAAGGGAACACTAAAATAACACATCCTAGATCTCAATGAATGAAATATTCTTATTAAATACTTTTTTCTTTACATAGTTGAATGTGCTGACAACAAAATCACACAAAAATTATCAATGGAAATCAAATTTATCAACCCATGGAGGTCTGGATTTGGAGTCACACTCAAAATTACAACTTTGATGTAATGTCCTTAAAACAAGTCAAAATGAGGCTCAGTAGTGTGTGTGGCCTCCACGTGCCTGTATGACCTCCCTACAATGCCTGGGCATGCTCCTGATGAGGTGGCGGCTGGTCTACTGAGGGATCTCCTCCCAGACCTGGACTAAAGCATCCGCCAACTCCTGGACAGTCTGTGGTGCAACGTGGCATTGGTGGATGGAGCGAGACATGATGTCCCAGATGTGCTCAATTGGATTCAGGTCTGGGGAACAGGCGGGCCAGTCCATAGCATCAATGTCTTCCTCTTGCAGGAACTGCTGACACACTCCAACCACATGAGGTCTAGCATTGTCTTGCATTAGGAGGAACACAGGGCCAACCGCACCAGCATATGGTCTCACAAGGGGTCTGAAGATCTCATCTCGGTACCTAATGGCAGTCAGGCTACCTCTGGCGAGCACACAAAGAAATGCCACCCCACACCATGACTGACCCACCGCCAAACTGGTCATGCTGGAGGATGCTGCAGGCAGCAGAACGTTCTTCACGGTGTCTCCAGACTCTGTCACCTCTGTCACATGTGCTCAGTGTGAACCTGCTTTCATCTGTGAAGAGCACAGGGCGCCAGTGGCGAATTTGCCAATCTTGGTGTTCTCTGGCAAATGCCAAACGTCCTGCATGGTGTTGGTCTGCAAGCACAACCCCCACCTGTGGACGTCGGGCCCTCACACCACCCTCATGGAGTCTGTTTCTGATCGTTTGAGCAGACACATGCACATTTGTGGCCTGCTGGAGGTCATTTTGCAGGGCTCTGGCCGTGCTCCTCCTGCTCCTCCTTGCTCAAAGTCAGAGTTAGCGGCCCTGCTGCAGGGTTGTTGCCCTCCTACGGCCTCCTCCACGTCTCCTGATGTACTGGCCTGTCTCCTGGTAGCGCCTCCATACCTCCTTACCACTGGAGTGAAAGCACCGCCAGCATTCAAAAGTGAACAAAACTTCAGCCAGGAAGCATAGGAACTGAGAAGTAGTCTGTGGTCACCACCTCCAGAACCACTCTTTTATTGGGGGTGTCTTGCTAATTGTCTATATTTCTATACTTCTATACTATACTTTTGCACAACAGCATGTGCAATTTGATTTCACAGAAGTGTGATTGACTTGGAGTTACATTGTGTTGTTTAAGTGTTCCCTTTATTTTTTTGAGCAGTGTATAAATATATATTTTTATTTTTCAATATGTACACTTTGACAATGTAAGTAATAAGGAACTTGCCATGTCAATAAAGTCAATTGAATTGAATTGAATTGAGAGACAGAGAGAGACAGAGAGAGAGAGAGAGAGAGAGAGAGACAATGAGAGACAGCGAGTCAGAGAGACAGAAAGACAGAGAGAGACAGAGAGAGACAGAGAGAGAGAGAGACAGAGAGAGAGAGAGAGAGAGAGAGAGAGAGAGAAAGCGATCAAGGGAGAGATGTGTAATGTATAGCGGGGTCAGATCCAGGTGGGTTCAATGTGTCCAAGTGAATCCTCCTCTGCAGTAGGCATATTTACTGGAACATTACACATGAACACATCAACATGTAGCATTTAGCAACACCATGTGTCTCCCACATCTCTACTGCGTTGTACTGGTATACTGTCGCTCTCTCTCTAGATGTGTACTGGTATACTGTCTCTCTCTAGATGTGTACTGGTATACTGTCTCTCTCTAGATGTGTACTGGTATACTGTCTCTCTCTAGATGTGTACTGGTCTACTGTCTCTCTCTCTAGATGTGTACTGGTACACAGACTCTCTCTAGATGTGTACTGGTATACTGTCTCTCTCTAGATGTGTACTGGTATACTGTCTCTCTCTCTAGATGTGTACTGGTATACTGTCTCTCTCTAGGTGTGTACTGGTATAGTGTCTCTCTCTAGATGTGTACTGGTATACTGTCTCTATCTCTAGATGTGTACTGGTACACTCTCTCTCTGTCTCTAGATGTGTACTGGTATACTGTCTCTCTCTCTAGATGTGTACTGGTACACTGTCTCTCTCTAGATGTGTACTGGAATACTGTCTCTCTCTCTCTAGATGTGTACTGGTATACTGTCTCTCTCTAGATGTGTACTGGTATACTGTCTCTCTCTAGATGTGTACTTGTACACTGTCTCTCTCTAGATGTGTACTGGTACACTATCTCTTTCTCTCTCTAGATGTGTACTGGTATACTGTCTCTCTCTCTAGATGTGTACTGGTATACTGTCTCTCTCTCTAGATGTGTACTGGTATACTGTCTCTCTCTCTATAGATGTGTACCGGTATACTGTCTCTCTCTAGATGTGTACTGGTATAATGTCTCTCTCTCTCTATAGAAGTGTACTGGTATACTGTCTCTCTCTACATGTGTACTGGTATACTGTATCTCTCTCTCTAGATGTGTACTGGTACACTGTCTCTCTCTTGATGTGTACTGGTATACTGTCTCTCTCTAGATGTGTACTGGTACACTGTCTCTCTCTAGATGTGTACTGGTATACTGTCTCTCTCTCTCTCTAGATGTGTACTGGTATACTGTCTCTCTCTAGATGTGTACTGGTATACTGTTTCTCTCTAGATGTGTACTGGTACACTATCTCTCTCTAGATGCGTACTGGTATACTGTCTCTCTCTCTAGATGTGTACTGGTACACAGTCTCTCTCTAGATGTGTACTGGTATACTGTCTCTCTCTAGATGTGTACTGGTACACTGTCTCTCTCTAGATGTGTACTGGTGTACTGTCTCTCTCTCTCTCTAGATGTGTACTGGTATACTGTCTCTCTCTAGATGTGTACTGGTATACTGTCTCTCTCTAGATGTGTACTGGTACACTGTCTCTCTCTAGATGTGTACTGGTACACTATCTCTCTATAGATGTGTACTGGTATACTGTCTCTCTCAATAGATGTGTACTGGTATACTGTCTCTCTCTCTAGATGTGTACTGTTATACTGTCTCTCTCTCTAGATGTGTACTGGTATACTGTCTTTCTCTAGATGTGTACTGGTATACTGTATCTCTCTAGATATGTACTGGTATACTGTCTCTCTCTAGGTGTGTACTGGTATACTGTCTCTCTCTAGGTGTGTACTGGTATACTGTCTCTCTCTAGGTGTGTACTGGTATACTGTCTCTCTGTAGATGTGTACTTGTATACTGTCTCTCTCTAGATGTGTACTGTTATACTGTCTCTCTCTCTAGGAGTGTACTGGTATACTGTCTCTCTCTAGGTGTGTACTGGTATACTGTCTCTCTCTAGATGTGTACTGGTATACTGTCTCTCTCTAGATGTGTACTGGTATACTGTCTCTCTCTCTAGATGTGCACTGGTACACAGACTCTCTCTAGATGTGTACTGGTATACTGTCTCTATCTCTAGATGTGTACTGGTACACTCTCTCTCTCTCTCTAGATGTGTACTGGTATACTGTCTCTCTCTCTCTAGATGTGTACTGGTATACTCTCTCTCTCTAGATGTGTACTGGTACACTGTCTCTCTCTAGATGTGTATTGGAATACTGTCTCTCTCTAGATGTGTACTGGTATACTGTCTCTCTCTAGATGTGTACTGGTATAGTGTCTCTCTCTAGATGTGTACTGGTACACTGTCTCTCTCTAGATGTGTACTGTTACACTGTCTCTCTCTAGATGTGTACTGGTACACTGTCTCTCTTTAGATGTGTACTGGTATACTGTCTCTCTCTCTCTCTCTCTCTAGATGTGTACTGGTATACTGTCTCTCTCTAGATGTGTACTGGTATACTGTCTCTCTCTAGATGTGTACTGGTACACTGTCTCTCTCTAGATGTGTACTGGTATACTGTCTCTCTCTAGATGTGTACTGGTACACTGTCTCTCTCTAGATGTGTACTGGTATACTGTCTCTCTCTCTCTCTAGATGTGTACTGGTATACTGTCTCTCTCTAGATGTGTACTGGTATACTGTCTCTCTCTAGATGTGTACTGGTACACTGTCTCTCTCTAGATGTGTACTGGTACACTATCTCTCTCTAGATGTGTACTGGTATACTGTCTCTCTCTCTCTAGATGTGTACTGGTATACTCTCTCTCTCTAGATGTGTACTGGTACACTGTCTCTCTCTAGATGTGTACTGGTACACTATCTCTCTCTAGATGTGTACTGGTATACTGTCTCTCTCTCTAGATGTGTACTGGTATACCGTCTCTCTCTCTAGATGTGTACTGGTATACTGTCTCTCTCTCTAGATGTGTACTGGTATACTGTCTTTCTCTAGATGTGGACTGGTATATTGTCTCTCTCTAGATGTGTACTGGTATACTGTCTCTCTCTAGGTGTGTACTGGTATACTGTCTCTCTCTAGGTGTGTACTGGTATACTGTCTCTCTCTAGGTGTGTACTGGTATACTGTCTCTCTGTAGATGTGTACTTGTATACTGTCTCTCTCTAGATGTGTACTATTATACTGTCTCTCTCTAGATGTGTACTGGTACACTGTCTCTCTCTAGATGTGTACTGGTATACTGTGTCTCTCTAGATGTGTACTGGTACACTGTCTCTCTAGATGTGTACTGATATACTGTCTCTCTCTCTAGATGTGTACTGGTACACGGTCTCTCTCTCTCTAGATATGTACTGGTATACTGTCTCTCTCTCTCTCTCTCTACTGGTACACTGTCTCTCTCTCTCTAGATATGTACTGGTATACTGTCTCTCTCTCTCTCTAGATATGTACTGGTATACTCTCTCTCTCTCTCTCTCTAGATATGTACTGGTATACTGTCTCTCTCTCTCTAGATATGTACTGGTATACTGTCTCTCTCTCTCTCTCTCTCTAGATATGTACTGGTACACTGTCTCTCTCTCTCTAGATATGTACTGGTACACTGTCTCTCTCTCCCTGGATATGTACTGGTATACTGTCTCTCTCTCTCTAGATATGTACTTGTACACTGTCTCTCTCTCTCTAGATATGTACTGGTACACTGTCTCTCTCTCCCTGAATATGTACTGGTATACTGTCTCTCTCTCTCTCTCTCTAGATGTGTACTGGTATACTGTCTCTCTCTCTCTCTCTAGATATGTACTAGTATACTGTCTCTCTCTCTCTCTAGATATGTACTGGTATACTGTCTCTCTCTCTCTCTAGATATGTACTGGTATACTGTCTCTCTCTCTCTCTCTCTAGATATGTACTGGTATACTGTCTCTCTCTCTCTCTAGATATGTACTGGTATACTGTCTCTCTCTCTCTCTAGATATGTACTGGTATACTGTCTCTCTATTTATCTAGATATGTACTGGTATACTGTCTCTCTCTCGCTCTCTAGATATGTACTGGTATACTGTCTCTCTCTCTCTCTCTAGATATGTACTGGTATACTGTCTCTCTCTCTAGATATGTACTGGTATACTGTCTCTCTCTCTCTCTCGATATGTACTGGTATACTGTCTCTCTCTCTCTCTAGATGTGCACTGGTATACTGTCTCTCTCTAGATATGTACTTTTATACTGTCTCTCTCTCTCCCTGGATATGTACTGGTATACTTTCTCTCGCTGTTTCTAGATATTTCCTGGTGTACGCTCTCTCTCTGTCTTTCTCTCTTTCTCTCTTTCTCTCTGTCTCTCTCTCTCTCACACACACACACACACACACACACACACACACACACACACACACACACACACACACACACACACACACACACACACACACACACACACACACACACACACACACACACACACACACACACACACACACACACACACACACTCCATATCTTTCCCTCTCTTCTTTCTCTGATGGAAGAGAACCCTATGTTATCAATGAGGTCCTTTAACTCCAGAGACAAGAAACTATCCTTGAACTCTTGCGATAGGAAACTATACCATTGATTCAAAAACAACTTTCAAAACAAAAACAAAAACAACTTTAAGCCCAAGAGTCAGTCAACCGGACATCTAAGTAGTTGGTTTTTCTGTCTTTCTACCCCAGTCAAGACCCTCCCTGAGGTATTGGAGTGTCTGGGGGTAGTCTACCTTCTATTTCCCAGAACTTCTGCCCTCCTTGAGGTATTGGAGTGTCTGGGGGTACATTCTATTTCCCAGAACTTCTGCCCTCCCTGAGGTATTAGAGCGTCTGGGGGTACATTCTATTTCCCAGAACTTCTGCCCTCGCTGAGGTATTGGAGTGTCTGGGGGTACATTCTATTTCCCATAACTTCTGCCCTCCCTGAGGTATTGGAGTGTCTGGGGGTACATTCTATTTCCCAGAACTTCTGCCCTCCCTGAGGTATTGGAGTGTCTGGGGGTAGAATACATTCTATTTCCCAGAACTTCTGCCCTCGTTGGTGTGTAAGATATACAAGAGAGAACTGGTATAGATGGAATTAGACATGAGTATGGAATCATGACACCATAGAATTTCTGAGCACCATAGAATTTCTGAATACCATAGAATTGCTGATTTGCATGTGCTTTTGTAGGATCTATTCGTCTCTTTTCTATAGGGGAGGGGGGAGCAGCTTCACCATGACAGTTTTTGACTTTGCAAGTGTTCGCATGTACCTGGAATTAAGAGGGGTATCTTGCCTGAGGCACTGACGTAGGTTAAGAGTCCAATTCTCTCAAAATGTCTGGGGAGGAGAGGGACATGGTGGTGGATACGCACACGCCTTTAAATGACCACACACACACACACAGACACACACACACACAGACACACACACACACACACACACACACACAGAGAGACACAGACACACACACAGGCCCTGTGCCCTGCATCCATCAAGGACAGATTTTCCCTGAAAAGTAGGATTAAGTGCAGTGCCCAGTCAAATACATAATTCATGTAGAGGAACATCCACCACAGAGACATTCTTGGGCTGAGGAGGCATTACCTCCCTCTCTGTGTACTGGCTGGAGATAAATACACACTGACAGACATACAGACTGACACACAGACAGACAGACAAACAGACTGACAGCGTCTGAGAAACTGACAGACACACAGACAGACATGGAGAGAGAGAGAGAGAGAGAGAGAGAGAGAGAGAGCGAGAGAGGGAGGGAGGGAGGGAGGGAGGGAGGGAGGGAGGGGAGGGGAGGGAGGGAGGGAGGGAGGGAGGGAGGGAGGGAGGGAGGGAGGGAGGGAGGGAGGGAGGGAGGGAGGGAGGGAGGGAGAATCAAGACAGATGGATACATAAAGAAAGTAAAAACAGAAGAAATTTAGAACAGAAGCACTAACATGACAGACGACTCAGTCCCTCTTAAAGAAGGACAAAGAGGGGGAGGTGCACCAGCAGAGTGAAACGAATGCTTTGTCCTATAACTTTATAGTAACAATAAATAATCATCTGGGTTCTCCCCAGCGGTACTGCTGAGTACGGCGAGGTAAGCCCGGAGGAGGGCAGCGGCCTCCTTTTGAGATTTTTTGCGTTTTTTAACACCTGTAAGTGTCATTTCCTGCAATCTAGAAGGAAAAAAAACCTGTTCCGGTGTGGTGCCTGGCCTTAAATGATAACAAATAGAAATTAGTGGGGAGAAGTGGACCCTTATAATAATAATACCGAATATGATCATTTCATGATCGTTTCTTGAGACACTCGTTGTCAGTCTGACGCAGACCATTAGATAATGATAAGAACCCAAACTATGATGATTCAAGCATGAAAAATATACAAACAATTTCAATCACAACATACATGTTCAACATGGCCAACATCTCATTCCAAAATCATGGGCATTAATATGGTGTTGGTCCCCCCTTTGCTGCTATAGCAGCCTCCACTCTTCTGGGAAGACTTTCCAATAGATTTTGGAACATTGCTGCAGGGACTTGGTTCCATTCAGCCACAAGAGCGTTAGTAAGGTCAGACACTGATGTTGGGCAATTAGGCCTGGCTCGCACTCGGCATTTCAATTCATCCCAAATGTGTTCGATGGGGTTGAGGTCAGGGATCTGTGCAGGCCAGTCAAGTTCTTCCACACCTATCTCGACAAACCATTTCTGTATGGACCTCTCCTGATGCATGGGGGTATTGTCATACTGAAACAGAACTGCTACAAAGTTGGAAGTACAGAATTGTCTAGAATATAATTGTATGCTATAGAATTAAGATTCCCATTTACTGGAACTAAGGGGCCCGAACCATGAAAAACAGCCCCTGACTATTACTCCTCCTCCACCAAACTTTACGTTCTCCTGGCATCCGCCAAACCCATATTGGTCTGTTGGACTGCCAGATAGTGAAGCTTGATACCATCACTCCAGAGAACACCTTTCCACTGCTCCAGAGTCCAATGGCGGCGAGCTTTACACCACTCCAGCCATCGCTTGGCATTGCTCATGGTGATCTTAGGCTTGTGTGCGGCTGATGGGCCATGGAAACCCATTTCATGAAGCTCCTGATGAACAGTTCTCGTGCTGACGTTGCTTCCAAAGGCAGTTTGGGACTCTAGTGAGTGTTTCAACCGAGGACAGAGGATTTTTATGCACTACACACTTTAGCACTCAGAGGTCCCGTTCTGTGAGCTTGTGTGGCCATTGTTGCTCCTCAACGTTTCCACTTCACAATAACAGCACTTACAGTTGACCGGGGAAACTCTAACAGGGCAGAAATGTGACTTGTTGGAAAGATGGCATCCTATCACGGTGCCACGTTGATAAATCACTGAGCTCTTCAAGTACTGTACGGGCCATTCTACTGTCAATGTTTGTCTATGGAGATTGCATGGCTGTGTGCTCGGTTTTATACACCTGTCAGCAACGGGTGTGGCTGAAATATCTGAATCCACTCATTTTGAAAGGAGTGTCCACATACTCTTGTCCAGTGTAGATCATCAATATGAAGTCCATGATGGTTCTAAAGAAGGTCACTGAGGCTGTTAAAACATAAAGAGCCAGTGAAGGTCAAACAAATGACTCATGGCTAGTGACTACAGCCATTAATACAACAGGTGTAGACCTCACAGTGAAATGTTGAATACAACAGGTGTAGTAGACCTCGCAGTGAAATGCTGAATACAACAGGTGTAGTAGACCTCACAGTGAAATGCTGAATACAACAGGTGTAGTAGACCTCACAGTGAAATGCTGAATACAACAGGTGTAGTAGACCTCACAGTGAAATGCTGAATACAACAGGTGTAGTAGACCTCACAGTGAAATGCTGAATACAACAGGTGTAGTAGACCTCACAGTGAAATGCTGAATACAACAGGTGTAGTAGACCTCACAGTGAAATGCTGAATACAACATGTGTAGTAGACCTTACAGTGAAATGCTGAATACAACAGGTGTAGTAGACCTCACAGTGAAATGCTGAATACAACAGGTGTAGTAGACCTCACAGTGAAATGCTGAATACAACATGTGTAGTAGACCTTACAGTGAAATGCTGAATACAACAGGTGTAGTAGACCTTACAGTGAAATGATGAATACAACAGGTGTAGTAGACCTTACAGTGAAATGCTGAATAAAACAGGTGTAGTAGACCTTACAGTGAAATGATGAATACAACAGGTGTAGTAGACCTAACAGTGAAATGCTGAATACAACAGGTGTAGTAGACCTTACAGTGAAATGCTGAATACAACAGGTGTAGTAGACCTTACAGTGAAATGCTGAATACAACAGGTGTAGTAGACCTTACAGTGAAATGCTGAATACAACAGGTGCAGTAGACCTTACAGTGAAATGCTGAATACAACAGGTGTAGTAGACCTTACAGTGAAATGCTGAATACAACAGGTGTAGTAGACCTTACAGTGAAATGCTGAATACAACAGGTGTAGTAGACCTTACAGTGAAATGCTGAATACAACAGGTGTAGTAGACCTTACAGTGAAATGCTGAATACAACAGGTGTAGTAGACCTTACAGTGAAATGCTGAATACGACAGGTGTAGTAGACCTTACAGTGAAATGCTGAATACAACAGGTGTAGTAGACCTAACAGTGAAATGCTTACATACAACAGGTGTAGTAGACCTTACAGTGAAATGCTGAATACAACAGGTGTAGTAGACCTAACAGTGAAATGATGAATACAACAGGTGTAGTAGACCTTACAGTGAAATGCTGAATACGACAGGTGTAGTAGACCTTACAGTGAAATGCTGAATACAACAGGTGTAGTAGACCTAACAGTGAAATGCTGAATACAACAGGTGTGTAGACCTTACAGTAAAATGCTGAATACAACAGGTGCAGTAGACCTTACAGTGAAATGCTGAATACAACAGGTGTTGTAGACCTTACAGTGAAATGCTTACATACAAGCCCTTAACCAACAATGCTTTAAGAAGTTTTAAGGAAAAAATGTAAATAAGTGTTCAGTAAGAAAATAGAAAATAGATAATAAAAGTAACAAATAATTAAAGAGCAGTGAATCTATCTCACTTCCTGCATCCCAAATTGCACCCTATTACTTAAACAGGGGATTACTTTGGACCAAAATGGAGTGTACTAAGTAGGAAAAAGTACAATTTTTGTGTGTCTGGGGGGCACCCCTAGTGACCCCCCATCCCTAGTGACTTAAGCCATTAAGGTGACATTTGATTCATTCTATCTCACAGCCACGGGCTTCGTACTGATAGATGTTATTCCTAGAGGACTCTTCACTAAACACATCAATTAACCTTCAGTACCGTGAATCAGGATGACGTTACATGTAGGACGTGATTGATATCACACACACACACACGCACGCACGCACGCACGCACACACACACACACACACACGGCATACACACACACACACGGACCCATAGGCATAGGCACACACACACACACACACACACGGACGGACCAACAGACACACACACACACACACACAGACCAACAGGCATACACACACACACACACACACACACACACACACACACACACACACACACACACACACACACACACACACACACACACACACACACGTCATATAGATGTCCTTGTGGACACTTAGCTATACACTTCAATGAACCTTTACCTACAGTGAAAGTGGATGGTGTTGCATGTAAAATGTGATCGATATCACACACACGGATCCACGGGCATACACACACATATACACACACACACACATACACACACACACACACACACACACACGGATCCACGGGCATACACACACATATACACACACACACACATACACACACACACACACGGATCCACGGGCATACACACACATATACACACACACACATACACACATATACATATACACACACATACACACATATACATATACACACACACACACGGATCCACGGGCATACACACACATATACACACACACACATACACACATATACATATACACACACACACACACACATACACACATATACATATACACACACACACACGGATCCACGGGCATACACACACATATACACACACACACACGGATCCACGGGCATACACACACATATACACACACACACACATACACACATATACATATACACACACACACGCATACACACATATACATATACACACACACACATTGTTAAACGTTATGTAGGATTAACATCAACAGAGTTGTTCTGTGCCGCCTACAGCAAAGTAGATCACAACCTCTTGATGACGCTCAGTGTTTAACCTCACTAATGACTAACACTACTGACTGAGTAATGTTGTGTAGGGGTTGACTAACACTACTGACTGAGTAATGTTGTGTAGGGGTTGACTAACACTACTGACTGAGTAATGTTGTGTAGGGGTTGACTAACACTACTGACTGAGTAATGTTGTGTAGGGGTTGACTAACACTACTGACTGAGTAATGTTGTGTAGGGGTAGATGACACTATTAGGAATGTGACCAAATAGCTTTTTGCTAAGGCGCGGCAGTTTCTCTCTCAGGATACAGAGAGACTCCTCCATGCTTTTACTACAAGCAGGCTTGACTACTGTAATGCTCACCTGTCTGGTCTACCCAAGAAAGACATTGGTCAACTGCAAAACATACCGAATGCTGCAGCACGGGTACTGACCAAGACCAGACGGAGAGAACACATTACACCGGTTTAAAGGTCTCTGCACTGGCTGCCTGTGAGTTTTAGAATTAAAGATTCTTCGATTGGTTTTTAAATCAATCCACGATTGTTCACCCCAATACATGTCAGACATGCTTTTAAGTTATGTACCCAGTAGGTCCCTCAGGTCCTCTGGCCTTTTAACTACCCCAAAGCCTAGGACCAAGAGGCCTGGCAAACTGTGGACATATTTCAAAGAGATTTTAAAACACATCTTTATAGTAGCTTTGCATTTTCCGTAGGGTGCGTTTAAGTCATTCAGTTCTCATTGTTATCCTCTTATGTTTGTTGTGTAGTAAATATTTAAAAATATATTATTATTTTCTCTCTGTGAAGTACATTGAGTTACATTTCATGTCTGTATATGTATAAATAAAGCTTGATTCGATTTGATAATGTCGGTGTTGACGAGGCTCTGTGCTTAAATCCACTAAAGACTACCACTACTGACTGAGTAACATTGCGTCGGGGTTGTGGGAACGTTTCACTGTGAGGCTGATCTGCAAGATAATGGGAAAACTCCCCTCTGAGTCTTTGATTACACACTCAGTGTCTCTCTTTTACACACACACACACACACACACACACACACACACACACACACACACACACACACACACACATAAACACAAACACACACACACATACAAACACAGACACACACACAAACACAAACACACACAAACATACACACAAACACAGTTTGATTGTGTGTCTGTGGGAGTGTGACAGTCTCTTGTCATCAGGGAGCTCAGTCTATTAGACCTGCATTACAGCCACTGATGTTATTACAGCCACTGATCGCCTGGTAATGGAAATAACACAGCAGATTAGACACAGGCGAGACTACTGCAGTGGTCCTGTAGTGGGTGTGAGTGTGAGTGTTGTGTATGCGGTGTGTGTCTCCTCTGCATGGTTATTTGGCTAATAGAAACAGAGGCACATTGAAATTCATGTGTCGACTTCTCTCTACTTCAGACCTGGCTTGCGTCTCAAGTGGCCCCCTATTCCCTATAAAGTGCACTACTTATGACCAGGGCCCATTAGGGCACTATATATAGGAAATAGGGTGTTATTTATGACACAGCCCTGGAAGACTACAGTGTTCAGAGGCCAGGCTAAAATGTCCTTGTCTTCTTTCTCACAGAGAAGGAGGAATAATAATACAAGTTTTAAAAAAGAGAGAGTAGAGAGGAAAAATGGATTGTGAGAAATGTCAAGGATGAGCGCTAAAAGCCTGAGACTGTACTCACTGGATATTGCTCACATTTTTTGGAGTGGAAGACACAAAATAGAGGGGGGGAAAGATAGGGAGAGAGAGAGAAGAGAAAGAGGATGGGTGAGGGGATCAAGATACAAAATTGAGAAAAGTAGAGAAGGCCAGTTTGGAGAAGTGTTTTTGAGTGAAAGACAGGCCAGGAGAGGAAGGACAGATAGAGAGAAAGACAAGTATATAGGAGAGAGAGGTATAATATGAGTATAATTTTTACTGTACATTTTTGTATTGTTTATTTCACTTTTGTTTATTATCTATTCCACCTGCTTTGGCAATGTTAACATGTGTTTTTCGAGCCAATAAAGCCCTTTGAATTGAAATTGAGAGAGAGAGTGAGAAAGATATATATATATATATATATACAGTGCCTTGCGAAAGTATTCGGCCCCCTTGAACTTTGCGACCTTTTGCCACATTTCAGGCTTCAAACATAAAGATATAAAACTGTATATTTTTGTGAAGAATCAACAAGTGGGACACAATCATGAAGTGGAACGACATTTATTGGATATTTCAAAACAATTTAACAAATCAAAAACTGAAAAATTGGGCGTGCAAAATTATTCAGCCCCCTTAAGTTAATACTTTGTAGCGCCACCTTTTGCTGCGATTACAGCTGTAAGTCGCTTGGGGTATGTCTCTATCAGTTTTGCACAACGAGAGACTGACATTTTTTCCCATTCCTCCTTGCAAAACAGCTCGAGCTCAGTGAGGTTGGATGGAGAGCATTTGTGAACAGCAGTTTTCAGTTCTTTCCACAGATTCTCGATTGGATTCAGGTCTGGACTTTGACTTGGCCATTCTAACACCTGGATATGTTTATTTTTGAACCATTCCATTGTAGATTTTACTTTATGTTTTGGATCATTGTCTTGTTGGAAGACAAATCTCCGTCCCAGTCTCAGGTCTTTTGCAGACTCCATCAGGTTTTCTTCCAGAATGGTCCTGTATTTGGCTCCATCCATCTTCCCATCAATTTTAACCATCTTCCCTGTCCCTGCTGAAGAAAAGCAGGCCCAAACCATGATGCTGCCACCACCATGTTTGACAGTGGGGATGGTGTGTTGCTTTTACGCCAAACATAACGTTTTGCATTGTTGCCAAAAAGTTCAATTTTGGTTTCATCTGACCAGAGCACCTTCTTCCACATGTTTGGTGTGTCTCCCAGGTGGCTTGTGGCAAACTTTAACTGACACTTTTTATGGATATCTTTAAGAAATGGCTTTCTTCTTGCCACTCTTCCATAAAGGCCAGATTTGTGCAATATACGACTGATTGTTGTCCTATGGACAGAGTCTCCCACCTCAGCTGTAGATCTCTGCAGTTCATCCAGAGTGATCATGGGCCTCTTGGCTGCATCTCTGATCAGTCTTCTCCTTGTATGAGCTGAAAGTTTAGAGGGACGGCCAGGTCTTGGTAAATTTGCAGTGGTCTGATACTCCTTCCATTTCAATATTATCGCTTGCACAGTGCTCCTTGGGATGTTTAAAGCTTGGGAAATCTTTTTGCATCCAAATCCGGCTTTAAACTTCTTCACAACAGTATCTCGGACCTGCCTGGTGTGTTCCTTGTTCTTCATGATGCTCTCTGCACTTTTAACGGACCTCTGAGACTATCACAGTGCAGGTGCATTTATACGGAGACTTGATTACACACAGGTGGATTGTATTTATCATCATTAGTCATTTAGGTCAACATTGGATCATTCAGAGATCCTCACTGAACTTCTGGAGAGAGTTTGCTGCACTGAAAGTAAAGGGGCTGAATAATTTTGCACGCCCAATTTTTCAGTTTTTGATTTGTGAAAAAAGTTTGAAATATCCAATAAATGTCGTTCCACTTCATGATTGTGTCCCACTTGTTGTTGATTCTTCACAAAAAAAACACAGTTTTATATCTTTATGTTTGAAGCCTGAAATGTGGCAAAAGGTCGCAAAGTTCAAGGGGGCCGAATACTTTCGCAAGGCACTGTATATATATATATATATATATATATATATATATATATATATATATATATATATATATAGAGAGAGAGAGAGAGAGAGGGAGAGAGAGAGAGAGAGAGAGAGAGAGATAGAGAGAGCGAAATAAATAAAGAGCAAAAAATAGAGAGAGAGAGAGACAGAGAGAGAGAGAGAGAGAGAGAGACAGAGAGAGAGACTGCAACTGCAGATGACAATAAAACAATACAGAAATACACTACGGAAAAAGAAGGAACAGCACGTTAGAAATCAGCTCAATGTAATTGAACTATCCATAGACTCTAACCACTTCTGGGAAAATTGGAAAACACTAAACAAACAACAACACGAAAAATGATTTATCCAAAATGGAGATGTATGGGTAAACCACTTCTCCAATCTTTTTGGCTCTATAACAAAGAACAAACAGCATAAACAAATACATGATCAAATACAAATCTTAGAATCAACTATTAAAAACTACCAGAACCCACTGGAATCTCCAATTACCTTGAATAAAAACCCTCCAACCCAAAAAGGCATGTGGTGTTGATGGTATCTTCAATGAAATGATCAAATATACAGACAACAAATTCCAATTGGCTATACTTAAACTCTTTAACATCTTCCTTAGCTCTGGCATATTCCCCAATATTTGGAACCAAGGACTGATCACCCCAATCCACAAAAGTGGAGACAAATGTGACCCCAATAACTACCGTGGGATATGCGTCAACAGCAACCTTGGGAAATCCTCTGCATTATCATTAACAGCAGACTCGTACATTTCCTCACTGAAAACAATGTACTGAGCAAATGTCAAATTGGCTTTTTACCAAATTACCGTACGACAGAACACGTATTCTCCCTGCACACCCTAATTGACAAACAAATAAACCAACACAAAGGCAAAGTCTTCTCATGCTTTGTTGATTTAAAAAAAAAAAGCATTCGACTCAATTTGGCATGAGGGTCTGCTATACCAATTGATGCAAAGTGGTGTTGGGGGAAAAACATACAACATTATAAAATCCATGTACACAAACAACAAGTGTGTGATTAAATTAGGCAAAAAACACACACATTTCTTCCCACAGGGCCGTGGGGTGAGACAGGGATGCAGCTTAAGCCCCACCCCCTTCAACATTTATATCAACGAATTGGCAAGGGCACTAGAACAGTCTGCAGCACCTGGCCTCACCCTACTAGAATGTGAAGTCAAATGTCTATTGTTTACTGATGATCTGGTGCTTCTGTCACCAACTGCTTCCAGCAGCACCTAGATATTCTGCACAGATTCTGTCAGACCTGGGCCTGACAGTAAATCGCAGTAAGACCAAAATAATGGTGTTCCAAAAAAGGTCCAGTCGCCGGGACCACAAATACAAATTCCATCTAGACACCATTGCCGTAGAGCACACAAAATCTATACATAGCCTGGCCTAAGCATCAGCGCCACAGGTAACTTCCACAAAGCTGTGAACGATCTGAGAGACAAGGCAAGCAGGGCATTCTATGCCATCAAAAGGAACATAAAATTCAACATACCAATTAGGATCTGGCTAAAAATACTAGAATCAGTTATAGAACCCATTGCCCTTTATGGTTGTAAGGGAAGATCCCCCTGAAATGGACAAAAATGAATGGGAACTTATTGGCACTGTACACTTATTGGCATATATACACGATGTCCAATACCACTCAAATGGACGGCATTTCAATCAAAGCTTATGGCAAATGTCATATGGCAAATGCCAAGTGTCACACAGCAAAAATCCAATAGATGGCGAGCGCGCTCCACAGTAAATGTTCATATTGCAAATGCACACCAAGGGTCAAATTTTGAAAATTTGAAAGAAAAATCAAAACCTTAGCACCCCCTTAAAAAAGTGCTTTCTGGACCGTTCTTCTAAATTCTTTCAAATTTTTGGGTCAATTATACATGTATAAGAACTGTATGAACATACTTTTGTCATACTTTATTGTCATATGTTTTTTACTTGTCAATGAGGCATACGTTTTGTCCATTTGCAATATGATTGCATAGGAAGTCAAAAGTCCAAGTCAGAAATCAGTGAACCATTGCCAAATGCCATAAGAAATGTCCAAATGCAATATGAAAGTATTGAAAGTGCCAAATCAGGATGTTATGTCCATTTGCCATGTACGATCACAGGAAGTCGGTTTCCAACCCCAAAAGTCAGTGAACCATGTCCAAATCGACCTGGCCAACATCCAGTGAGATTGCAGAGCGCAAAATTCAAATACAGAAATACTCTAAAAATTCAGAAAACAAAACATATTTTACAAAGGTTTAAAGATTCATTTCTTGTGAATCCAACCACGGTGTCAGATTTTAAAAATGCTTTACGGCGAAAGCATACCTTACGATTATTTGAGAACATAGCCCAGCAGACAAATCATTACAAACAGTAACCAGCCAAGTAGAAGAGTTACACAAGTCAGAAATAGAGATAAAATTAATCCCTTACCTTTGATCATCTTCATATGGTGGCACTCAGAAGACATTAATTTACTAATTAAATGTTCCTTTTGTTCGATAAAGTTTCTTTATATCCAAAAACCTCCGTTTTGTTTGCGCATTTTCTTCAGTAATCCACAGGCTCAAACGCAGTCAAAACAGGCAGACAAAAAAAATCCAAATTGTATCCGGAAAGTTCATAGAAACATGTCAAACGATGTTTATATTCAATCCCCAAGTTGTTTTTAGCCTAAATGATCTATAATATTTCAACCGGACAATAACGTTGTCAATATAAAAGGTAAACAAGAAAGGCACTCTCTCGGGATTGCTCATGAAAAAGCTCTGTGACACGGTAGGGTCCACTCATTCAGACGGCTCTTACTTCCTCATTTATCAGAATATAGGCCTGAAACAATTTCTAAAGAAAACTATAAAGCCACAAAAAAAACTACTTCCTGAATGGATTTTTCTCAGTTTTTCACCTGCCAAATCAGTTATTTTATACTCACAGACACTATTTGAACAGTTTTGGAAACGTTAGAGTGTTTTCTATCCAAATCCATATGCATATCATATTTTGGGCATGCTTTTCAAAATTCCAAATGCTGCCACCTACCCTAGAGAAGTTAAGCCATGAATCAACCTAGATGATCAAATTTGTCATGTATGATAAGGGAGAAGTTGACTCGGTTGTTTTCTAACGATTTTTGGAAAAACGTCCAAAATGACCAGGGGCCCCCCCCTATTGGATGGGCACGGGTGTGGGGTGCTCCCTACCCAACCGTAGGCCCCTTGCTTGCTTTATATTTCTTTGTTGGCCGAGTATGGTTCCCAATCAGAGGCAGCTGTTTATCGTTGTCTCTGATTGGGAATCATACCTGTACTTAGGCAGCCCTTTTTCCCACCTTCAGTTGTGGGATCTTGTCTTTGTGTGTTGCATGTGTGGCTTTACGTTCGTTGAGTTGTTTATTGTTTTTGGTGAAAAATTTCAAATTAAAGAAAATGTACCCCTACCACGCTGCACCTTGGTCTTAATTTAACGACGAGCGTTACACACTGTTTAAACATATTGCAAATGGACATAAGTCAGCCAGCAGGTCAGCGTCCATCAGTCAATTAGATAACATTCTGACACCAAACTGATACAAACTGACACCACACCCACTTTTTCCAACTCGTTTAGAAGCCAACTATCACATATTTCAGAGCAGGCCCAAGATTCACAGCACCTTCAGTTTAAACCATAATAAAAACGTAAAACACGTAGTTACATTCTAGCTGCGAGTCCAGTTCTGACATTATGTGTAGGCCTATGTGAGGCGACCCCGAATCCCGAGTGTCGGCTCGGTAGGTCATTTGGTGCCTGAGCAATGACCTTAATTGGTGCTGAAAATCTACTTTTTCCGGGTGTTGCTACAGGGTCCTTGAATGAGCTATCGGACAGAAAGTTTGGGGTCCGTCTCTATGGGCTGAGGCGGTTTCAATGCACCTAGTCTTGCAACTATGGGACTTTTCTAAATGTCATCATTTTCGTGATGGTCAAAATTAATTGAAGTTATTGCAAATGTGCGAGGCTGTTTCTCGGTCTGAGAACCTTCTAGAGCCACATAACTCACCACGCATTATCGACTTGAGCTCTAGAAAATGTTTCTAAAGTTTCAGAGCTCTAGGTCTGACGGTTCTTTTGCAGGCTCTGTGTGTCTCTAAGCCCCACACTGTATCACTCCATCCTTGCTGTGTGTGTGTGTGTGAGTTTTTCTTGGAAATCTGATGGGAGAAATGACTGATTTACAGTTCATGAGGGTTGCCTAATCCCACATTTGAAGTTTTGGAATGATGTGACTTTTTTAACCCTTTGAAACAGCCACTATTGCCCCAATTTAAGGCACTTCCGGTTGACACAGGAAGTGAACACATATCCTCCTTGGGGTAGGCTCTTACAGAATCATGAGTTTTAAGTCTAAGTTAAGAACTGAGTGATTTACAGAGGGTTGAATGAGTGTGTGTGATTTCAGAAAATCACAGAAATCTCGCAGAGCTCCAAAACCCGCCTTAACGGATTCGTCTGAACACGCCGAAACTGGATCTGTAAATTTTTTGGGGAAAAAAACACATTTCTTTGAACATCACCAATTGTACATTGTACGATTTCTCTTAAATTACGATAGATAAATGGCTGGGTCTTTTTTTCCTGACACCGTAGGTTAAATCTATTTTTGTTTTTGACCTTTAATCCTAGAAAAATGGCCTTAACTCAAAAAAAGTTGAGGCCTCGAAACCTGCTTGTTTCTGGGCTAACAGCAACACAATTAGACCCAACCAGATCATGAGAAAACAAAAAGATGATTACTTGACACATTGGAAAGATTTAACAAAAAAACAGAGCAAGCTAGAATGTTATTTGGCCCTAAACAGAGAGTACACAGTGGCAGAATACCTGACCACTGTGCAGACCCAAACTTAAGAAAAGCTTTGACTATGTACAGACTCAGTGAGCATAGCCTTGCTATTGAGAAAGGCCGCCGTAGGCAGACCTGGCTCTCAAGAGAAGGCATGCTATGTGCACACTGCCCACAAAATTAGGTGGAAACTGAGATACACTTCCTAACCTCCTGCCAAATGTACGACCACATCAGAGACACATATTTCCCTCAGATTACACAGATCAACAAAGAATTTGAAAACAAACCCGATTTTGATAAACTCCCATATCTACTGGGTGAAATACCACAATGTGCCATCACAGCAGCAAGATGTGTGACCTGTTGCCACGAGAAAAGGTCAACCAGTGAAGAACAAACACCATTGTAAATACAACCCATATTTATGCTTTTTTTCCCTTTCCCTTTTGTACTTTAACCATTTGTACATTGTTACAACACTGTATATATATATATATATAATATGACATTTGTAATGTCTTTATTCTTTTGGAACTACTGTTCATTTAAATTGTTTATTTCACTTTTGTATATTATCTACCTCACTTGCTTTGACAATGTTAACATATGTTTCCAATGCCAATAAAGCCCCTTGAAATAATTGAATTGAGAGATAGAAATAGAGACAGAGAGAGAAATATAGAGAAAGAGAGAGAGATATATAAAGAGAGAGAGTGAGAAAGAGAGAGATAGAATGAGAGAGGTCTAGAACAAATTAAATAAAACTACAATTTTCATACACCCTCCCTCCATTTCTGTATTTCTCTCTCAATTTCATATTTCCATATGTCTCTCCTCATTCTATTGTCTTTTTGTTCCTTCGATCCTCCTGCTAACCTTTCTCCCTCCCTTCCTATCTTCTCTTCCTGTCCCTTCTCTTCACTTGCCCCCCTCTCTCCCTCCATCCCTGCAACTAACTTTCACCTCTCTCTCCCTCTCCCTCCCTCCGTGTTTATCTCCTGTAGTGCTGAGCCCTCTCCCTCCATCCCTGCCCCTACCTTTCACCTCTCTCTCTCTCCCTCCCTCTCCCCCCCTCCCTGTTTATCTCCTGTAGTGCTGAGCCCTCTCCCTCCATCCCTGCCCCTACCTTTCACCTCTCTCTCTCTCTCTCTCTCTCCCTCCCTCTCCCTCCCTCCCTGTTTATCTCCTGTAGTGCTGAGCCCTCTCCCTCCATCCCTGCCACTACCTTTCACCTCTCTCTCTCTCCCTCCCTCTCCCCCCCTCCCTGTTTATCTCCTGTAGTGCTGAGCCCTCTCCCTCCATCCCTGCCCCTACCTTTCACCTCTCTCTCTCTCTCTCTCTCCCTCCCTCTCCCTCCCTCCCAATGTATCTACTGTAGTGCTGAGCCCTCTCCCTCCATCCCTGCCCCTACCTTTCTGAGCCCTCTCTCTCCATCTCTCTCTCTCTCTCTCTCTCTCTCCCTCCCTCCTGTTTATCTCCTGTAGTGCTGAGCCCTCTCTCTCTTTCCCTGCCACTACCTTTCACCTCTCTCTCTCTCTCCCTCCCTCCCTGTTTATCACCTGTAGTGCTGAGTCCTCTCCCTCCATCCCTGCCACTACCTTTCACCTCTCTCTCTCTCCCTCTCTCTCCCTCCCTCCCTGTTTATTTCCTGTAGTGCTGAGCCCTCTCCCTCCATCCCTGCCCCTACCTTTCACCTCCCTCTCTCTCTCCCTCCCTCCCTGTTTATCTCCTGTAGTGCTGAGCCCTCTCTCTCCATTCCTGCCCCTACCTTTCACCTCCCTCTCTCTCTCCCTCCCTCCCTGTTTATCACCTGTAGTGCTGAGCCCTCTCCCTCCATCCCTGCCCCTACCTTTCTCCTCTCTCTCTCTCTCTCCCTCCCTCTCCCTCCCTCCCTGTTTATCTCCTGTAGTGCTGAGCCCTCCCCTCCCATCCCTGCCCCTACCTTTCACCTCTCTCTCTCCCTCTCACTCCCTCCCTCCCTGTTTATCTCCTGTAGTGCTGAGCCCTCTCTCGCCATCCCTGCCACTACCTTTCACCTCTCTCTCTCCCTCTCACTCCCTCCCTCCCTCCCTGTTTATCTCCTGTAGTGCTGAGCCCTCTCTCTCCATCCCTGCCCCTACCTTTCACCTCTCTCTCTCCCTCTCACTCCCTCCCTCCCTGTTTATCTCCTGTAGTGCTGAGCCTTCTCTCTCCATCCCTGCCACTACCTTTCAAATCCCCTCTCTCCGTCCTCCTTTACTTCCTGCCTTTCTTCCCTCTCTCTCAGTCTCTTTATCACCCTCCTTCTGTGTCCCTGTTTATCTCCTGTAGTGCTGAGATGTGGAGCAGAATGACTGAGGAGCAACCCCCCCCCCCCCCCCCCCCCCCCACACACACACACACAGTCCTGTACATATCTAACACACACACACAAAATGTCTCTTCTGCTAACATTTCTCCCTTCCTTCCATCCTTTCACCATCCCTTCCTTCCTCCATTCCTGTCTTTCTCCCAACTCCTGACTCGTTGCCCTCCATCCCTCCATCCCCCTACCTTTCACCCTCCCTCCCTGTCCATCTCCTGTAGTGCTGAGCTGTGGAGCAGAATGACTGGGGTGCAACACACACACACACACACACACACACACACACACACACACACACACACACACACACACACACACACACACACACACACACACACACACACACACACACACACACACACAGTCTGAAGAACAGCTTCACCAGAGGAGTCCTCTCTATCTCTCCTTTTCCCCTCTTGTCATCCCTCCCTCCATCACACCCCTGTCAAGATCTCTCTCTTCTTCTATTTCCCTCCCTCCTCCACCTCTATCAGTCCCTTTCCATCCCTCCATCATATCTGTCATGATCTCTATCACTCCTCCCTCCCTCCCTCCATCCTGTCTCTCTCCATCTCCATTTCTCCACTCTCATCTCTTCATTATTGCTATGTCATCACCTGTCTTCCTTAGAGTGAGACAAACACTTCTGGCTTGTGAAAGTCAATGAATATGTGTGTGTGTGTGTGTGTGTGTGTGTGTGTGTGTGTGTGTGTGTGTGTGTGTGTGTGTGTGTGTGTGTGTGTGTGTGTGTGTGTGTGTGTGTAAGAGAGGGAGTGAGTATCGAGGGAATAGGCGTGTATAATGTAAATGTGATGTAATGTATGAATCCGCTTTGTGATATGCTTGGACACCTCCACACTCTCTGCCTTCCCTCCATCCCTTCAATGAGACATCTAGTGTTACCCTCCTCCTCTCCATCCCTTCAATGAGACATCTAGTGTTACCCTCCTCTGAATCCTCCCTCCTTCCCTCCATCCATTCAATGAGACATCTAGTGTTACCCTCCTCTCCATCCTCCCTCCTTCCCTCCATCCATTCAATGAGACATCTAGTGTTACCCTCCTCCTCTCCATCCCTTCCTCCTTCCCTCCATCCATTCAATGAGACATCTAGTGTTACCCTCCTCTCCATCCTCCCTCCTTCCCTCCATCCATTCAATGAGACATCTAGTGTTACCCTCCTCCTCTCCATCCCTTAAATGAGACATCTAGTGTTACCCTCCTCCTCCCCGCCATCCCTTAAATGAGACATCTAGTGTTACCCTCCTCCTCTCCATCCCTTCCTCCTTCCCTCCATCCCTTAAATGAGACATCTAGTGTTACCCTCCTTCCCTCCATCCCTTCAATGAGACATCTAGTGTTACCCTCCTCCTCTCCATCCCTTCAATGAGACATCTAGAGTTACCCTCCTCCTCTCCATCCCTTCCTCCTTCCCTCCATCCCTTAAATGAGACATCTAGAGTTACCCTCCTCCTCTCCATCCCTTCCTCCTTCCCTCCATCCCTTCAATGAGACATCTAGTGTTACCCTCCTCCTCTCCATCCCTTCAATGAGACATCTAGTGTTACCCTCCTCCTCTCCATCCCTTCCTCCTTCCCTCCATCCCTTAAATGAGACATCTAGTGTTACCCTCCTCCTCTCCATCCCTTAAATGAGACATCTAGTGTTACCCTCCTCCTCTCCATCCCTTCCTCCTTCCCTCCATCCCTTAAATGAAACATCTAGAGTTACCCTCCTCCTCTCCATCCCTTCCTCCTTCCCTCCATCCCTTAAATGAGACATCTAGTGTTACCCTCCTCCTCTCCATCCCTTCCTCCTTCCCTCCATCCCTTAAATGAGACATCTAGAGTTACCCTCCTCCTCTCCATCCCTTCCTCCTTCCCTCCATCCCTTAAATGAGACATCTAGAGTTACCCTCCTCCTCTCCATCCCTTCCTCCTTCCCTCCATCCCTTAAATGAGACATCTAGAGTTACCCTCCTCCTCTCCATCCCTTCCTCCTTCCCTCCATCCCTTAAATGAGACATCTAGTGTTACCCTCCTCCTCTCCATCCCTTCCTCCTTCCCTCCATCCCTTAAATGAGACATCTAGTGTTACCCTCCTTCCCTCCTCCCTCCTTCCCTCCATCCATTCAATGAGACATCTAGTCTTTCCCTCCTCCCTCCTTTAAGACAGTGGTTGCCAGCTCCAGTCCTCCAGTACCCCCTCAACAGCCTAACTCTTGTCCTCCAGTAGCCCTCAACAGCCCAACTCCAGTCCTCCAGTACCCCTCAACAGCCCAACTCTGGTCCTCCAGTACCCCTCAACAGCCTAACTCTTGTCCTCCAGTACCCCTCAACAGCGCAACTCTTGTCCTCCAGTACCCCCTCAACAGCCCAACTCCAGTCCTTCAGTACCCCCTCAACAGCCCAACTCCAGTCCTTCAGTACCCCTCAACAGCCCAACTCCAGTCCTTCAGTACCCCTCAACAGCCCAACTCCAGTCCTCCAGTACCCCCTCAACAGCCCAACTCCAGTCCTTCAGTACCCCTCAACAGCCCAACTCCAGTCCTTCAGTACCCCTCAACAGCCCAACTCCAGTCCTTCAGTACCCCTCAACAGCCCAACTCCAGTCCTTCAGTACCCCTCAACAGCCCAACTCCAGTCCTCCAGTACCCCTCAACAGCCCAACTCCAGTCCTTCAGTACCCCCTCAACAGCCCAACTCCAGTCCTTCAGTACCCCTCAACAGCCCAACTCCAGTCCTTCAGTACCCCTCAACAGCCCAACTCCAGTCCTTCAGTACCCCTCAACAGCCCAACTCCAGTCCTTCAGTACCCCTCAGCAGCCCAACTCCAGTCCTCCAGTACCCCTCAACAGCCCAACTCCAGTCCTCCAGTACCCCTCAACAGCCCACCTCTGGTCCTCCAGTACCCCTCAACAGCCCAACTCTTGTCCTCCAGTACCCCTCAACAGCCTAACTCTTGTCCTCCAGTACCCCTCAACAGCCCAACTCCAGTCATCCAGTACCCCTCAACAGCCCAACTCTTGTCCTCCAGTAGCCCCCACAGTAATTTTGTTGTTGTTGTCAACTAATCATCAAGTCCTCAATGTGTTGAATCAGGTGAGTCTGTCCATGGCTACAACAACAATGTGTTCTGATAGGGGGGCTGGCACTTTAAGTGTCATTCAAAAAGTTGTGTGTGTGTGTGTGTGTGTGTGTGTGTGTGTGTGTGTGTGTGTGTGTGTGTGTGTGTGTGTGTGTGTGTGTGTGTGTGTGTGTGTGTGTGTGTGTGTGTGTGTGTGTGTGTGTGTGTGTGTGTGTGACAGAGAGAGAGAGAGAGAGACAGAGAGCGAGATAGACAGAGAGAGCTAGAGAGAGACAGAGAAAGAGACAGACAGAGACAGAGAGAGAGAGAGAGACAGACAGAACGAGAGAGAGAGAGAGAGTGAGAGAGAGAGAGAGAGAGAGAGAGAGAGAGAGAGAGAGAGAGAGAGAGAGAGAGAGAGAGAGAGAGGGGGAGGGAGGGAGGGAGGGAGGGAGGGAGGGAGGGAGGGAGGGAGGGAGGGAGGGAGGGAGGGAGGGAGGGAGGGAGGGAGGGAGGGATATTTGCACATCGTTGCAACACTGTATATATACATAATATGACATTTGGAATGTCTTTATGTTTTTGGAACTTCTGTGAGTGTAATGTTTACTGTTATGTTTGATTGTTTATTTCACTTTTGTTTATAATCTACTCCACTTGCTTTGGCAACATTAACATATGAAAGAGAGGAACTCTAGAGCTCGGTCAGAGTGACCATAGGATTCCTAGTCACCTCCCTGACCAAGGACAGATCTAGGAAGAGTCTTGGTGGTTCCAAACTTCTTCCATTTAAGAATGATGGAGGCCACTGTGTTCTTGGGGACCTTCAATGCTGCAGAAAATTGTCGGTACCCTTCCCCAGATCTGTGCCTCGACTCAATCCTGTCACGGAGCTCTACAGACAATTCCTTCGACCTCATTGCTTGGTTTTTGCTCTGACATGCACTGTCAACTGTTGGACCTTGTATAGACAGGTAGGTGCCTTTCCAAATCATGTCTTGCCTAGTTAAATAAAGTTTAAATAAATTAAATAAAAAATAAATGTCCAATCAATTTAATTTACCACAGGTGGACTCCAAATAGTTGATCATCTCAAGGATGATCAATGGAAACAGGATGCACCTGAGCTAAATTTCGAGTCTCATAGCAGAGGTTCTGAATACTTACGTAAATAAGGTATTTTGGTTTTTATATTTAGTACATTTGCAAAACATTTCTAAAAACCTGTTTTCACTTTGTAATTATGGAGTATTGTGTGGAGACTGATGAGGACATTTTAGAATAAGTAACAAAATGTGGAAGAAGTCAAGGGATCTGAATACTTTCCAAATGCCCTGTATATAGTGTGTATATATATATATATATATACAGTGATCCCAATCTTTTGAATGGCAGGATATATATATATATATATATATATATATATATCCTGCCATTCAAAAGATTGGGATCATTAAGAATTGTCCTTGTTTTTGAAAGAAAATCTATTTTTTTTGGCCATTAAAATAACATCAAATTGATCAGAAATACAGTGTAGACATTGTTAATGTTGTAAATGACTATTGCAGCTGGAAACTGCAGATTTTTACTGGAATATCTACATAGGTGTACAGAGGCCCATTATCAGCAACCATCACTCCTGTGTTCCAATGGTATGTTGTGTCAGCTAATCCAAGTTTATCATTTTTAAAAGGCTAATCAACATTTATTTACCTTTATTTAACTAGGCAAGTCAGTTAAGAACAAATTCTTATTTTCAATGACGGCCTAGGAACAGTGGGTTAACTGCCTGTTCAGGGGCAGAACGACAGATTTGTACCTTGTCAGCTTGTCAGTAACTAGTCCAACGCTCTAACCACTAGGCTACCCTGCCGCCCCACATTAACAATGTCTACACTATATTGCTGATCAATTTGATGTTATTTTAATGGGCAAAAGAAATGTGCTTATCTTTCAAAAACAAGGACATTTCTAAAGGACCCCAAATGTTTGAACGGTAGTGAATACAGTTGAAGTCTGAAGTTTACATACACTTAGGTTGGAGTTATTAAAACTAGTTTACATACACTTAGGTTGGAGTCATTAAAACTAGTTTACATACACTTAGGTTGGAGCCATTAAAACTAGTTTACATACACTTAGGTTGGAGTCATTAAAACTAGTTTACATACACTTAGGTTGGAGTTATTAAAACTAGTTTACATATACTTAGGTTGGAGTCATTAAAACTAGTTTACATACACTTAGGTTGGAGTCATTAAAACGAGTTTACATACACTTAGGTTGGAGTCATTAAAACTAGTTTACATACACTTAGGTTGGAGCCATTAAAACTAGTTTTTTAACCACTCCACAAATTTCTTGTTAACAAACTATAGTTTTGGCAAGTCGGTTAGGACATCTACTTTGTGCATGACACAAGAAATATTTCCAACAATTGTTTACAGACAGATTATTTCACTTATAATTCACTGTATCACAATTCCGGTGGGTCAGAAGTTTACATACACTAAGTTGACTGTGCCTTTAAAGAGCTTGGAAAATTCCAGAAAATGATGGCATGGCTTTAGAAGCTTCTGATGGGCTAATTGACATCATTTGAGTCAATTGGAGGTGTACCTGTGGATGTATTTCAAGGCCTACCTTCAAACTCTGTGCCTCTTTGCTTGACATCATGGAAAAATCAAAAGAAATCAGCCAAGACCTCAGAAAAAAATGCAGACCTTCACAAGTCTGGTTCATCCTTGGGTGCAATTTCTTTATGCCTGAAGGTACCACGTTCATCTGTACAAACAATAGTACGCAAGTATAAACACCATGGGAACACGCAGCCGTCATACTGCTCAGGAAGGAGACGTGTTCTGTCTTCTAGAGATGAATGTACTTTGGTGTGAAAAGTGCAAGTGAATCCCAGAACAACAGCAAAGGACCTTGTGAAGATTCTGGAGGAAAGAGGTACAAAAGTATCTATATCCACAGTAAAACGAGTCCTATATCGACATAACCTGAAAGGCCACCTAGCAAGGAAGAAGCCACTGCTCCAAAACCGCCATAAAACAGCCAGACTACGGTTTGCATTTGCACATGGGAACAAAGATTGTACTTTTTGGAGAAATGTCCTCTGGTCTGATGAAACAAAAATAGAACTGTTTGGCCATAATGACCATCATTATGTTTGGAGGAAAAAGGGGGAGGCTTGCAAGCCGAAGAACACCATTCCAACCGTGAAGCACAGGGGGTGGCAGCCTCATGTTGTGGGGTTGCTTTGCTGCAGGAGAGACTGCTGCACTTCACAAAATAAATGGCATCATAATGATGGAAAATTATGTGGATATATTGAAGCAACATCTCAAGACATCAGTCAGGAAGTTAAAGCTTGGTCGCAAATGGGTCTTCCAAATGGACAATGACCCCAAGCATACGTCCAAAGTTGTGGCAAAATGGCTTATTAAGGACAACAAAGTCAAGTTATTGGAGTGGCCATCACAAAGCCCTGACCTCAATCCTATAGAAAATGTGTGGGCATATCTGAAAAAGCGTGTGTGAGCAAGGAGGCCTACAAACCTGACTCAGTTACACCAGCTCTGTCAGAAGGAATGGGCCAAAATTCACCCAACATATTGTGGGAAGCTTGTTGAAGGCTGACTGAAACGTTTGACCCGAGTAAAACGATTTAAAGGCAATGCTACCAAATACTAATTGAGTGTATGCAAACTTCTGAACCACTGGGAATGTGATGAAAGAAATAAAAACTGAAATAAATCATTCTCTGTACTATTATTCTGACATTTCACATTCTTAAAATAAAGTGGTGATCCTAACTGACCTACGACGGGGAATTTTTACTAGGATTAAATGTCAGGAATTGTGAAAAACTGAGCTTAAATGTAGTTGGCTAAGGTGTATGTAAACATCCGACTTCAACTGGATATACTTCACTAGCGATACAAGGCTGAGTACTGGTTTAACACAATATAAATTTACTTCATTAGCGATACATGGCTGATTACTGGTGAAACACAATATAAATTTACTTCATTAGCGATACAAGGCTGATTACTGGTAAAACCCACTATACATTGACTTCACTAGTGATACCCTGCCCTTAAATGTCTTGGAAATTATTTTTGATTCAATGCAATTTCAAATCCAAAATGTGTTTATCTGTCGAGCTTTTTTTTCTTTTATCCCTGGATATAATATTCTCTACTCTGGAGCATTTAAAAAGTAATTCACTATGTGTAAAAGCTGTACCATGATATTCAGTCAGCTGAGGGCTATCTGAAACTGTGAAATAGGTAGAGATTGAGCGATATGGAAAGTAGCACTGTCAGAATTTATCAGTGCAATTTCATCTATTTCCCTTTCCCTCACTCTCTGTGTGTGTAAATATGTGTGTGTGTGTGTGTGTGTGTGTGTGTGTGTATATGTGTGTGTGTGTGCGTGTGTGTATTTGTGTGTGTATGCATGTGTGTGTGTCAGCCTGTGTCAGGCAGCACCTCTAGGGGAAAACCCCACGCACCGTCTGTCTCAAACTGATACAAAACACCCAGGAGTGGGAGGAGAGGAGGAGGTGGAGAGGAGAGAAGGGGAGGAGATGAGGAGGTGGAGAGGAGAGAAGGGGAGGAGAGGAGAGGAGGAGGTGGAGAGGGGAGAAGGGGAGGAGAAGAGGAGCTGGAGAGGAGAGAAGGGGAGAAGTAGGAGGAGGTGGAGAGGAGAGAAGGGGAGGAGAAGAGGAGGTGGAGAGGAGGGAAGGGGAGAAGGAGGAGGAAGAGGAGCTGGAGAAGAGAGAAGGGGAGAAGGAGGAGGAAGAGGAGGAGGAGAGAAGGGGAGAAGGAGGAGGAGGTGGAGAGGAGAGAAGGGGAGAAGGAGGAGGAGGAGGTGGAGAGAAGGGCAGAAGAGTAGGAGGTGGAGAGGAGATAAGGGGAGAAGAGGAGGAGGAGGTGGAGAGGAGAGGAGAGAAGGGGAGAAGAGGAGGTGGAGAGGAGAGAAGGGGAGAAGGAGGAGGAGGAGGAGGTGGAGAGGAGAGAAGGGGAGAAGGAGAAGGAGGTGGAGAGAAGGGGAAAATGAGGAGGAGGGGGTAGAGAGGAGAGAAGGGGAGAAGGGGAGGAGGAGGTGGAGAGGAGAGAAGGGGAGAAGGAGGAGGTGGAGAGGAGAGAAGGGGAGAAGGAGGAGGAGGTGGAGAGGAGGGAAGGGGAGAAGGAGGAGGAGGAGGAGCTGGAGAAGAGAGAAGGGGAGAAGGAGGAGGAGGAGGAGGAGAGAAGGGGAGAAGGAGGAGGAGGTGGAGAGGAGAGAAGGGGAGAAGGAGGAGGAGGAGGTGGAGAGAAGGGGAGAAGAGGAGGAGGTGGAGAGGAGATAAGGGGAGAAGAGGAGGAGGAGGTGGAGAGGAGAGGAGAGAAGGGGAGAAGAGGAGGAGGTGGAGAGGAGAGAAGGGGAGAAGGAGGAGGAGGAGGAGGTGGAGAGGAGAGAAGGGGAGAAGGAGAAGGAGGTGGAGAGAAGGGGAAAATGAGGAGGAGGGGGTAGAGAGGAGAGAAGGGGAGAAGGGGAGGAGGAGGTGGAGAGGAGAGAAGGGGAGAAGGAGGAGGTGGAGAGGAGAGAAGGGGAGAAGGAGGAGGAGGTGGAGAGGAGAGAAGGGGAGAAGGAGGAGGTGGAGAGGAGAGAAGGGGAGAAAAAAAGGAGGAGGAGGAGGTGGAGAGGAGAGAAGGAGGAGGAGGAGGTGGAGAGGAGAGAAGGGGAGAAGGAGGAGGAGAGGAGAGAAGGGGAGAAGGAGGAGGAGGAGGTGGAGAGGAGAGAGGGGGAGGAGGAGGAGGTGGAGAGGAGAGAAGGGGAGGAGGAGGAGGTGGAGAGGAGAGAAGGAGGGGGAGGTGGAGAGGAGAGAAGGGGAGAAGAGGAAGAGGTGGAGAGGAGAGAAGAGGAGAAGGAGGAGGAGGAGGAGAGGAGAGAAGGGGAGAAGGAGGAGGAGGTAGATATATAAGATGAAGATTAACAATTCAGTAAGTGTAGAAAATGAGGACCTGTGTTCTTGCAGAGGACTTTTTCAGAATTTTCTACATCAAAACATTCCTAATGAAACTGCCACACTGAATACATTTCAACAATGAAACATTAGTCAAAGAGGTTTGTCCTTTCATTCCCTCCTCTCTTCCTCCTCTCTACTCCTCCTTTCATTCTCAGTCAGAACATGAGCCTTATAAAGAGGCGTGTGTGTGTGTGTGTGTGTGTGTGTGTGTGTGTGTGTGTGTGTGTGTGTGTGTGTGTGTGTGTGTGTGTGTGTGTGTGTGTGTTTGTGTGCCTTATAAAAAGGAGGGAATGTGAACCTCAAACAGAAGAGGAAAGAAAAGGGGAGAGATAATAGAAAAGAGAATAAAGGAGGGGAGAATAAAGGAGAATAAAGGAGAGGAGAATAAAGGAGAGGAGAATAAAGGAGAGGAGAATAAATGAGAATAAAGGAGAAGAGAATAAAGGAGAATAAAGGAGAGGAGAATAAAGGAGAGGAGAATAAAGGAGAATAAAGGAGAATAGAACAAAGGAGAAGAGAATAAAGGAGAGGAGAATAAATGAGGGGAGAATAAATGAGAATAAAGGAGAGGAGAATAAAGGAGAGGAGAATAAAGGAGAGGAGAATAAAGGAGAGGAGAATAAAGGAGAATAAAGGAGAAGAGAATAAAGGAGAAGAGAATAAAGGAGAATAAAGGAGAGGAGAATAAAGGAGAGGAGAATAAAGGAGAATAAAGGAGAAGAGAATACAGGAGAAGATAATAAAGGAGAAGAGAATAAAGGAGAAGAGAATAAAGGAGAATAAAGGAGAGGAGAATAAAGGAGAAGAGAATAAAGGAGAATAAAGGAGAGGAGAATAAAGGAGAGGAGAATAAAGGAGAGGAGAATAAAGGAGAATAAAGGAGAGGAGAGTAAAGGAGAATAAAGGAGAAGAGAATAAAGGAGAATAAAGGAGAGGAGAATAAAGGAGAAGAGAATAAAGGAGAATAAAGGAGAGGAGAATAAAGGAGAAGAGAATAAAGGAGAATAAAGGAGAGGAGAGTAAATGAGAATAAAGGAGAGGAGAATAAAGGAGAATAAAGGAGAGGAGAATAAAGGAGAGAGAGAATAAAGGAGAAGAGAATAAAGGAGAGAGAGAATAAAGGAGAAGAGAATAAAGGAGAGGAGAATAAAGGAGAAGAGAATAAAGGAGAGAGAGAATAAAGGAGAGGAGAATAAAGGAGAAGAGAATAAAGGAGAGGAGAATAAAGGAGAGGAGAATAAAGGAGAATAAAGGAGAGGAGGATAAAGGAGAGGAGAATAAAGGAGAGGAGAATAAAGGAGAAGAGAATAAAGGAGAGGAGAATAAAGGAGAAGAGAATAAAGGAGAGGAGAATAAAGGAGAAGAGAATAAAGGAGAGATAATAAAGGAGAAGAGAATAAAGGAGAGGAGAATAAAGGAGAAGAGAATAAAGGAGAGGAGAATAAAGGAGAAGAGAATAAAGGAGAATAAAGGAGAGGAGAATAAAGGAGAGGAGAATAAAGGAGAGGAGAATAAAGGAGAAGAGAATAAAGGAGAAGAGAATAAAGGAGAGAGAATAAAGGAGAAGAGAATAAAGGAGAGGAGAATAAAGGAGAAGAGAATAAAGGAGAGGAGAATAAAGGAGAAGAGAATAAAGGAGAATAAAGGAGAGGAGAATAAAGGAGAGGAGAATAAAGGAGAGGAGAATAAAGGAGAATAAAGGAGAATAAAGGAGAGGAGAATAAAGGAGAATAAAGGAGAATAAAGGAGAGGAGAATAAAGGAGAGGAGAATAAAGGAGAGGAGAATAAAGGAGAGGAGAATAAAGGAGAAGAGAATAAAGGAGAGGAGAATAAAGGAGAAGAGAATAAAGGAGAGGAGAATAAAGGAGAGGAGAATAAAGGAGAATAAAGGAGAGGAGAATAAAGGAGAGGAGAATAAAGGAGAATAAAGGAGAGGAGAATAAAGGAGAATAAAGGAGAATAAAGGAGAGGAGAATAAAGGAGAGGAGAATAAAGGAGAAGAGAATAAAGGAGAATAAAGGAGAGGAGAATAAAGGAGAGGAGAATGAAGGAGAATAAAGGAGAGGAGAATAAAGGAGAATAAAGGAGAGGAGAATAAAGGAGAGGAGAATAAAGGAGAAGAGAATAAAGGAGAATAAAGGAGAGGAGAATAAAGGAGAGGAGAATAAAGGAGAATAAAGGAGAATAAAGGAGAGGAGAATAAAGGAGAATAAAGGAGAGGAGAATAAAGGAGAATAAAGGAGAGGAGAATAAAGGAGAAGAGAATAAAGGAGAATAAAGGAGAAGAGAATAAAGGAGAATAAAGGAGAATAAAGGATTGCCTCTTTTTCCTTTCAGCTACAAATGAAGATCCTCTATACCAGCTATTCCCAAACTGGAGTACCGGTACCCCCATTGGTGGTCAAGATGTGTTGGTTTCTGTACTGATGGCGCAAAAGCCATGACAGGGAGACATAGTGGAGAGGTAACGCGCGTACAAGCAATTGCTCCCAACGCCACTTGGGTACACTGCAGCATCCACCAAGAGGCTCTTGCTGCCAAGGGAATGCCTGACAGATGTTTCAGACACTACAGTGAAAATGATTAACTTTGTTAAAGCAAGGCCCCTGAACGCTCGTGTATTTCCTACACTATGTAATGATATGGACAGCGACCATGTAACGCTTTTACAACATACAGAAGTGTGCTGGTTGTCAAGGGGCAAAGTATTGACACATTTTTTTTAATTGAATTGAGAGACGAGCTTAAAGTTTTCTTTACTGACCATAATTTTCACTTGTCTGACCGCTTGCATGATGACGAGTTTCTCACATGACTGGCCTATCTGAGGGATGTTTTTTCGTGCCTGAATGATCTGAATCTAGGATTACAGGGACTCTCCGCAACTATATTCAATGTGCGGGACAAAATTGAGGCTATGATTAAGAAGTTGGAGCTCTTCTCGGTCTGCATTAACCAGGACAACACACAGGTCTTTCATTGTATGAGTTTTTGAACTCAAGTCTACGGACAATGTCAAATGTGATATAGCCTCCAGTCCACTTACCGATATCTGAACAAGAGAGCCTAATTGAAATTGCAACAAGCGGTTCTGTGAAAATTTAATTTAATCAGAAGCCACTGCCAGATTTCTGCATAGGGCTGCACTCAGAGTTTCTTGCCTTGGCAAATCGCGCTGTTAAGACACTGATGCCCTTTGCAACCACGTACCTACTGTATGTGAGAGTGGATTCTCGGCCCTCACTAGCATGAAAACTAAATACAGTTACAGTCTGTTTGTGGAAAATGATTTAAGACTGAGACTCTCTCCAATACAACCCAACATCCCAGAGTTATGTGCATCCTTTCAAGCACACCCTTCTCATTAACCTGTGGTGAGTTATTCACAATTTTCGATAAACAAATAAGGTTTTACATGTAAGATGGTTAAATAAAGAACAAAATTATAGATTATTATTATATTATTTGTGCCCTGGTCCTATAAGAGCTCTTTGTCACTTCCTACGAGCCGGATTGTGACAAAAACTCACACTCATTCTTATGTTTAATAAATGTATCGTATTGTGTGTGGCAGGCGTACAATGATGTCAAAAAACAACATTTGAGATTGCGCTGACCCTGGTGGAGTTAAAAGTGTAACTAAGTTATTTGGCCTGACTCGTCAGAATAGATGAATAGTAATGTTACAAATGGTTTTTCTGACAGACAGACAGACAGACAGACAGACAGACAGACAGACAGACAGACAGGCAGACAGGCGGACAGACAGACAGACAGACAGACAGACAGACAGACAGACAGGCGGACAGACAGACAGACAGACAGACAGACAGACAGACAGACAGACAGACAGACAGAGAGACAGACACACACACACACACACACACACACAGACGTACTTAGCCTGAGGGTATAGGGGCTAAAGACCTACATGACTTTTGGAGAGAAAACTAAGGAAAAGGGAAGGGTAGAATGCATTAGTCCTCTCTACACATGTGTTGTTGATGACACCCTAGCTCATATTCTCTCTTTCACATGACCACTCTCGTTTCCCTTCTCCTCTTCTGCTTGAACACATCTATATCTATTAGCATATTCCCTGCTTCTTTTACTCTCTCTCCCCATTCCATTTTACTCTCTCTCCCCATTCCGTTTTACTCTCTCTACCCATTCCATTTTAATCTCTCTCCCCATTCCGTTTTACTCTCTCTACCCATTCCATTTTAATCTCTCTCCCCATTCCGTTTTACTCTCTCTCCCCATTCCATTTTAATCTCTCTCCCCATTCCATTTTAATCTCTCTCCCCATTCCATTTTAATCTCTCTCCCCATTCCATTTTACTCTCTCTCCCCATTCCGTTTTACTCTCTCTCCCCATTCCATTTTAATCTCTCTCCCCATTCCGTTTTACTCTCTCTCCCCATTCCATTTTAATCTCTCTCCCCATTCCATTTTAATCTCTCTCCCCATTCCATTTTACTCTCTCTCCCCATTCCATTTTACTCTCTCTCCCCATTCCATTTTATTCTCTCTTCTTCTGTTTTTCACTCCCTCCCTTTCTCTCACTGTCACACTTTTCATTTTTTCTTACTCTCTCTGGCTTGTCCTTCCCTTTCTCTTGTCATCCTCCTCTCACTCCCCCACTTCATCTCTTTCCCCTCTCCTCAGTGACAGTTACACTGCTGTGAGTTGACAGCAGGCCTAATAGACATAAAACCTTGTCTGAAACAGAGGTGATCAGTCCCTTTGTATCCCATACCACCAATACACTAGGCTATGCTAATTAGCATCCCCGCTAATTGCTTGGACAGTGTTCTGAATGAGGGAGCAGTATCATGCTAGCTGCGCTAGGCTACGCTAATTATCGTCCCCGCTAATTGCTTGGGCAGTGTTCTGAGTCAGGGAGCAGTGCTAGGCTAGGTTACACTAATGAGAGGTACGCATGGCGCCAGCGCTGTTACACTAACCTTCTGCTGGGAGGATATGAAGAAGACAGGATGAGTAGAGGAGAGGATATGGAGAAGACAGGATGAGTAGAGGAGAGGATATGGAGAAGACAGGATGAGTAGAGGAGAGGATATGGAGAAGACAGGATGCGTAGAGGAGAGGATATGGAGAAGACAGGATGAGTAGAGGAGAGGATATGGAGAAGACAGGATGAGTAGAGGAGAGGATATGGAGAAAACAGGATGAGTAGAGGAGAGGATATGGAGAAGACAGGATGAGTAGAGGAGAGGATATGGAGAAGACAGGATGCGTAGAGAAGAGGATATGGAGAAGACAGGATGAGTAGAGGAGAGGATATGGAGAAGACAGGATGAGTAGAGGAGAGGATATGGAGAAGACAGGATGAGTAGAGGAGAGGATATGGAGAAGACAGGATGAGTAGAGGAGAGGATATGGAGAAGACAGGATGAGTAGAGGAGAGGATATGGAGAAGACAGGATGAGTAGAGGAGAGGATATGGAGAAGACAGGATGAGTAGAGGAGAGGATATGGAGAAGACAGGATGAGTAGAGGAGAGGATATGGAGAAGAAGAGATTTTAAGTGCGTTATTATTAATAAGGATCGGACCCTTTTTTTCAATTTTCGCCTAAAATTTAACTGCCTGTAGCTCAGGACCTGAAGCAAGGATATGCATATTCTTGATACCATTTTAGTCACATTAGCACACGTTAGTGCACGTTAGCATCAACCGGCCCGGTATAGGAATACCGATCTCGTAGAGGTTAAAGTGGAACTGACAGCGTTTTAACTACTTTGCAGATATGAAACAAACAGACAATCAGAATAGCAGTCAAAAAATATAACATTTCTAGTTCATGCCACACAACCAACTTCATAAGAGGTTTTAAAAACTCCATGACGTAGAATAGATGGATGCAGTTCAATGCAAGATGAATGTAATGAATTAATACATTTCCAAAATAAAGCTGGTCTGGTAGATTGTTTGCTGCCTCCATTCGGGATGCACTGTCTCAGTTTCAACGACTCAATATTTTTAACCAAAATGGACGACTTGTAACTAAGGCTGGGAAAGTCAATAGCAAGCGCAATGATCACAATTCAGTCATAACCTGGCTAATAAGTGATGAAATTACAGCCTGATGCCCTGACATCAGTGTAAACAACTTCCATTGCGCTACTTTCCTGTGTCCTGTTGACAGCGCGCAGCGGAGGGAAAGTGGACAGACACATGTCACAGTCCCAGCTAGGCTATCGTTGCAGTCTGGCTTCGGCTTAAAGCTTGACAATGAATAACAAAACAAACAAAACTTGCCTGAGAGCACCATGCAAAGGAGAAACATGAAGGTCTGTTAGAGCAGTAGTCTAGGCTGGCTACTCATCTACAAGACATGTAGGTCTGTTAGAGCAGTAGCCTCGGCTGGCTACTCATCTACAAGACATGTAGGTCTGTTAGAGCAGTAGTCTAGGCTGGCTACTCATCTACAAGACATGTAGGTCTGTTAGAGCAGTAGTCTAGGCTGGCTACTCATCTACAAGACATGTAGGTCTGTTAGAGCAGTAGTCTAGGCTGGCTACTCATCTACAAGACATGTAGGTCTGTTAGAGCAGTAGTCTAGGCTGGCTACTCATCTACAAGACATGTAGGTCTGTTAGAGCAGTAGTCTAGGCTGGCTACTCATCTACAAGACATGTAGGTCTGTTAGAGCAGTAGTCTAGGCTGGCTACTCATCTACAAGACATGTAGGTCTGTTAGAGCAGTAGTCTAGGCTGACTACTCATCTACAAGACATGTAGGTCTGTTAGAGCAGTAGTCTAGGCTGGCTACTCATCTACAAGACATGTAGGTCTGTTAGAGCAGTAGTCTAGGCTGACTACTCATCTACAAGACATGTAGGTCTGTTAGACCAGTAGTCTAGGCTGACTACTAATCTACAAGACATGTAGGTCTGTTAGAGCAGTAGTCTAGGCTGGCTACTCATCTACAAGACATGTAGGTCTGTTAGAGCAGTAGTCTAGGCTGGCTACTCATCTACAAGACATGTAGGTCTGTTAGAGCAGTAGTCTAGGCTGACTACTCATCTACAAGACATGTAGGTCTGTTAGAGAAGTAGTCTAGGCTGGCTACTCATCTACAAGACATGTAGGTCTGTTAGAGCAGTAGTCTAGGCTGGCTACTCATCTACAAGACATGTAGGTCTGTTAGAGCAGTAGTCTAGGCTGGCTACTCATCTACAAGACATGTAGGTCTGTTAGAGCAGTAGTCTAGGCTGGCTACTCATCTACAAGACATGTAGGTCTGTTAGAGCAGTAGTCTAGGCTGGCTACTCATCTACAAGACATGTAGGTCTGTTAGAGCAGTAGTCTAGGCTGACTACTCATCTACAAGACATGTAGGTCTGTTAGAGCAGTAGTCTAGGCTGGCTACTCATCTACAAGACATGTAGGTCTGTTAGAGCAGTAGTCTAGGCTGGCTACTCATCTACAAGACATGTAGGTCTGTTAGAGCAGTAGTCTAGGCTGGCTACTCATCTACAAGACATGTAGGTCTGTTAGAGCAGTAGTCTAGACTGACTACTCATCTACAAGACATGTAGGTCTGTTAGAGCAGTAGTCTAGGCTGGCTACTCATCTACACGACATGTAGGTCTGTTAGAGCAGTAGTCTAGGCTGGCTACTCATCTACAAGACATGTAGGTATGCTAGAGCAGTAGTCTAGGCTGACTACTCATCTACAAGACATGTAGGTCTGTTAGAGCAGTAGTCTAGGCTGGCTACTCATCTACAAGACATGTAGGTCTGTTAGAGCAGTAGTCTAGGCTGGCTACTCATCTACAAGACATGTAGGTCTGTTAGAGCAGTAGTCTAGGCTGACTACTCATCTACAAGACATGTAGGTCTGTTAGAGCAGTAGTCTAGGCTGGCTACTCATCTACAAGACATGTAGGTCTGTTAGAGCAGTAGTCTAGGCTGGCTACTCATCTACAAGACATGTAGGTCTGTTAGAGCAGTAGTCTAGGCTGGCTGCTCATCTACAAGACATGTAGGTCTGTTAGACCAGTAGTCTAGGCTGGCTACTCATCTACAAGACATGTAGGTCTGTTAGAGCATTTGTCTAGGCTGGCTACTCATCTACAAGACATGTAGGTCTGTTAGAGCAGTAGTCTAGGCTGGCTACTCATCTACAAGACATGTAGGTCTGTTAGAGCAGTAGCCTCGGCTGGCTACTCATCTACAAGACATGTAGGTCTGTTAGAGCAGTAGTCTAGGCTGGCTACTCATCTACAAGACATGTAGGTCTGTTAGAGCAGTAGCCTCGGCTGGCTACTCATCTACAAGACATGTAGGTATGTTAGAGCAGTAGTCTAGGCTGGCTACTCATCTACAAGACATGTAGGTCTGTTAGAGCAGTAGTCTAGGCTGGCTACTCATCTACAAGACATGTAGGTCTGTTAGAGCAGTAGTCTAGGCTGGCTGCTCATCTACAAGACATGTAGGTCTGTTAGAGCAGTAGTCTAGGCTGACTACTCATCTACAAGACATGTAGGTCTGTTAGAGCAGTAGTCTAGGCTGACTACTCATCTACAAGACATGTAGGTCTGTTAGAGCAGTAGTCTAAGCTGGCTACTCATCTACAAGACATGTAGGTCTGTTAGAGCAGTAGTCTAGGCTGACTACTCATCTACAAGACATGTAGGTCTGTTAGACCAGTAGTCTAGGCTGACTACTCATCTACAAGACATGTAGGTCTGTTAGAGCAGTAGTCTAGGCTGGCTACTCATCTACAAGACATGTAGGTCTGTTAGAGCAGTAGTCTAGGCTGGCTACTCATCTACAAGACATGTAGGTCTGTTAGAGCAGTAGTCTAGGCTGACTACTCATCTACAAGACATGTAGGTCTGTTAGAGAAGTAGTCTAGGCTGGCTACTCATCTACAAGACATGTAGGTCTGTTAGAGCAGTAGTCTAGGCTGGCTACTCATCTACAAGACATGTAGGTCTGTTAGAGCAGTAGTCTAGGCTGGCTACTCATCTACAAGACATGTAGGTCTGTTAGAGCAGTAGTCTAGGCTGGCTACTCATCTACAAGACATGTAGGTCTGTTAGAGCAGTAGTCTAGGCTGGCTACTCATCTACAAGACATGTAGGTCTGTTAGAGCAGTAGTCTAGGCTGACTACTCATCTACAAGACATGTAGGTCTGTTAGAGCAGTAGTCTAGGCTGGCTGCTCATCTACAAGACATGTAGGTCTGTTAGAGCAGTAGTCTAGGCTGGCTACTCATCTACAAGACATGTAGGTCTGTTAGAGCAGTAGTCTAGGCTGACTACTCATCTACAAGACATGTAGGTCTGTTAGAGCAGTAGTCTAGGCTGGCTGCTCATCTACAAGACATGTAGGTAGGTCTGTTAGACCAGTAGTCTAGGCTGGCTACTCATCTACAAGACATGTAGGTCTGTTAGAGCAGTAGTCTAGGCTGGCTACTCATCTACAAGACATGTAGGTCTGTTAGAGCAGTAGTCTAGGCTGGCTACTCATCTACAAGACATGTAGGTCTGTTAGAGCAGTAGCCTCGGCTGGCTACTCATCTACAAGACATGTAGGTCTGTTAGAGCAGTAGTCTAGGCTGGCTACTCATCTACAAGACATGTAGGTCTGTTAGAGCAGTAGCCTCGGCTGGCTACTCATCTACAAGACATGTAGGTCTGTTAGAGCAGTAGTCTAGGCTGGCTGCTCATCTACAAGACATGTAGGTCTGTTAGAGCAGTAGTCTAGGCTGACTACTCATCTACAAGACATGTAGGTCTGTTAGAGCAGTAGTCTAGGCTGACTACTCATCTACAAGACATGTAGGTCTGTTAGAGCAGTAGTCTAGGCTGGCTACTCATCTACAAGACATGTAGGTCTGTTAGAGCAGTAGTCTCAGCTGGCTACAAGACATTTTGAGTGCAACATTCAACCGTACTGGTGATCCATGCAGTGAAAAAAAGGGAAAAACATGCTTTAAGTTTAAATGTTACAACAGCCTGTGTATAGGCTTGTCTACCATATGAATGTTCTCTTTGTGTCAGACTGGGTTCAGGTGAATTCTCTTTGTGTCAGACTGGGTTCAGGTGACTTCTCTTTGTGTCAGACTGGGTTCAGGTGAATTCTCTTTGTGTCAGACTGGGTTCAGGTGACTTCTCTTTGTGTCAGACTGGGTTCAGGTGAATTCTCTTTGTGTCAGACTGGGTTCAGGTGACTTCTCTTTGTGTCAGACTGGGTTCAGGTGAATTCTCTTTGTGTCAGACTGGGTTCAGGTGACTTCTCTTTGTGTCAGACTGGGTTCAGGTGAATTCTCTTTGTGTCAGACTGGGTTCAGGTGACTTCTCTTTGTGTCAGACTGGGTTCAGGTGAATTCTCTTTGTGTCAGACTGGGTTCAGGTGACTTCTCTTTGTGTCAGACTGGGTTCAGGTGAATTCTCTTTGTGTCAGACTGGGTTCAGGTGACTTCTCTTTGTGTCAGACTGGGTTCAGGTGACTTCTCTTTGTGTCAGACTGGGTTCAGGTGACTTCTCTTTGTGTCAGACTGGGTTCAGGTGACTTCTCTTTGTGTCAGACTGGGTTCAGGTGAATTCTCTTTGTGTCAGACTGGGTTCAGGTGACTTCTCTTTGTGTCAGACTGGGTTCAGGTGACTTCTCTTTGTGTCAGACTGGGTTCACGTGAATTCTCTTTGTGTCAGACTGGGTTCAGGTGACTTCTCTTTGTGTCAGACTGGGTTCAGGTGACTTCTCTTTGTGTCAGACTGGGTTCAGGTGACTTCTCTTTGTGTCAGACTGGGTTCAGGTGACTTCTCTTTGTGTCAGACTGGGTTCAGGTGACTTCTCTTTGTGTCAGACTGGGTTCAGGTGACTTCTCTTTGTGTCAGACTGGGTTCAGGTGACTTCTCTTTGTGTCAGACTGGGTTCAGGTGACTTCTCTTTGTGTCAGACTGGGTTCAGGTGACTTCTCTTTGTGTCAGACTGGGTTCAGGTGACTTCTCTTTGTGTCAGACTGGGTTCAGGTGACTTCTCTTTGTGTCAGACTGGGTTCAGGTGACTTCTCTTTGTGTCAGACTGGGTTCAGGTGACTTCTCTTTGTGTCAGACTGGGTTCAGGTGACTTCTCTTTGTGTCAGACTGGGTTCAGGTGAATTCTCTTTGTGTCAGACTGGGTTCAGGTGAATTCTCTTTGTGTCAGACTGGGTTCAGGTGAATTCTCTTTGTGTCAGACTGGGTTCAGGTGACTTCTCTTTGTGTCAGACTGGGTTCAGGTGAATTCTCTTTGTGTCAGACTGGGTTCAGGTGACTTCTCTTTGTGTCAGACTGGGTTCAGGTGACTTCTCTTTGTGTCAGACTGGGTTCAGGTGACTTCTCTTTGTGTCAGACTGGGTTCAGGTGAATTCTCTTTGTGTCAGACTGGGTTCAGGTGAATTCTCTTTGTGTCAGACTGGGTTCAGGTGAATTCTCTTTGTGTCAGACTGGGTTCAGGTGACTTCTCTTTGTGTCAGACTGGGTTCAGGTGAATTCTCTTTGTGTCAGACTGGGTTCAGGTGACTTCTCTTTGTGTCAGACTGGGTTCAGGTGACTTCTCTTTGTGTCAGACTGGGTTCAGGTGACTTCTCTTTGTGTCAGACTGGGTTCAGGTGACTTCTCTTTGTGTCAGACTGGGTTCAGGTGACTTCTCTTTGTGTCAGACTGGGTTCAGGTGAATTCTCTTTGTGTCAGACTGGGTTCAGGTGACTTCTCTTTGTGTCAGACTGGGTTCAGGTGACTTCTCTTTGTGTCAGACTGGGTTCAGGTGACTTCTCTTTGTGTCAGACTGGGTTCAGGTGACTTCTCTTTGTGTCAGACTGGGTTCAGGTGACTTCTCTTTGTGTCAGACTGGGTTCAGGTGACTTCTCTTTGTGTCAGACTGGGTTCAGGTGAATTCTCTTTGTGTCAGACTGGGTTCAGGTGACTTCTCTTTGTGTCAGACTGGGTTCAGGTGACTTCTCTTTGTGTCAGACTGGGTTCAGGTGACTTCTCTTTGTGTCAGACTGGGTTCAGGTGACTTCTCTTTGTGTCAGACTGGGTTCAGGTGACTTCTCTTTGTGTCAGACTGGGTTCAGGTGAATTCTCTTTGTGTCAGACTGGGTTCAGGTGACTTCTCTTTGTGTCAGACTGGGTTCAGGTGACTTCTCTTTGTGTCAGACTGGGTTCAGGTGACTTCTCTTTGTGTCAGACTGGGTTCAGGTGACTTCTCTTTGTGTCAGACTGGGTTCACGTGACTTCTCTTTATTTTTTCTGTATTTATTTGTCTGTAAATGGTATGTATGTATGTGTGTGTGTGTGTGTGTGTGTGTGTGTGTGTGTGTGTGTGTGTGTGTGTGTGTGTGTGTGTGTGTGTGTGTGTGTGTGTGTGTGTGTGTGTGTGTGTGTGTGTGTGTGTGTGAAACTCGCAATAACATCTGCTAAACACATGCATGTGACCAACATTTTTTTTTTTGATTTGATGAAAATATCCTTCAGAAATGTTGAAAGAGGGAAGATCTAAAGATGTATCAACAAGCATGGGTTGTTCATTTGATTTATTGTATTTAACCTTGTATTTAACCAGATAAGTCATTTAAGAACAAATGATTATTTACAATGACGGCCTACCAAAAGTAAAAAACCTCCTGCGGGGACTGGGATTAAAAATAAATAAAAAAATATATAAATATAGGACAAAACACACATCACAACAAGAGAGACACCACAACACTACATAAAGAGAGACCTAAGACAACAACACAGCAAGGCAGTGACACATGAAAAACACAGCATGGTAGCAACACAACATGACAACAACACGGTAGCAACACAACATGGTAGTAGCACAAAACATGGTACAGACATTATTGGGCACAGACAACAGCACAAAGGGCAAGAAGTTAGAGACAACAATACATGACACAAAGCAGCCACAACTGTCAGTAAGAGTGTTCATGATTGAGTCTTTGAATTTGAGATTGAGATAAAACTGTCCAGTTTGAGTGTTTGTTGCAGCTCGTTCCAGTCCACTAGCTGCAGCGAACTGAAAAGAGGCGCCACTAAAGAGTGTGTGTGCTTTGGGGCATTTAACAGAATGTGACTGGCAGAACAGGTATTGCATGTGGAGGATGAGGGCTGCAGTAGATATCTCAGATAGAGGGGACTGAGGCCTAAGAGGGTTTTATAAATAAGCATCAACCAGTGGGTCTTACGACGGGTTTACAGAGATGACCAGTTTACAGAGGAGTATAGAGTGCAGTGATGTGTCCTATAAGGAGCCTTGGTGGCAAATCTGATGGCCCGAATGGTAAAGAACATTAATATGACTAGGTTGTGTCTTTGGCTGATGGACAACAAAAGAAAGTTGAGAGCATGAGAGAAATACTGGTTTCAATTGCATACGAGGAAGTGTTTATGAAAGAATCCCCTTAACATTCTTATGGGCGGAACAGACATGCCTCATAAATGACAAAAAACTGTTAGGGTTTTAATCACTTATGTTTATTGTTCCATAGACTCGAAATGTTGCCTGCCTTCACTCAGATTGCAAGGTGGGTGATGTTGCAGTGGACAACAGCATTTCTCTATCAGAATGAACAGTGACTCAAGTCGACAGAATCAAGCCTTTAGATAGTGATAACGATCCCACATTATATTGGTCAAAACATGACTATATGTAAAGTCTCATTTTCAGGCGTGTCATATCAGCATAGGTCTGGACATGACAGGTTGTAGCCAATACGCATAGGCTATCACCTACACATATGTAGGCTAATTGTTTATGTCCATTTACAAACACTAATATTTTTCTTAATAGCTACTGTTTTATGGTTTTTAAATCAATTTAATTGGCTGTTTTGGTTAATGGCCTTGGTACCCTGGCAGATTGAGCACCTCCTGAAGACCAAATGGCCTTGGTACCCTGGCAGATTGAGCACCTGCTGAAGACCAAATGGCCTTGGTACCCTGGCAGATTGAGCACCTCCTGAAGACCAAATGGCCTTGCCCCTAAAATGACTAAATTCCAGGCCTGGTTAGAAGTAAAACATCAATTTCTAGTCCCTAAAAATAGAAATCAACTGAGAAAGTCTATTGACCTGCTGATAGCCCATCAAGGGTGGATGGCTTCTTTTGTATTCCAATAATAGATAAGGCTGCCGAACAATTTACACCTGGCCCGCAGATGAGGCATCACCAGCTGTGAACTCTGCAGCATGCTTCAGGCAACGGAGGTGAATGTGACTGTACATGGTAAAACATTTGATAACTATAATTTTCGCCTGGCACGATCATTTTGCAGACTCTTAATTCTTGCCTTATATGTCGACATGCATAACCTTATTTTACCAATTCTGATATTTTGAATAATGTGATAGGTATTGCACTGAATCATACAGTATTATGCTGGTTGAAAGCGTATTTAAAAATATATATATATTATCATTATATCAACACACTAGTCATTCCCGTTCAACAACTCTAAATTCCTTTTGCATGAGCTTGAAATAACGTAATGGGGACAGCTAGTTAGCTAGCTGCTTGGCTGAGCACAGAACGTCAACACACTGTTCTCTGACTGGATGCACGGATCCGTCTCGTTGCGAGGTTTTAGCTAAGAGTTGACACGTTGAATCTTGGCAAATTCAATAGCCGACGTGCGATATTCTTAAACTGGACCGTTTAAAATCAAGCAAATTCGGTTCTAAAACTGCATGAAAGCATCTCGTGTCAACGCGACTGAAAGGCTTAAGAAATAAAGATCTGGAGAGGAGAGGATGAATAGAAGAAAGGATACGGAAGAGAAGAGTAATAAGTGTGCTGTTAAGACATACGGGCTAACTGGTGCTTCAGAGCAGATACATAGGAGAGGCTGCAGCCAACATACAGACTTGAAATCATTGGCCACTTTAATAAATGGAACACTAGTCATATTAATAATGTCACTTTAATAATGTTTACATGTCTTGCATTACTCATCTCATATGTATATACTGTACTCTATACTATCTACTGTATCTTAGTCTCTGCTGCTCTGACATTACTCATCTCATATGTATATACTGTACTCTATACTATCTACTGTATCCCAGTCTATGCTGCTCTGACATTACTCATCTCATATATATATACTGTACTCTATACTATCTACTGTATCTTAGTCTCTGCTGCTCTGACATTACTCATCTCATATGTATATACTGTACTCTATACTATCTACTGTATCCCAGTCTATGCTCCTCTGACATTACTCATCTCATATGTATATACTGTACTCTATACTATCTACTGTATCTCAGTCTATGCTGCTCTGACATTACTCATCTCATATGTATATACTGTACTCTATACTATCTACTGTATCCCAGTCTATGCTGCTCTGACATTACTCATCTCATATGTATATACTGTACTCTATACTATTCTACTGTATCCCAGTCTATGCTGCTCTGACATTACTCATCTCATATGTATATACTGCAATCTATACTATTCTACTGTATCCCAGTCTATGCTGCTCTGACATTACTGATCTCATATGTATATACTGTACTCTATACTATCTACTGTATCCCAGTCTATGCTGCTCTGACATTACTCATCTCATATGTATATACTGTACTCTATACTATTCTACTGTATCCCAGTCTATGCTGCTCTGACATTACTCATCTCATATATATATACTGTACTCTATACTATCTACTGTATCTCAGTCTATGCTGCTCTGACATTACTCATCTCATATGTATATACTGTACTCTATACTATCTACTGTATCCCAGTCTATACTGCTCTGACATTACTCATCTCATATGTATATACTGTACTCTATACTATCTACTGTATCCCAGTCTATGCTGCTCTGACATTACTCATCTCATATGTATATACTGTACTCTATACTATCTACTGTATCCCAGTCTATGCCGCTCTGACATTACTCATCTCATATGTATATACTGAATTCTATACTATCTACTGTATCTCAGTCTATGCCGCTCTGACATTACTCATCTCATATGTATATACTGTACTCTATACTATCTACTGTATCCCAGTCTATGCTGCTCTGACATTACTCATCTCATATGTATATATTGTACTCTATACTATCTACTGTATCCCAGTCTATGCTGCTCTGACATTACTCATCTCATATGTATATACTGTACTCTATACTATCTACTGTATCCCAGTCTATGCTGCTCTGACATTACTCATCTCATATGTATATACTGTACTCTATACTATCTACTGTATCTCAGTCTATGCTGCTCTGACATTACTCATCTCATATGTATATACTGTACTCTATACTATCTACTGTATCTTAGTCTCTGCTGCTCTGACATTACTCATCTCATATGTATATACTGTACTCTATACTATTCTACTGTATCCCAGTCTATGCTGCTCTGACATTACTCATCTCATATGTATATACTGTAATCTATACTATTCTACTGTATCCCAGTCTATGCTGCTCTGACATTACTGATCTCATATGTATATACTGTACTCTATACTATCTACTGTATCCCAGTCTATGCTGCTCTGACATTACTCATCTCATATGTATATACTGTACTCTATACTATTCTACTGTATCTCAGTCTATGCTGCTCTGACATTACTCGTCTCATATGTATATACTGTACTCTATACTATTCTACTGTATCTCAGTCTATGCTGCTCTGACATTACTCATCTCATATGTATATACTGTACTCTATACTATTCTACTGTATCCCAGTCTATGCTGCTCTGACATTACTCATCTCATATGTATATACTGTACTCTATACTATTCTACTGTATCCCAGTCTATGCTGCTCTGACATTACTCATCTCATATGTATATACTGTACTCTATACTATCTACTGTATCTCAGTCTATGCTGCTCTGACATTACTCATCTCATATGTATATACTGTACTCTATACTATTCTACTGTATCTCAGTCTATGCTGCTCTGACATTACTCATCTCATATGTATATACTGTACTCTATACTATCTACTGTATCCCAGTCTATGCTGCTCTGACATTACTCATCTCATATGTATATACTGTACTCTATACTATTCTACTGTATCTCAGTCTATGCTGCTCTGACATTACTCATCTCATATGTATATACTGTATTCTATACTATCTACTGTATCCCAGTCTATGCTGCTCTGACATTACTCATCTCATATGTATATACTGTACTCTATACTATCTACTGTATCCCAGTCTATGCTGCTCTGACATTACTCATCTCATATGTATATACTGTACTCTATACTATTCTACTGTATACCAGTCTATGCTGCTCTGACATTACTCATCTCATATGTATATACTGTACTCTATACTATTCTACTGTATACCAGTCTATGCTGCTCTGACATTACTCATCTCATATGTATATACTGTACTCTATACTATTCTACTGTATCCCAGTCTATGCTGCTCTGACATTACTCATCTCATATGTATATACTGTACTCTATACTATCTACTGTATCCCAGTCTATGCTGCTCTGACATTACTCATCTCATATGTATATACTGTACTCTATACTATCTACTGTATCCCAGTCTATGCTGCTCTGACATTACTCATCTCATATGTATATACTGTACTCTATACTATCTACTGTATCCCAGTCTATGCCGCTCTGACATTACTCATCTCATATGTATATACTGTATTCTATACTATCTACTGTATCTCAGTCTATGCTGCTCTGACATTACTCATCTCATATGTATATACTGTACTCTATACTATCTACTGTATCCCAGTCTATGCTGCTCTGACATTACTCATCTCATATGTATATACTGTACTCTATACTATCTACTGTATCCCAGTCTATGCTGCTCTGTCATTAATCATCTCATATGTATATACTGTACTCTATACTATCTACTGTATCTCAGTCTATGCTGCTCTGACATTACTCATCTCATATGTATATACTGTACTCTATACTATTCTACTGTATCCCAGTCTATGCTGCTCTGACATTACTCATCTCATATGTATATACTGTACTCTATACTATCTACTGTATCCCAGTCTATGCTGCTCTGACATTACTCATCTCATATGTATATACTGTACTCTATACTATCTACTGTATCCCAGTCTATGCTGCTCTGACATTACTCATCTCATATGTATATACTGTACTCTATACTATCTACTGTATCCCAGTCTATGCCGCTCTGACATTACTCATCTCATATGTATATACTGTATTCTATACTATCTACTGTATCTCAGTCTATGCTGCTCTGACATTACTCATCTCATATGTATATACTGTACTCTATACTATCTACTGTATCCCAGTCTATGCTGCTCTGACATTACTCATCTCATATGTATATACTGTACTCTATACTATCTACTGTATCCCAGTCTATGCTGCTCTGTCATTAATCATCTCATATGTATATACTGTACTCTATACTATCTACTGTATCTCAGTCTATGCTGCTCTGACATTACTCATCTCATATGTATATACTGTACTCTATACTATCTACTGTATCCCAGTCTATGCTGCTCTGACATTACTCATCTCATATGTATATACTGTATTCTATACTATCTACTGTATCCCAGTCTATGCTGCTCTGACATTACTAATCTCATATGTATATACTGTACTCTATACTATCTACTGTATCCCAGTCTATGCTGCTCTGACATTACTCATCTCATATGTATATACTGTACTCTATACTATCTACTGTATCCCAGTCTATGCTGCTCTGACATTACTCATCTCATATGTATATACTGTATTCTATACTATCTACTGTATCCCAGTCTATGCTGCTCTGACATTACTCATCTCATATGTATATACTGTACTCTATACTATCTACTGTATCCCAGTCTATGCTGCTCTGACATTACTCATCTCATATGTATATACTGTACTCTATACTATCTACTGTATCTCAGTCTATGCTGCTCTGACATTACTCATCTCATATGTATATACTGTACTCTATACTATCTACTGTATCCCAGTCTATGCTGCTCTGACATTACTCATCTCATATGTATATACTGTACTCTATACTATCTACTGTATCCCAGTCTATGCTGCTCTGACATTACTCATCTCATATGTATATACTGTACTCTATACTATCTACTGTATCTCAGTCTATGCTGCTCTTACTCGACCATATATTTACATATTCTTATTCCATTTCTTTACTTAGATGTATGTGTATTGGGTATTTGTTGTGAAACTGTTAGATATTATTGCACTGTCAGAACTAGAAGCACAAGCATTTCGCTACACCCGCAATAACATCTGCGAAACACGTGTATGTGACAAATACAATTTGATTTGATTCAATTGGGATGTCACTGAGGCTAGCAAGCTGCAGGGGGGACATGTGGGAGAAGATATCAAGAAAATATGTCGATTAATTAGGGCCGATTAATTAGGGCTGATTAATTAGGGCTGATTAATTAGGGCCGATTAATTAGGGCCGATTAATTAGGGCCGATTAATTAGGGCTGATTAATTAGGGCTGATTAATTAGGGCCGATTAATTAGGGCCGATTAATTAGGGCCGATTAATTAGGGCTGATTAATTAGGGCTGATTAATTAGGGCCGATTAATTAGGGCCGATTAATTAGGGCTGATTAATTAGGGCTGATTAATTAGGGCCGATTAATTAGGGCCGATTTCAAGGTTTCATAACAATCGGTAATCGGCCTTTTTGGACGCTGATTATGGCCGATTACATTGCGATCCATGAGGAACCTGCGTGGCGGGGTGACCACCTGTTACGCGAGTGCAGCGTCATAAGGACCGTGTGGCTGCAAGGAGCCAAGGTAAGTTGCTAGCTAGCATTAAACTTATCTTATAAAAAACAATCTTCACATAATCACTAGTTACCTACACATGGTTGATGATATTACTTGGTTAACTAGCTTGTCCTGCATTGCATATAATCAATGTGGTGCCTGTTAATTTATCATCGAATCACATCCTACTTCAACTTCGCCAAACTGGTGATGATTTAACAAATGCGCATTCACGAAAAATGTACCTAAACATAAACATCAATGCCTTTCTTAAAATCAATACCCAGAAGCAATTTTTTTTAAACCTGCATATTTTGTTAAAAGAGATTCATGTTAGCAGGCAATATTAAACTAGGGAAATTGTGTCACTTCTCTTGCGTTCAGTGCAAGCAGAGTCAGGGTATATGCAGCAGTTTGGGACGCCTGGCTCGTTGCGAACTCTGAACTGATTTTCCAGAATTTTACATAATTATGACATAACATTGAAGGTTGTGCAATGTAACAGCAATAATTAGACTTAGGGATGCCACCCGTTAGATAAAATACGGAACGGTACCGTATTTCACAGAAAGAATAAATGTTTTGTTCTCGAAACTATAGTTTTCGGATTTGACCATATTAATGACCAAAGGCTCGTATTTCTGTGTGTTTATTATAATTAAGTCTATGATTTAATATTTGATAGAGCGGTCTGACTGAGCGGTGGTAGGCTGCAGCAGGCTCGTAAACATTAATTCAAACAGCACTTTACTGTGTTTGCGAGCAGCTCTTAACAATGCTTGAGGCACAGCGCTGTTTATGACTTCAAGCCTATCAACTCCTGAGATTAGGCTGGCAATACTAAAGTGCCTATAAGAACAGCCAATAGTCAAAGGTCTATGAAATACAAATGGTATAGAGAGAAATAGTCAACACGTCATAATTACTATAATAACTACAACCTAAAACTTCTTAACTTTCTTCTCCAACACTGTGTTTTTGCATTATTTAAACCAAATTGAACATGTTTCATTATTTATGAAACATTATTTATGTATTATATTAAGTTAAAAATTAAAGTGTTCATTGTTCATTCAGTATTGTTGTAATTGTCATTATTACAAATATATATCTAAAAGCAGCAATTCATCGGTATCTGCTTTTTTTGGTCCTCCAATAATCGGTATCGGAGTTGAAAAATCATAATCGGTCGACCTCTAGTCCAGAGCAGTATAAACTCTGAGTATGCCAAACATTAGGAACACCTTCCTCATATTGAGTTGTACCCCCACCCCTCACCTTTTTCCCTCAGAAGAGCCTTAATTCGATGGGGCATGGACTCTACTAGGTGTTGAAAGCGTTCCACAGGGATGCAGGCCCATGTTGACTCCAATGCTTCACACATTTGTGTCACGTTGGCTGGATGTCATTTGGGTGGTGGACCATTATTGATGCACACAGGAAACTGTTGAGCTTGAAAAACCCAGCAGCATTGCAGTTCTTGACACAAATCGGTGTTCCTGGCACCTACTACAAAACCCCTTTCAAAGGCACTTAAATCTTTTGTCTTGCCCATTCACCCTCTGAATGGCACACATACACAGTCCATGACTCAGTCTCAAGGCTTAAAAATCCTTCTTTAACCTGTCTCCTTCCTTTCATCTACACTGATTGAATTGGATTCAACACTTGATCAGTAAGGGATCTTAGCTTCCAGCTGAAGTCACCTGGTCAGTCTATGTCATGGAAAGAGTAGCTGTCCTTAATGTTTTGTATACTCAGTGTAGATCATAACAAAAAGCACTTCAACATGGAAAGGAGAGGATAATCATGTGTAAAAGGAGGGAGGATATGTAAAAGAAGGGAGGATAGATACATAGTAGAAGAGACGGTTGTTAATCGTGTGTGTGTGTTGTTGGGAATACATCAACTGCTTCAGAGTAGAGAGGTCTATAGATAGTCAGTCTACAATATAACAGGTGTTTCAGAGTAGAGAGCTCTATAGATAGTCAGTCTACACTATAACTGGTCTTTCAGAGTAGAGAGTTCTATAGATAGTCAGTCTACAATATAACTGGTCTTTCAGAGTAGAGAGTTCTATAGATAGTCAGTACAATATAACTGGTCTTTCAGAGTAGAGAGCTCTATAGATAGTCAGTCTACACTATAACTGGTGTTTCAGAGTAGAGAGTTCTATAGATAGTCAGTACAATATAACAGGTGTTTCAGAGTAGAGAGTTATATAGATAGTCAGTCTACACTATAACTGGTCTTTCAGAGTAGAGAGTTCTATAGATAGTCAGTACAATATAACAGGTGTTTCAGAGTAGAGAGTTATATAGATAGTCAGTCTACACTATAACTGGTCTTTCAGAGTAGAGAGTTCTATAGATAGTCAGTACAATATAACAGGTGTTTCAGAGTAGAGAGTTATATACAGTGCCTTGCGAAAGTATTCGGCCCCCTTGAACTTTGCGACCTTTTGCCACATTTCAGGCTTCAAACATAAAGATATAAAACTGTATTTTTTTGTGAAGAATCAACAACAAGTGGGACACAATCATGAAGTGGAACGACATTTATTGGATATTTCAAACTTTTTTAACAAATCAAAAACTGAAAAATTGGGCGTGCAAAATTATTCAGCCCCCTTAAGTTAATACTTTGTAGCGCCACCTTTTGCTGCGATTACAGCTGTAAGTCGCTTGGGGTATGTCTCTATCAGTTTTGCACATCGAGAGACTGAAATTTTTTCCCATTCCTCCTTGCAAAACAGCTCGAGCTCAGTGAGGTTGGATGGAGAGCATTTGTGAACAGCAGTTTTCAGTTCTTTCCACAGATTCTCGACTGGATTCAGGTCTGGACTTTGACTTGGCCATTCTAACACCTGGATATGTTTCTTTTTGAACCATTCCATTGTAGATTTTGCTTTATGTTTTGGATCATTGTCTTGTTGGAAGACAAATCTCCGTCCCAGTCTCAGGTCTTTTGCAGACTCCATCAGGTTTTCTTCCAGAATGGTCCTGTATTTGGCTCCATCCATCTTCCCATCAATTTTAACCATCTTCCCTGTCCCTGCTGAAGAAAAGCAGGCCCAAACCATGATGCTGCCACCACCATGTTTGACAGTGGGGATGGTGTGTTCAGCTGTGTTGCTTTTACGCCAAACATAACGTTTTGCATTGTTGCCAAAAAGTTCAATTTTGGTTTCATCTGACCAGAGCACCTTCTTCCACATGTTTGGTGTGTCTCCCAGGTGGCTTTTGGCAAACTTTAAACAACACTTATTATGGATATCTTTAAGAAATGGCTTTCTTCTTGCCACTCTTCCATAAAGGCCAGATTTGTGCAATATACGACTGATTGTTGTCCTATGGACAGAGTCTCCCACCTCAGCTGTAGATCTCTGCAGTTCATCCAGAGTGATCATGGGCCTCTTGGCTGCATCTCTGATCAGTCTTCTCCTTGTATGAGCTGAAAGTTTAGAGGGACGGCCAGGTCTTGGTAGATTTGCAGTGGTCTGATACTCCTTCCATTTCAATATTATCGCTTGCACAGTGCTCCTTGGGATGTTTAAAGCTTGGGAAATCTTTTTGTATCCAAATCCGGCTTTAAACTTCTTCACAACAGTATCTCGGACCTGCCTGGTGTGTTCCTTGTTCTTCATGATGCTCTCTGCGCTTTTAACGGACCTCTGAGACTATCACAGTGCAGGTGCATTTATACGGAGACTTGATTACACACAGGTGGATTGTATTTATCATCATTAGTCATTTAGGTCAACATTGGATCATTCAGAGATCCTCACTGAACTTCTGGAGAGTTTGCTGCACTGAAAGTAAAGGGGCTGAATAATTTTGTACGCCCAATTTTTCAGTTTTTGATTTGTTAAAAAAGTTTGAAATATCCAATAAATGTCGTTCCACTTCATGATTGTGTCCCACTTGTTGTTGATTCTTCACAAAAAAGTACAGTTTTATATCTTTATGTTTGAAGCCTGAAATGTGGCAAAAGGTCGCAAAGTTCAAGGGGGCCGAATACTTTCGCAAGGCACTGTAGATAGTCAGTCTACACTAAAACTGGTCTTTCAGAGTAGAGAGTTCTATAGATAGTCAGTACAATATAACTGGTGTTTCAGAGTAGAGAGTTCTAAAATGCAGATAACAAGGGGTGTTTCTCAAACTCAATGGCGGCCATTTTTTAGCTGAAGCCAGAGAAAATACACTCCGACGTCATAATGAAATGTTGCCTATTCACATCTCATACGTTGCCTGACTACAATATTGTATCTTGATACGTTAATAAATACATGCTGTGTTAATTTTGGCATATTTACCTGCCTACAGCTCGAAGCCAAAAATAAGTCAACAGGGTTAACTGGCTAGCTACTAGAACTGTTGGCTAGCCACAAAGAATGGTTAGCTAGCTCTCCACAAATAATCTATTTTGCATAACATTAATTTTAGGTCATTTTTGCCTGTTCAACTATCTGGTTAGCTAGAATATTATGATTCACATACAGCTAGCTGATAATTATGAAGCAAAACGTTTGCTTTGTGTACATCTTGTTTCATCTCTATTGTTGCCATTGTCCTGGCTGGAAGAAGGTTCAGTGAATGGGAAGGTGCAGAGTGAGGTAATACAGTAGGGGGAGTGGGAGGTAATACAGTAGGGGGAGTGTGAGGTAATACAGTAGGGGAAGTGGGAGGTAATGCAGTAGGGGGAGTGTGCGGTAATACAGTAGGGGGAGTGGGAGGTAATACAGTAGGGGGAGTGCGAGGTAATACAGTAGGGGGAGTGTGAGGTAATACAGTAGGAGGAGTGTGAGGTAATACAGTAGGGGGAGTGTGAGGTAATACAGTAGGGGGTGTGGGAGGTAATACAGTAGGGGGAGTGTGAGGTAATACAGTAGGGGGAGTGTGAGGTAATACAGTAGGGGGAGTGTGAGGTAATACAGTAGGGGGAGTGTGAGGTAATACAGTAGGGGGCGTGTGAGGTCATACAGTAGGGGGAGTGGGAGGTCATACAGTAGGGGAGGTGTGAGGTAATACAGTAGGGGAGGTGTGAGGTAATACAGTAGGGGGAGTGTGAGGTAATACAGTAGGGGAAGTGTGAGGTAATACAGTAGGGGGAGTGTGAGGTAATACAGTAGGGAAGGTGAGGTAATACAGTAGGGGGAGTGTGAGGTAATACAGTAGGGGGAGTGTGAGGTAATACAGTAGGGGGAGTGTGAGGTAATACAGTAGGGGGAGTGTGAGGTAATACAGTAGGGGGAGTGTGAGGTAATACAGTAGGGGGAAAGTGAGGTAATACAGTAGGGGGAGTGCGAGGTAATACAGTAGGGGGAGTGGGAGGTAATACAGTAGGGGGAGTGGGAGGTAATACAGTAGGGGGAGTGCGAGTGCCTCTCAAATGGAATGTTTTAATGCGTTTCTTCACAAGAACGTACTCAATAGAACGTCGTCGGAGAATGCACTCGGGACATGACAGTGTGGAGCGTGGTAGTACGCATGTTGAGAAACACCCAAGGACTCGTGCTACGTGATGCTGTCCTCTGTAGCTAAGCATGGAGAAAACATACACCAGTAATGCAAGGGTCTTCGAGAAGGGCAATACTTGAAAATGTTACCTTGAAAAAGGAATGTTAAGACAAAGACAGAATTCTCAACTGGCAATCAAATCAAATGTATTTATACAGCCCTTTTTCACGTCAGCAGATGTAACAAAGTACTTATACAAAAAAAAGTATAAAACCCCAAACAGCAAGCAGTGATACAATAATACAAAGCTCTTAGCCTATAACAAGGACTTGGGCTACGTGACATTGTTCTCTGTAGCTCTTTGCTAAGCATGGAGAACATATACAATTCCGTGAAAAGTGTTCGATTTAGAGAGCGAATGCAAAACTCACACTAACTGCTCAGTTCTTAGAAGTGCCCTGCGGTGAAAAACACACATCTCTTCTAAGAATACGTTTTTTTTTTAAGGAGAGTGGAAGGGGTAGCCTTGAAAAGAAGGGAACACGAATAGAGGATGGAAGAGCTATGGGAATAGAATTCAATCCCTCACAAGCAGGGGATCGCAAATGTACCGATGGCAGCGGCCTTAAGCACTCGACCAACCTCAGACACTCATATCCGTGCATACTTTGTATGTTGCCTGAGAGAGGTAGGGGTGAATCTAGGCAACCTCTATTACAGTACGATTGCTAATAGCAAAATAAATGGATTTAGAGAAATTTCCAAAATAAGTTTCACTCCAGTCTCTGTGGTCTCTCTGAGGGTTGTCGCAGAACCTTGAGTAGTAACACTCCAGTCTCTGTGGTCTCTCTGAGGGTTGTCGCAGAACCTTGAGTAGTAACACTCCAGTCTCTGTGGTCTCTCTGAGGGTTGTCGCAGAACCTTGAGTAGTAACACTCCAGTCTCTGTGGTCTCTCTGAGGGTTGTCGCAGAACCTTGACTAGTAACACTCCAGTCTCTGTGGTCTCTCTGAGGGTTGTCGCAGAACCTTGAGTAGTAACACTCCAGTCTCTGTGGTCTCTCTGAGGGTTGTCGCAGAACCTTGAGTAGTAACACTCCAGTCTCTGTGGTCTCTCTGAGGGTTGTCGCAGAACCTTGAGTAGTAACACTCCAGTATTTGTGGTCTCTCTGAGGGTTGTCGCAGAACCTTGAGTAGTAACAACTGCTCCCAAGGCGCCGATGACGTGGAGGTCGATTAAGGCATTAAGGCTCTCTGATTCAGAGGGGTGGGGTTAAATGTGGAAGACACACCTCTCTGATTCAGAGGGGTTGGGTTAAATGTGGAAGACACACCTCTCTGATTCAGAGGGGTTGGGTTAAATGCGGAAGACACATTTCAGTTGAATGCATTCATTTGTACAACTGACTAGGTCTCCCTCCTTTCCCTTTCACTCCATATTCAATCCAATCTACCTATTGTGCCTCCCCTGTAGGGTTGGAGTTGTAGGGTTGGAGTCAATTCCATTTCAATTTCAGTTAATTCAGGAAGTACACTGAAGTTCCAATTCCAATGCTCTTCAATGCTCGAGTTCAGGTAGGCGTTTCTTGCATCAACAAACAGAGGAGGGGTGCTCAAATCATGAGAAGGGCTTACCAAGAAAACATTCCAAAAGGACTAATTCGAGGCAGAAAGGAGTACTCAAAAAAAAAAAAGCAGAGATTGATTTTGTTTAGCACAATTGAATCCACTGTACAGGATGAGAACAGCTGATGTCTTCCTCAGATGCTTTTCAATTAGGGATATTGTAAATTTGAGTGGAATGTAAATGCTATTGAACCCATCCCTTCTATGTCCACCCATCAGTCTAAATAAAGGCTGAAAAGTATGAAAATGCTACATGTTCCTAAAGGATGAACTCTAGGCATCTCGGCCTCCACATTGCAGGCGCTGTGTGAACCCATAAGAAACACACACAGCATGCACAATGAGGACGCAGGGAAACCCAATCACGAAGCAGCTCATTGGGGGATAGATGGCTTGATCTGGTCATTTGATTGGCTAATATAACAGTTGGTTGGACTTGGTTGGACTACTTATTATCAAGAGCACTTGGTGTAGTAGTTGTGGTGTATTATGGGCATCGAAATGTTAGCTGTTAAAATCAGATCCAACAAAAATATCGAGGGGCTAGAAATATAGGGCTTAAAAACCAAGTTGTCATTGTTCATGTTTTCTTTTAAAACTACAATGTGGATCCCTCCACAGCCTCATAGAGGATCTAGATCATTTCTCTAAACTCTCTGGTTTAAAACCAAATTATGTACTATAGTGTACTATATTACATTTGGATCACTAGAAAAATAAAACTTTTAAGCTGATCTACCCCCTAAAAAAAAGATTTGCAGTGTGCTGGCTCTCTAACCAGGATTGCAACAAATAGTCTGGACCACTGAAGGGGTGCTCAGTCCTAGACTAGTAAAACTGCAATTGTTAAAGGAGGGTTCAGGACGGCAACTTAACTCCCTTCAATTAATTTTTATTGCTGACGTGTTTCGTAGACAAGCTCCTTTCCTTTGTCAAAGCAATGTGTGTGTTGTAATGCTGCTTTGACAAAGGTGTTGTCACGACTCCTACCGAAGGTGACTCCCCTTCCCGTTCAGTGTGTGTGTTGTCACGACTCCTACCGAAGGTGACTCCCCTTCCCGTTCAGTGTGTGTGTTGTCACGACTCCTACCGAAGGTGACTCCCCTTCCCGTTCAGTGTGTGTGTTGTCACGACTCCTACCGAAGGTGAATCCCCTTCCCGTTCAGTGTGTGTGTTGTCACGACTCCTACCGAAGGTGCCTCCCCTTCCCGTTCGGGTGGCGCTCGGCGGTCGTCGTCACTGGCCTACTAGCTGCCACTGATTCTTTCCTCCCCCTCCTTGTCTGTTTATTGGTTACACCTGTTATGTATTGTGGTGATTAGTTGGGCTTTATTAGCCAGCCGGCCCGCCTGCTCTTTGTGCGGGATTGTTTGTGTGACATTTGTGCACGTTTGAGGTGAACGTGTTTTTTTCCCTGTTCGTGGGTTTTTGCTGGACTGTTTTAGTCCCCGTGTTTGGGGCATTTGTTTTTGTGAGCGCCCAGTGTTTCGTGGGGTGGCTTATGTTCGCCGTTTGTGCATTAAAGAGCACTACCCTGAACTCTGTTTCCTGCGCCTGACTTCGCACCCACTACACCCAGATCGTTACAGGTGTTTGCTCCGAACACGCATCAAATCAAATCAAATGTATTTATATCGCCCTTCGTACATCAGCTGATATCTCAAAGTGCTGTACATCAGCAATCAATTTCATCGAAGGGAATGAATCTGCAGTCCTGAACATTCTTTAACACTGACCACTTAAAGATGAACTTTTACTGTTGAAAAGCGATATCCCAAGTATAAATACAGTAAAGTACACACACTAAAGGGTAAAAAATATACATTTATATTTTGAGCAAAATAGTGGTTTTCAGACAAAACTGCAAACTGATGGGAACCTGTGATGTCATCAGCCCTCCCCCCTTGCTTCAGCCCCCCCCCCCCTACACACTTGGCATGTCATAACTTACCAGGACCATCTATTGAGATGTGCCTTTTCGGTGAAAAGGACACTGGAGTGACACTTTAATGTAAGTAACCATCCGACATCACTAAGATGGTAATGGCTGTTCTGCAATTTGTCATTCTGTAATCTCTCTCCAAAGACAAGCAAGGCAAAGGCGTTTAAACAAAATTGGGGATTCTTAACGTTAAAGTCTGCAATATGTAACTTTTTTGGGCGATATGACCAAATGCACATAGAAATGTGAGTTATAGATCTGTCATTCTCATTGAAAGCAAGTCTAAGAAATGGTAGATCTGTTTAGCTATTTCTATGCTTCCACTTCCTAAGTTTAGTTTTGCATATTTTACTTTCGGCGTTGTACATCAGCTTTAAAACAGCTAGGAAAAAACTATATTTTTGGTTATTCACAGTGGTGTAGATGGTACAATTATTCTCTACACAATATACAGTGCTTGTTTTGGCACATAAACTGAAATTAGGCAAACTGTTAGAATTTTTGTAACTAGGAAACGGCTGAGGGATTTCTGCATATTATACTTTTTAGTGTTTTTTCCTCCCACAAAATTTAAATCAGTTGGCTCTCCTGCTCTTTCTCTTCACTAATGATGCCAGTGTATTCAGTCTTCAGTCTGTTGCCTGTCGAATATCCTAGCCTGATGATAGGCCTTGCTTTACTGAAGTTGTGAGACATTGCTAGCCAAGAAATGGCTAAATAATCAAATCAAATCCAAATACAGCTTTCCACTGCAAGATACAGCCTTTGATTGTTGATAGATATGCCTGGTGGCACGGTTCTGTCTGTCTGGTGACTGACCTGCCTATACTGATAGATATGCCTGGTGCACGGTTCTGTCTGTCTGGTGACTGACCTGCCTATACTGATAGATATGCCTGGTGCACGGTTCTGTCTGTCTGGTGACTGACCTGCCTATACTGATAGATATGCCTGGTGCATGGTTCTGTCTGTCTGGTGACTGACCTGCCTATACTGATAGATATGCCTGGTGGCACGGTTCTGTCTGTCTGGTGACTGACCTGCCTATACTGATAGATATGCCTGGTGCACGGTTCTGTCTGTCTGGTGACTGACCTGCCTATACTGATAGATATGCCTGGTGGCACGGTTCTGTCTGTCTGATGACTGACCTGCCTATACTGATAGATATGCCTGGTGGCACGGTTCTGTCTGTCTGGTGACTGACCTGCCTATACTGATAGATATGCCTGGTGGCACGGTTCAGTCTGTCTGGTGACTGACCTGCCTATACTGATAGATATGCCTGGTGCATGGTTCTGTCTGTCTGGTGACTGACCTGCCTATACTGATAGATATGCCTGGTGGCACGGTTCTGTCTGTCTGGTGGTTCTGTCTGTCTGGTGGCTGGTTCTGTCCGTCTGGTGGCTGGTGACTGACCTGCATTTTCAAAAAGCAGACCATCAGAAAATCTGTGTTTTAAACCATTTCACCTGTGTTTCATATTGAAAGTCAACAGTGTTTTTTTGCTTCAATAGAGTGATAAGGGACTATATATTTATTTCACACAAAATATATTAATGCAACACATTAGGCAGAAAATTGTTTTTTACATCAGATTAGAATAGACGTTTAACGCAATTTGGCTAGCAGCCACAAATAGGTAAATTACCTCACATTACCTGTTGTTGCAAAAAACATGGCCATCACATTTCGAATGTTTATCAGTTAAACAATGTAGCCAGCTACATTTCCAAATATTTTGCTTGAAGTTAAATCTGGCATTTTAACGTGCTACTGGAGAACAACTACAACTACACTGGATGACAGTACCATAAGAAAAGTAGCCTACCACATCAGTCAGAGCGCTGTCTGGGTGATCCAATGAGAGCCAAGATGTTTCATCCTGGTGAAGTGCAACTGAAGCACGAAATTAGTCCTTTTCCATTCATGATTTGGCGCGAAGTCAAGAAGAATTTACAATAAGAAGCATTTTAGATCTGTGTTTTTTTTTTTTGAGTGAAAAAATGCAGAATCCTGCGTTAACGCGACCACTGAAGATCAGAATCTTAGGAGTCGATTTAAAGCGGAAGATGTTTTTCTTTCTACTAAATATCTTGGTAAGTCACGTATTTAACAAACTTTAAAGTACTTTTTTAGGAGAGAGTGGTCTGCGTTGAAGAAGCAGGCAGGCTGAGTGCAGGCAGCTTGAGGTGATCTGATTGACAGTTCTTGCTCACCTAGTGATGGACGTTAGTCCCGCTTCAGATGCAGTGTACCCTTACAGACAACCAAACAAGGGTATATGACTGCGGTAGATTTAATTTCATTGCCCGCCTTCAGCGATCATACATAAGTAATAGGACCATTATTCTGCATTGTGAATTGACGTGGAATGTTACGATATTTTCTTATAGTTTAATGGAAAATCAAGAGAAAAACAATTGCCCAATCACATCCCTCGAATGGTAATAGCTGTTCTGGAGGGATACCAGTATCATCCAATAACATCCCTCGAATGGTAATAGCTGTTCTGTAGGGATACCAGTACCATCCAATCATATCCCTCAGATGGTAATAGCTGTTCTGTAGTGATACCAGTACCATCCAATCACATCCCTCAGATGGTAATAGCTGTTCTGTAGTGATACCAGTACCATCCAATCACATCCCTCAGATGGTAATAGCTGTTCTGTAGTGATACCAGTACCATCCAGGCCCACATACTGAAGGTGGACTTGGCATCAGAAATCACTAAAACACACAACCTGACTGTACTGTATTGTACTGCACTGTACTGTACTGTATTGTATTGTACTGTATTATATTATATTGTATTGTACTGTATTATATCATATTGTATTGTATTGTACTGTACTGTATTGTAATGTACTGTATTGTACTGTAATATATTGTATTGTACTGTACTGTATTGTATTGTACTATACTTTATTGTATCGTACTGTACTGTACTTTATTGTATTGTACTGTACTGTATTGTATTGTACTGTAATGTATTGTATTGCACTGTATTGGATCATACTGTATTGTACTGTACTGTATTGTATTTTATTGTATTGTACTATACTGTAATGTATTGTATTGTACTGTATTGTATTATACTGTATTTATATTATTGTATTGTACTGTATTGTATTATACTGTATTTATATTATTGTACCATACTGTATTGTATTGCACTGTATTGTACTGTACTGTATTGTACTATATTGTATTTTATTGTATGGTACTTTATTTATTGTATTGTATTGTACTGTACTATATTATACTATATTGTATTTTATTGTATTGTACTGTACTGTAATGTATTGTATTGTACTGTATTTGTATCATATTGTATTGTACTGTACTGAAATGTATTGTACTGTATTGTATCATACTGTATTGTATCATACTGTATTATACTGTACTGTATTGTACTGTATTGTACTGTACTGTACTGTACTGTATCATACTGTATTGTACTGTATTGTATCATACTGTATTGTATTGTATCATACTGTATTGTACTGTACTGTATCATACTGTATTGTCCTGTACTGTATCATACTGTATTGTGCTGTACTGTATTGTATTGTACTGTATTGTATCATAATGTATTGTACTGTATTGTATTGTACTGTACTGTATTGTATCATACTGTATTGTACTGTACTGTATTGTACTGTACTGTATTGTATCATACTGTATTGTACTATACTGTATTGTACTGTATTGTATCATACTGTATTGTATTGTACTGTACTGTATTGTATTGTACTGTATTGTATTGTACTGTATTTATATTATTGTATTATACTGTACTGTATTGTACTGTACTGTACTGTATCACACTGTATTGTACTGTATTGTACTGTATTGTGTTGTACTGTACTGTATTGTATTGCACTGTATCATATTGTACTGTATTGTACTGTATTGTGTTGTACTGTACTGTATTGTATTGCACTGCATCGTATTGTACTGTACTGTATTGTACTATATTATAGACTATTGTATTTTATTGCATTGTACTTTATATTATTGTATTGTACTGTATTGTATTGTACTGTATTTATATTGTGTTGTACTGTATTGTGTTGTATTGTATTGTACTGTATTGTACTGTACTGTATTGTATTGTATTGTAATGAATTGTATTGTACTGTACTGTATTGAACTGTATTGTGTTGTACTGTACTGTATTGTACTATATTATAGACTGTATTGTATTTTATTGTATTGTACTTTATTTATTGTATTGTACTGTATTGTCCTATATTATACTATATTGTATTTTATTGTATTGTACTGTATTTGCCAGATGGAAGCCACTCCTCAATGAAAAGCACATGACAGCCCGCTTGGAGACACCTAAAGGACTCTCAGACCATGAGAAATAAAATGATCTGGTCTGTTTTAAAAAAGATTGAACTCCTTGGCCTGAATGCCAAGCGTCAAGTATGGAGGAAACCTGGCACCATCCCTGCGGTGAAGCACGATGATGGCAGCATCAAGCTGTGGCAATGTTTTTCAGCGGCAGGGACTGGGAGACTAGTCAGGATCGAAGGAAAGATGAATGGAGCAAAGTACAGAGAGATCCTTGATAAAATCCTGCTCCAGAGCGCTCAGGACCTCAGACTGGGGCAAAGGTTCCACTTCCAACAGGACAACAACCCTAAGCACACAGCCAAGACAACACAGAAGTGACTTCGGCACAAGTCTCTGAGTGGCCCTGCCAGAGCCCGGACTTGAGCCCGATCGTACATCTCTGGAGAGACCTGAAAATAGCTGTGCATGGACGCTCCCCATCCAACCTGACAGAGCTTGAGAGGATCTGCAGAGAACAATTGGAGAAACTGCCCAAATACAGGTGTGCCAAGCTTGTAGCGTCATACCCAAGAAGTCACAAGGCTGTAATCGCTGCTAAAGGTCCTTCAACAAAGTACTGAGTAAAGGGTTTGAAAACTTATGTAAATCTGATACTTCAGTTTTTTATTTTTAATACAATTGCTAAACCTATTTTTGCCTTGTTGTTATGGGTTATTGTGTGTAGATTGACAAGGTGGGGAAATATATTTTAACCATTTTAGATTAAGGCTGTAAAGTAACAAAATGTGGAAAAAGTCAAGGGGTCTGAATACTTTCCGAATGCACTGTGTATATAATTATTTTTAAAAGTTTTTACAGTTTTTTTCGATTGCTAAATGACAGTGGACACAACTGGAGTCCACTGTCATTACCGCCCAAATAGGTCCACAGACGATGCAATCTCAACCACACTGCACACTGCCCTAACCCATCTGGACAAGAGGAATACCTATGTGAGAATGCTGTTCATTGACTACAGCTCGGCATTCAACACCATAGTACCCTCCAAGCTCGTCATCAAGCTCAAGACCCTGGGTCTCGACCCCGCCCTGTGCAACTGGGTACTGGACTTCCTGACGGGCCGCCCCCAGGTGGTGAGGGTAGGCAACAACATCTCCTCCCCGCTGATCCTCAACACTGGGGCCCCACAAGGGTGCGTTCTGAGCCCTCTCCTGTACTGCCTGTTCACCCACGACTGCGTGGCCACGCACGCCTCCAACTCAATCATCAAGTTTGCGGACGACACAACAGTGGTAGGCTTGATTACCAACAACGACGAGACGGCCTACAGGGAGGAGGTGAGCGCCCTCGGAGTGTGGTGTCAGGAAAATAACCTCACACTCAACGTCAACAAAACTAAGGAGATGATTGTGGACTTCAGGAAACAGCAGAGGGAACACCCCCCTATCCACATCGATGGAACAGTAGTGGAGAGGGTAGCAAGTTTTAAGTTCCTCGGCATACACATCACAGACAAACTGAATTGGTCCACTCACACAGACAGCATTGTGAAGAAGGCGCAGGAGCGCCTCTTCAACCTCAGGAGGCTGAAGAAATTCGACTTGTCACCAAAAGCACTCACAAACTTCTACAGATGCACAATTGAGAGCATCCTGTCGGGCTGTATCACCGCCCTCAACCGTAAGGCTCTCCAGAGGGTAGTGAGGTCTGCACAACGCATCACCGGGGGCAAACTACCTGCCCTCCAGGACACCTACACCACCCGATGTTACAGGAAGGCCATAAAGATCATCAAGGACATCAACCACCCGAGCCACTGCCTGTTCACCCCGCTATCATCCAGAAGGCGAGGTCAGTACAGGTGCATCAAAGCTGGGACCGAGAGACTGAAAAACAGCTTCTATCTCAAGGCCATCAGACTGTTAAACAGCCACCACTAACATTGAGTGGCTGCTGCCAACACACTGACACTGACTCAACTCCAGCCACTTTAATAATGGGAATTGATGGGAAATGATGTAAATATATCACTAGCCACTTTAAACAATGCTACCTTATATAATGTTACTTACCCTACATTATTCATCTCATATGCATACGTATATACTGTACTCTATATCATCGACTGTATCCTTATGTAATACATGTATCACTAGCCACTTTAACTATGCCACTTTGTTTACATACTCATCTCATATGTATATACTGTACTCGATACCATCTACTGTATCTTGCCTATGCTGCTCTGTACCATCACTCATTCATATATCCTTATGTACATATTCTTTTATGTACATATTATTTTATGTACACTGTGTATAAGACAGTATTTTTGGAATTGTTAGTTAGATTACTTGTTGGTTATTACTGCATTGTCGGAACTAGAAGCACAAGCATTTCGCTACACTCGCATTAACATCTGCTAACCATGTGTATGTGACAAATAAAATTTGATTTGATTTGATGTGCAAAACTCTAACTACAGTCTGCACAGCAGCAGTTCATGTGGACCAAACTCTAGTTTGTTTTTCATTGCTTGAACACAGTTTTCAAAACTCTACACACTTATCCCATGACTTTAACCACAACCTGCACAACACTGTGGATTTACAGCACTTTGTTCAAATGCTAACACACTGCTGTCAAAACTGTGAACCACACATTCAAAACGGAATAGATTTCAGCCTTGTGCCTTTCAAACACTGCTGATTGCAATTTCAGCTGAAAGGCTAAGCAGGTGTCTTGTTTTAGACTTGTTAGTGAACACACACACATATTACAGTATATATAGGTAGAGCTCAGAAAGACTCATTTTGGAAATGGAACAAGGAAGATGGGTTCGTGGAGGGAGAAGGGTGGCAGGGAGAGGGCGGATGCGTGGAGGAAGACAAAGAAGACAAAGAGCTGTTATTTCAGATGAAATAAGGGCTACACTTATAGACCATGTCGTGAACCATGGTCTCTCATTGAGAGTGGCAGGGTTGAGGGTGCAACCCAATCTGCAAAGATCCACAGTGGCATCTGTAATGTGAATTTTCCATCATGCAAACAGGTGAGAGTTACATCCTTACAGTAAATGAAAACATTACAGGAATCTATTTTGTATTGCAATTATAGAATATTTACACAGATATATATTACAGTAAGTTTGACTGTAAAATATATTTTTACAACAGGACCCAAAGGCTGCCCCCAACAGGGGGAAGAGGAAAAATATTTTCAGATGCGCAGGAAAATGCTATTGTTGACATGGTTGTTGTCAACAATGCAATAAAACTGCGGGAGATTCAAGATAGAGTGCTGGCTGATAATGATATATTTGAAAGCACTGGAAGCACTGGAAAGACCACATTCATTTGTATTTATCGATGAAGCTGGATTTAACCTTGCCAAAACACGGCGCAGAGGAAGGAATGTTATAGGTCAAAGGGCCACTGTGGAGGTTCCAGGCCAAAGGGGGGGAAATATCACCATGTGTGCTGCAATGGCCAATGATGGTTTGCTTCTCAACACACCACTCATTGGCCCATACAACACAGAAAGGCTTATAGCTTTCCTAGAACAGCTCTATGCTCAGCTAGTGCCAGCAGAACAGGGGGAGCCAGTAAGAAACCCCCAAGTTTTTGTCATAGTTTGCGATAACGTTGCTTTTCACCACTCTGCAGCTGTCACAGATTGGTTTGCAGCACATCACAGATTTATGGTTTTGTACCTGCCTGCATATTCACCCTTCCTCAACCCAATAGAGGAGTTTTTCTCTGCCTGGAGGTGGAAAGTGTTTGGTCACCACCCACATGACCAAATGTCTCTTTTGGAAGCCATGCCATGTGAGGACACGAGTCCAGAGGACTGCCAGGGATGGATAAGGCACTCCAGAAGGTTCTTCCCCAGGTGCATGGCAAGAGAAAACATTAGATGTGATGTTGAAGAAAACCTGTGGCCTGATGCTAGAGAGAGGCAGGATTAGCCCCTCAATTATTTGTTCGAATTACAGTATGTACTTTTAGTTTCTACCTTTTTTTTCTCATTACTGTAATTCCGTAAATTACTACAGACTATTGAAGCAAACTGCTAATTTTCATTTACCTTAAAGAATTGTTATGTTCTAAAAATTTTAATAAATCATGTGAAAGAATGTCACTCTTTTCTTTGAAGAAAATATTACTTTGTATGAAGTTACTGAAATTGTTCAAACTGTAAAGATGAAAAGTTTGTATTTTCTGTATTGGTGTTTGATGCTAGTGTTTTTACTCTCAGTGTGTTCTGAGTGGCAGTGTGTGTTATCTCAGTGAGGGTTGTGCATAGTGTTTGGCTGCACTGAGCGTGTTTTGAGCCATGTGTGTGTGTGTGTGTGTGTGAGTCGTGTTGCTTGGAATGAGTTTTGCAGGTGATGTGAACTGTTTAGCTCAGGTGACTGTTGGTAGTGCAGACTGTAGTTAGAGTTTTGCACATGTGACTCCAGTTGTGCCCACTGTCGTTTAGCAATCGAAAAAAACTGTAAAAATGTAGAAGTCGCAGATTGTGCCTTAAAATTACTGTGTGGTTACTGTCTGTATTGGAATCAAACTTTACATATAAATCTGCATGGATTGTACAGAAGCAGTACACATATATTGTATACTCTTCTCCCCACCGGAGGCTTGGTTTTAATCTCTGCTCCAACCCTTCAATCTCTTTCTCCAACTGTCTCAATAAATGTATCTGTATCCACATCATTTCATGACTGTCTCATAACTATTTGTCTCAATAAAGTGTCAAAATACCACCCCCCCCCCCCCCCCCCCCCCCCTGTCAAAGCCCAAGGTACAATCGTTAAATATAGGAATTTCTTTTAAATACTTTTGAGTGTTTTCTCTAGTCTGCACAGATTGCCAGATGGGAAGGGGTTTGCAGTTTTGGGACTATTCTATTGCTCCATTGTGCCAGGCAAGTTTCAATCAAGCATAGATAGACTATTGTAAAAAAGAAGATCAAATAGTATTTGAACCCAGTCCTGATACCCAGAGAAAGGGCCGTACTTGAATAAGGACAGGTGAACTTGAACCGGCATTCTTTCTTAATGTTCATCTATATGCAAGACGTGTGGTCTAGGATAAGAGTTCACACTGTTGCATTGAAGTGCAATGTTCTTGAAAACTTTAAAGCTTTGGTCAGAATAAGCTGTCAAAGTGTACAGAAGTTATCGGAATTTCTTTCAGCCGTTTGAACTTTCCTGTTGCCCTGAAGCTACAGATTAAAGAATATCAAGGTATAGGTCTAAACCATGGAGCGATTGAGAGTGTGTGTGTGTGTGTGTGTGTGCGTGTGTGTGTGTGTGTGTGTGTGTGTGTGTGTGTGTGTGTGTGTGTGTGTGTGTGTGTGTGTGTGTGTGTGTGTGTGTGTGTGTGTGTGTGTGTGTGAGAGAGAGACAGATGAAAGCATGTCAGAATGGTATAGGCTATGGACAGAGTGGGCTTGGTCTCGAATGAGGCGTACAGAGAAACCAATTACTTTGAGAGTTTTCACATTCGGAGAGTTGAAAGGTAACATTAGTCATATGGGATGTGTGTGGTGTGTGTATTTTATCCAGAAAATTGCATCGCTATAAACAACTGTCTGTGTGTGTACTCTGAAAAGCGTTTGCAATGTAGGCCTGACCCCTACTAAAAAAATCTTGGTCAACCGAGAGTCGTCTGTTCTTTCGACCAATTTATTTATCCATTATTTAAACTAGGCACGTCAGTTAAGAAAAAATTCTTATTCACAATGAAGACCCGGAAGACGCTGGACCAATTGTGCGCCGCCCTATGGGACTTCCAATCACAGCCGGTTGTGATACAGTCTGGAATCAAACGAGAGTCTGTAGTAACACCTCTAGAACTAAAATGCAGTGCCTTAGACCACTGTGCCACTCCGGAACCCAATCGATTGGTTGACATTTTCAAACGTATTTTTTCCAATTATAGCCACATCCTATGTTTGTAGGTTAATGAACTTGTCTGATGCTTTAAGCACTAAGATTTAAAATGAAGACACAACAAATAACTAAAGAGGGAGCCAGAGATCAATATAGCCTAACCAGAAAAAAATAATATTCCTTCCTCCTCATTGCCGGTAGTAAGCTACACCAGCGGTCGGAAACCTTTTCCAAGTTATAATACCATTTCTACTGATCTGCGCCTTAATTAGGATTTTCATATGCACATTTTCATAGAACAGTTTAATTTATCTAAATGAAAATGATACAATTCTAAAAGTAACTTCTATTGCCAACATGTAAAAATAGCCTACATAAAGCCAACAAATAAAAACATTGCAGCCCGCAGGTAGAAAATATCCTGATTAAAAAAAAAATATCCTATAAATCACATTAGCTACACATGGCCTGTCTGCAAGGAACTTGAAACATTGTATCAACTATTAACTAGGTCAGCTGGAAGCTTTTTTTTTAACCAAACTTGCAACATTGTATCAAATATTCTGGGCCCTCAGTTTCCCACACCAGTGAGCTCCGGACAGAGAGACACAGATGTAGGCTATTTGCACAAGGAATAAGAAGTAAATCAGGTCGGCCTATTTTATGACGTTTCCTCCAAACCAGAGCCTGACATATTTTTCTGGTTATTGAACCTGAGAGAGCCTGACATATTGTTTTAAATAGGCTACATAAAATAACTATTGTCATTCTCAATGGATGTAAAGACAAACTTTGTTTTCTTACTGTTTGAAGTTAGTATATATATATTTTTGTTGAGAAGCTCCACAGTGATGGTGAGTTATTAAGACACATATAAAGGCCTGACTTTGTTCCCGGGCCAGGTAGCCTAGGCCTACTTCTATGCTTCTAGCCTAGGCCTACTTCTATACTTCTAGCCTAGGCCTACTTCTATGCTTCTAGCCTAGGCCTACTACCTAGGCCACTCAAAATTGACAGGAGCGCTGCAAACGAAAGACAATGAATACATTGACAGCTCGTAAATGGAATGAAACCAAGTGTATCCTAGGTAGTGCGCTCTGCAAACAACGTGTCCACTCCTACAATGACAATGTGTCCACTCCTACAATGACAACGTGTCCACTCTTACAATGACAACGTGTCCACTCTTACAATGACAACGTGTCCACTCTTACAATGACAACGTGTCCACTCCTACAATGACAACGTGTCCACTCTTACAATGACAACGTGTCCACTCCTACAATGACAACGTGTCCACTCTTACAATGACAACGTGTCCACTCCTACAATAACAACGTGTCCACTCCTACAATGACAACGTGTCCACTCTTACAATGACAACGTGTCCACTCTTACAATGACAACGTGTCCACTCTTACAATGACAACGTGTCCACTCCTACAATGACAAAGTGTCCACTCCTACAATGACAACGTGTCCACTCCTACAATGACAACGTGTCCACTCCTACAATGACAACGTGTCCACTCCTACAATGACAACGTGTCCACTCCTAAAATGACAATGATAGTAATAGTAATAATAATATATTGAAAGCATTAACATAAATTACCATAACCAAACAGACAGAGATTAGAAATGATGGTAATTAAGGGTAAATGTACTAGTGGTGATACTGGTGTGCCTCCCCCGTGGCCTCAGCAATGGATTCGTCCACTCAGACAGGCATGAATCAGACAGGTGTCTGGTGTGCCTCCCCCGTGGCCTCAGCAATGGATGCGTCCACTCAGACAGGCATGAATCAGACAGGTGTCTGGTGTGCCACCCCCGTGGCCTCAGCAATGGATTCGTCCACTCAGACAGGCATGAATCAGACAGGTGTCTGGTGTGCCTCCCCTGTGGCCTCAGCAATGGATTCGTCCACTCAGACAGGCATGAATCAGACAGGTGTCTGGTGTGCCTCCCCCGTGGCCTCAGCAATGGATTTGTCCACTCAGACAGGTGTGAATCAGACAGGTGTCTGGTGTGCCACCCCCGTGGCCTCAGCAATGGATTCGTCCACTCAGACAGGCATGAATCAGACAGGTGTCTGGTGTGCCTCCCCCGTGGCCTCAGCAATGGATTTGTCCACTCAGACAGGTGTGAATCAGACAGGTGTCTGGTGTGCCACCCCTGTGGCCTCAGCAATGGATTTGTCCACTCAGACAGGCATGAATCAGACAGGTGTCTGGTGTGCCTCCCCCGTGGCCTCAGCAATGGATTCGTCCACTCAGACAGGTGTGAATCAGACAGGTGTCTGGTGTGCCACCCCCGTGGCCTCAGCAATGGATTCGTCCACTCAGACAGGCATGAATCAGACAGGTGTCTGGTGTGCCTCCCCCGTGGCCTCAGCAATGGATTCGTCCACTCAGACAGGTGTGAATCAGACAGGTGTCTGGTGTGCCTCCCCCGTGGCCTCAGCAATGGATTCGTCCACTCAGACAGGTGTGAATCAGACAGGTGTCTGGTGTGCCTCCCCCGTGGCCTCAGCAATGGATTCGTCCACTCAGACAGGCATGAATCAGACTGGTGTGCCATTATTTTGTTTTGTATATATTTGCCACAGCTCGACTTAAAAAAATATTGGTTGACCAACAGGCTATCGACCAAACAATCGAGCAGTTGACTAAATGGGGTCATCCCAATGTCTTCAAACAAATAATGAAGTAAAGTATGAGACCTTTAGCTTAAAACAGACAGATATACGTGGTTTGTTAACCAAGGTTTTAGATTTCCTTGGGGAGATGTGGAAGAGATGAGATCGAACTCACTCACACACGCTTGCAGGTTCAGACAGGCACACTCGCAGACACACACACACACACACACACACACACACACACACACACACACACACACACACATACACACACTAGGACATGCACACACACACACCTCTCAACCGGTGGAATGATCTATATTGGGACTTGTAAGACTGCGATGAGTCAGACGACTCTCAGAACCTCTTGAACTTCTCTAGAACCTTTCAGAAACTTTTGGGACCTTTAGTTAGGCTTTCCGGAATTCTGTGTCGCGGATCGAAGCAGTAAGTTGTTGAGCTGTCACGTCCTCCATCACTTCTAACATCTTGAAGAGACACACACACACACACACGTATACACACACACACACACACACACACACACACACACACACACACACACACACACACAAGGTAGGACTGAAAATAATTTAATATCTGAGAAGATATTTTATTTCCTCCCTGAGGGCTTGTTCCTTTATGTTGTTTGGCCGCTTATGACGGATGAGAGGCATCAAAGTGTGTACATGTGTGTATGTGTGTGTGTGTGTGTGTTCCCTATATTCCAAAGATAAGCGAGAGGTTACAAGGTGTCAACAAAGTTTTAAAAAGACGTTCAATTCCTCAGGTGTTTCTTCCTTTAAGCCAGTCGTCGAGGGGCCAGTTGCTGGAAAGTTGCATCAACAGTAAAATAAAAATAATCTCTACCTTGGTTTCCTAAAAGGCTGCTATCACTGCAGACAGACAGACAGACACACAGACACACAGACACACAGACACACAGACAGACAGACAGACAGACAGACAGACAGACAGACAGACACACAGACACACAGACAGACAGACAGACAGACAGACAGACAGACACACACACAGACAGACAGACAGACAGACAGACAGACAGACAGACACACAGACAGACAGACAGACAGACACACAGACAGACAGACAGACACACAGACACACAGACACACAGACAGACAGACAGACAGACACACAGACAGACAGACAGACAGACAGACAGACAGACAGACACACAGACAGACAGTCAGACAGACAGACAGAAATTGTTATTATTCCAATCTGACAACAATGGTAAATCTCCACACACTCTTTGCACCTGTGAAAGTCTGTAGTCATTAATTCATGGCTGTGAGAGATTTCTTAATTAAAACAGCAGTGTGACATCCC
>NC_092155.1:10816593-10836593 GCF_045791955.1 Oncorhynchus clarkii lewisi | reverse complement strand
GATGTTTTGGGGCTGTTGCTGGGCAACACAGACTTTCAACTCCCTCCAAAGATTTTCTATGGGGTTGAGATCTGGAGACTTGCTAGGCCACTCCAGGACCTTGAAATGATTCTTACGAAGCCACTCCTTCGTTGCCCGGGCGGTGTGTTTGGGATCACTGTCATGCTGAAAGACCCAGCCACGTTTCATCTTCAATGTCCTTGCTGATGGAAGGAGGTTTTCACTCAAAATCTAACGATACATGGCCCCAATCATTCTTTCCTTTACACGGATCAGTCGTCCTGGTCACTTTGCAGAAAAACAGCCCCAAAGCATGATGTTTCCAACCCCATGCTTCACAGTAGGTATGGTGTTCTTTGGATGCAACTCAGCATTATTTGTCCTCCAAACACGACGGGTTGAGTTTTTACCAAAAAGTTATATTTTGGTTTCATCTGACCATATGCCATTCTCCCAATCTTCTTCTGGATCATCCAAATGCTCTCTAGCAAACTTCAGACAGGTCTGGACATGTACTGGCTTAAGCAGGGGGACACTGGTCTGGCACTGCAGGATTGGCACTGCAGGATTTGTGTCCCTGGCGGCGTAGTGTGTTACTGATGGTAGGCTTTGTTACTTTGATCCCAGCTCTCTGCAGGTCATTCACTAGGTCCCCCCCTAGTGGGGGGTTCTGGGATTTTTGCTCACCGTTCTTGTGATCATTTTGACCCCACGGGGTGAGATCTTGCGTGGAGCCCCAGATCGAGGGAGATTATCAGTGGTCTTGTATGTCTTCCATTTCCTAATAATTGCTCCCACAGTTGATTTCTTCAAACCAAGCTGCTTACCTATTGCAGATTCAGTCTTCCCAGCCTGGTGCAGGTCTACAATTTTGTTTCTGGTGTCCTTTGACAGCTCTTTGGTCTTGGCCATAGTGGAGTTTGGAGTGTGACTGTTTGAGGTTGTGGACAGGTGTATTTTATACTGATAACAAGTTCAAACAGGTGCCATTAATACAGGTAACGAGTGTAGGAAAGAGGAGCCTCTTAAAGAAGAAGTTACAGGTCTGTGAGAGCCAGAAATCTTGCTTGTTTGTAGGTGACCAAATACTTATTTTCCACCATAATTTGTAAATAAATTCATAAAAAATCCTACAATGTGATTTTCTGGATTTTTTTTTCTCATTTTGTCTGTCATAGTTGAAGTGTACCTATGATTAAAATTACAGGCTTCTCTTATCTTTTTAAGTGGGAGAACTTGCACAATTGGTGGCTGACTAAATACTTTTCTGCCCCACTGTATATTATCACCAGGTCAAAATGCTATACTTTCACCATGTCAATTTACTGTATAACCACCATTAGCCAATATACTCTACTATCACAATGTCAATATACTATATTACCACCATCAGCCAATATACTATACTATAACCATCAGTCAATATACTATATTACCACCATGTTAATATACTATATTACCACCATGTCAATATACTATACTACCACCATGTCAATATACTATACTACCACCTTGTCAATATAATATACTACCACCATGTCAATATACTATATTACCACCATGTCAATATACTACACTACCACCTGGTCAATATACTATATTACCACCATGTCAATATACTATACTACCACCTGGTCAATATACAATACTACCACCATGTCAATATACAATACTACCACCATGTCAATATACTATATATCACCACCATGTTAATATTCTATACTACCGCCATGTCAATATACTATACTACCACCATGTCAATATACTATACTACCACCATGTCAATATACTATTACCATGTCAATATACTATACTACCACCATGTCAATATACTATATTACCATCATGTCAATAGACTATACTACCACCATGTCAATATACTATACTACCACCATGTCAATATACTATATTACCACCATTTCAATATACTATTACCATGTCAATATACTATACTACCACCATGTCAATATACTATATTACCATCATGTCAATATACTATACTACCACCATGTCAATATACTATACTACCACCATGTCAATATACTATACTACCACCATGTCAATATATTACCACCGTGTCAATATACTATTACCATGTCAATATACTATACTACCACCATGTCAATATACTATATTACCATCATGTCAATATACTATACTACCACCATGTCAATATACTATATTACCACCATGTCAATATACTATACTACCACCATGTCAATATGTCAATGTAGAGGGGGTAGGGTGCAGGGGGATCTAGGTAGGGGGCAGGGGGATCTAGGCAGGGGGGAAGGGGGGTAGGGGGCAGGGGGATCTAGGCGGTGGGGTAGAGGGGGTAGGGTGCAGGGGGATCTTGGCGGCGGCGTAGAGGGGGTAGGGTGCAGGGGGATCTAGGCGGCGGGGTATAGAGGGTTGGGTGCAGGGGGATCTAGGCAGGGGGCAAGGGGATCTAGGCAGGGGGGAAGGAGGGTAGGGTGCAGGGGGATCTTGGCGGCGGGGTAGAGGGGGTAGGGTGCAGGGGGATCTAGGCGGCGGGGTATAGAGGGTTGGGTGCAGGGGGATCTAGGCGGTGGGGTAGAGGGGGTAGGGTGCAGGGGGATCTAGGCGGTGGGGTATAGAGGGTTGGGTGCAGGGGGATCTTGGCGGCGGGGTAGAGGGGGTAGGGTGCAGGGGGATCTAGGCGGTGGGGTAGAGGGGGTAGGGTGCAGGGGGATCTAGGCGGTGGGGTAGAGGGGGTAGGGTGCAGGGGGATCTAGGCGGTGGGGTATAGAGGGTTGGGTGCAGGGGGATCTTGGCGGCGGGGTAGAGGGGGTAGGGTGCAGGGGGATCTAGGCGGTGGGGTATAGAGGGTTGGGTGCAGGGGGATCTTGGCGGCGGGGTAGAGGGGGTAGGGTGCAGGGGGATCTTGGCGGTGGGGTAGAGGGGGTAGGGTGCAGGGGGATCTAGGCGGTGGGGTAGAGGGGGTAGGGTGCAGGGGGATCTAGGCGGTCCCTACAAAGTCAACAAGATGATTTCAATAAAGATAGAGAGGACTATGAATGGAATCTGCCAACAGCTCTCTCTCTCTCTTCTCTCCCCTTCGCTTTCCGTCTATGAATGGGATCAGTCAAAGGCTTTCTCTCTCTCTCTCCCCTTTGCTCTCTCTCAATCTCCCATTTTCTCTGTGTTTGCATGCTGAGGATAATGGGAACGCCATTTGTCATCCCAGAGAGAGCAAGAACAGCAAGGAGAAAAAGGAGACAAAGCAGAAAGCGGAAGAGAGAGAGAGGAGGAGGAGGTTTTTGGGGGCAGTCATGTAGTACAGATCACCATCAAGACCTCGGTCTCTCCTGAATACTGAATACATCCTGATTGAAGTGACCGCAGGTTGTTCCTCACATGTAAACACACACTATGCAACCTGGGTCTCTGTTTCACATCATCATTGCTGCTCCAACACCAGTACTACACAAACCCTAATGCTCCTTAATGGGATCATTAGGGTGTCTGTGTGTCGGTCTGTGTGTGTGTGTGTGTGCATCCGTGTGTGTGTTCATCATCATTGCTGCACCAGCACTACACAAACCCTAATGCTTCTTAATGGGAGTTTCATGGTCCCTTTACCAACATAGCATATGATGCTTTTTTTAAAGGAGGGGGTTAGTTCCAGTTCATTCATATTTGTTGTTTGGATAGGAGCACTGGGTCTGATTCAATCCCATGCTAGAGAACTGGGTCGGATTCCATCCCATGCTAGATAACTTGGTCTGATTCCATCCCATGCTAGAGCACTGGGTCTGATTCCATCCCATGCTAGAGCACTGGGTCTGATTCCATCCCATGCTAGAGCACTGGGTCTGATTCCATCCCATGCTAGAGCACTGGGTCTGATTCCATCCCATGCTAGAGCACTGGATCTGATTCCATCCCATGCTAGAGCACTGGGTCTGATTCCATCCCATGCTAGAGCACTGGGTCTGATTCCATCCCATGCTAGAGCACTGGGTCTGATTCCATCCCATGCTAGAGAACTGGGTCTGATTCCATCCCATGCTAGAGAACTGGGTCTGATTCCATCCCATGTTCACAGGTGTACTCAGTACATGTGATCCAGAGGCAGCTTTGACCGCTAGACCACCTCAGGCCTCATATTATCTTGTGCTAATGACTCCATTACTGGCTGGCTGATTTTCATATTATCCTGTGGTAATGACTCCAAAACTGGTTGGCTGATTTTCATATTATCCTGTGGTAATGACTCCATTACTGGCTGGCTGATTTTCATATTATTCTGTGGTAATGACTCCAAAACTGGTTGGCTGATTTTCATATTATCCTGTGGTAATGACTACGGTGCTGGCTGGCTGTTTGTCTTTACCAGAGGATAATATGACTCCATTACTGGCTGACTGATTTTCATATTATCCTGTGCTAATGACTACGGTTCTGGCTGGCTGTTTGTCATTACCAGAGGATAATATGACTCCATTACTGGCTGGCTGATTTTCATATTATCCTGTGGTAATGACTACGGTTCTGGCTGGCTGTTTGTCATTACCAGAGGATAATATGACTCCATTACTGGCTGGCTGATTTTCATATTATCCTGTGCTAATGACTCCATTACTGGCTGGCTGATTTTCATATCATCCTGTGATAATGACTAAGGTATTGTTGTCTTAGACTACAGTACGGTGCCAAACCACATTGCCCTGTCTTTGCCCTTCACTATGGCAATACTGATGTTTAACAATGGATTATCTACCGCTGCCCACTGCCAACACAGTGATGATGCCAAGATGCCAACCCAGCTGTGTGTGTGTGTATGTCTGTGTGTGCATGCGTGCGTGCAAGTGCGCGCGTGTGTGTGTGTGTGCGTGCGTGCGTTTGTCATGATGGCTATGCCAGGCACGTCTTATGGAACACTTAATAGAAGCCAATGTCAGAGGACAACCTCCAGACAGGACACACCAATGTCAGAGGACAACCTCCAGACAGGACACACCAATGTCAGAGGACAACCTCCAGACAGGACACACCAATGTCAGAGGATAACCTCCAGACAGGACACACCAATGTCAGAGGACAACCTCTAGACCGGACACACCAATGTCAGAGGACAACCTCCAGACAGGACACACCAATGTCAGAGGATAACCTCCAGGCAGGACACACCGATGTCAAAGGATAACCTCCAGACAGGACACACCAATGTCAGAGGACAACCTCCAGACCGGACACACCAATGTCAGAGGACAACCTCCAGACAGGACACACCGATGTCAGAGGACAACCTCCAGACCGGACACACCGATATCAGAGGACAACCTCCAGACAGGACACACCGATATCAGAGGACAACCTCCAGACAGGACACACTGATGTCAGAGGACAACCTCCTGGCAGGACACACCGATGTCAGAAGACAACCTCCTGGCAGGACACACCGATGTCAGAGGACAACCTCCAGACCGGACACACCGATGTCAGAGGACAACCTCCTGGCAGGACACACCGATGTCAGAGGACAACCTCCTGGCAGGACACACCGATGTCAGAGGACAACCTCCAGACAGGACACACCAATGTCAGAGGACAACCTCCAGACAGGACACACCAATGTCAGAGGACAACCTCCAGACCGGACACACTGATGTCAGAGGACAACCTCCAGACAGGACACACCAATGTCAGAGGACAACCTCCAGACCGGACACACCGACGTCAGAGGACAACCTCCAGACCGGACACACCAATGTCAGAGGATAACCTCCAGACCGGACACACCAATGTCAGAGGACAACCTCCAGACAGGACACACCAATGTCAGAGGACAACCTCCAGACAGGACACACCAATGTCAGAGGACAACCTCCAGACAGGACACACCGATGTCAGAGGACAACCTCCAGACAGGACACACCAATGTCAGAGGACAACCTCCAGACAGGACACACCGATGTCAGAGGACAACCTCCAGACCGGACACACTGATGTCAGAGGACAACCTCCTGGCAGGACACACCAATGTCAGAGGACAACCTCCAGACAGGACACACCAATATCAGAGGATAACCTCCAGACCGGACACACCAATGTCAGAGGACAACCTCCAGACAGGACACACCAATGTAATTGGTTGCTCTTGCGCTCAAACCACACACACACACACACACACACACACACACGCACTCCAAACCCCCTGTGAAGCAACATCCTGAAATGTTGACAGGCTGTGTCTGACAGGTAGTACCCAAGTGTGTGTGTGTGTGTGTGTGTGTGTGTGTGTGTGTGTGTGTGTGTGTGTGTGTGTGTGTGTGTGTGTGTGTGTGTGTGTGTCAGTGCAGTGTAGCATGTCTCCACAAGGCATAAATATAGAGAGACAGACAGACACTGGGAAGCTGTTAGGCTGGCGCTGCCAATGACACACACACTAAAACACACAGACACTCTCTCTCTCTCTCCAATATGCCAACCTGATGTTCCAGAAGTTAACAGGGGTGACTGACTAACACAATAACAGAAGGTGTTTTCTAAATGGCGGGTCGGGAGTCTTGGGACACACTGAAGGCTAGCAGCTGTTTCAGTTGGCGGTCGTTTTGGGTCACTGAAGACAAGATAAAGAGAACATGCTGAACTCCTAGCCCGACTCCTAGCCCGACTCCTAGCCCGACTCCTAGCCCGACTCCTAGCCCGACTCCTAGCCCGACTCCTAGCCCGACTCCTACCTCGACTCCTAGCCCGACTCCTAGCCCGACTCCTAGCCCGACTCCTAGCCCGACTCCTACCTCGACTCCTAGCCCGACTCCTAGCCCGACTCCTAGCCCGACTCCTAGCCCGACTCCTAGCCCGACTCCTACCTCGACTCCTACCTCGACTCCTAGCCCGACTCCTAGCCCGACTCCTAGCCCGACTCCTAGCCCGACTCCTAGCCCGACTCCTACCTCGACTCCTAGCCCGACTCCTACCTCGACTCCTAGCCCGACTCCTAGCCCGACTCCTAGCCCGACTCCTAGCCCGACTCCTACCTCGACTCCTAGCCCGACTCCTAGCCCGACTCCTAGCCCGACTCCTAGCCCGACTCCTAGCCCGACTCCTAGCCCGACTCCTACCTCGACTCCTACCTCGACTCCTAGCCCGACTCCTAGCCCGACTCCTAGCCCGACTCCTAGCCCGACTCCTAGCCCGACTCCTAGCCCGACTCCTACCTCGACTCCTAGCCCGACTCCTACCTCGACTCCTAGCCCGACTCCTACCTCGACTCCTAGCCCGACTCCTAGCCCGACTCCTAGCCCGACTCCTACCTCGACTCCTATCCCGACTCCTAGCCCGACTCCTAGCCCGACTCCTAGCCCGACTCCTAGCCCGACTCCTACCTCGACTCCTAGCCCGACTCCTAGCCCGACTCCTAGCCCGACTTCTACCTCGACTCCTAGCCCGACTCCTAGCCCGACTCCTAGCCCGACTCCTAGCCCGACTCCTAGCCCGACTCCTACCTCGACTCCTACCTCGACTCCTACCTCGACTCCTAGCCCGACTCCTAGCCCGACTCCTACCTCGACTCCTAGCCTGACTCCTAGCCCGACTCCTAGCCCGACTCCTAGCCCGACTCCTAGCCCAACTCCTAGCCCATCTCCTAGCCCGACTCCTAGCCCGACTCCTAGCCCGACTCCTAGCCCGACTCCTAGCCCAACTCCTAGCCCAACTCCTAGCCCAACTCCTAGCCCAACTCTTATCTTCTTATGTAAAGAAATGAAAGCGTGTTTGGACCCAACAATCGATCTATCACACCGAAAATTAAAAGACGGTCCTCACTCACTTGAACATAAGCAGCAGCTGAAGACAACGGACATGTATTTCAGTCAGCACTTCTTCAGTGCATAGTGTAAATTATGAATAGGGTAATGAAGACATATGCCACATATTTTAGGCAGCACCTACTCTGCAGTTCTTCAGTAGATATGGCGTATAAATGATTGACTCTTTGGTTTTCTCTCAAGGTCTTTGAAGTCCTTCACAAGTATTGCCTCTATATACCCTGGTCAAAACGAATGCAGTGTACAGGATATATGGTCGACATTTAACATGCAACATGGCTCTCTAGTGTGAATGATCAATGGGTTGCTGACGAAGACTGTGGTGGAAAAAATGTGTCCTCATAGGTTATAACCTGTCAGCATGTAGACCTATTCAATATACATCAACATATGAGTTATCTACACCAATCAAATCAACCAGACTGTTTTAAAGAAATACATTACTGATAATGCAACTATATGAAGAAGATGTTTTTTTTTTGACAGCAATGTGTGTGCGTGTGTGTGAGGCACATTGGCAGCGCCAGCCTATGAGCCACTCAGTGTCTGCGGTTATAAAGTATCAATTTACAGTAAGTACTGCAGCAGACCATGGTCTTTGGTGTTTACATAAACCAGTCTATTCTATTCATTATGTGGATGGCTCACAGACATACAGTGCCTTCGGAAAGTATTCTCCCCCCTCATCAATCTACACACAATACCCAATAATGACAAAGCAAAAAACGGGTCTTTAGACAGTTATGCTAATTTATTAAAAACAAAAAGCAGAAATCATATTTACATAAGTATTCAGACTTTTTACTCAGTAATTTGTTGAAGCACATTTTGGCAGTGATTACAGCATTGAGGCTTCTTGGGTATGACACTACAAGCTTGGCACACCCATATTTGGGGAGTTTCTCCCATTCTTCTCTGCAGATCCTCTCAAGCTCTGTCAGGTTGGATGGGGAGCGTTACGGCACAGCTATTTTTAGGTCTCTGCAGGGGTGTTTGATTAGGTTCAAGTCCGGGCTCTGGCTGGGCCACTCAAGGATTATCAAGGACTTGTCCCGAATCCACCCCTGCGTTGTCTTGGCTGTGTGCTGAGGGTCATTGTCCTGTTCGAAAGTGAACCCTTGCTCCAGTCTGAGGTCCTGAGCGCTCTGGAGCAGGTTTTCATCAAGTACCTGCCACTAAAAAACATTCACACAGCATGATGCTGCCACCACCATGCTTCACCGTAGGGATGGTGACAGGTTTCCTCCAGATGTGATGCTTGGCATTCAGGCCAAAGAGTTTGAGTTTGGTTTCATCAGACCAGACAATCTTGTTTCTCATGGTCTGAGAGTCTTTAGGTGCCTTTGGGCAAACAGGCTACAATGTACGGGCTGTCCAAGCGGGCTGCCATGTGCTTTTTACTGAGCATTGGCTTCCATCTGGCCACACTACCATAAGAGCCTAATTGGTGGAGTGCTGCAGAGATGGTTGTCCTTCTAGAAGGTTCTCCCATCTCCACAGAGGAACTCTAGAGCTCTGTCAGAGTGACCATCGGGTTCTTGGTCACCTCCATGAACAAGGCCCTTCTTCTCCGGTTGCTCAGTTTGTCCGGGCAGCCAGCTCTAGGAAGAGTCTACGTGGTTCCAAACTTCTTCCATTTAAGAATGATGGAGGCCACTGTGATCTTGGGGACCTTCAATGCTGCAGAATTTTTTGGGGACCCTTCCCCAGATCTGTGCCTCGACACAATCCAGTCTAGGCACTCTACCGCCCATTCCTTCAACCTCATGGCTTGCACTGTCAACTGTGGGACCTTATACAGACAGGTGTGTACCCTTCCAAATCATGTCCAATCAATTGAATTTACCACAGGGTCTGAGTATTTCTGTTTTTTGTCTTTAATAAAGTTGCAAACATTTCTAAAAACCTGTTTTCACTTTGTCATTATGGGTATTATGTATAGATTGTATTGTGTATAGATTGTATTGTGTATAGATTGTATTGTGTGTAGATTGTATTGTGTGTAGATTGTATTGTGTGTAGATTGTATTGTGTGTAGATTGTATTGTGTGTAGATTGTATTGTGTATAGATTGTATTGTGTATAGATTGTATTGTGTGTAGATTGTGTGTAGATTGTATTGTGTATAGATTGTATTGTGTATAGATTGTATTGTGTATAGATTGTATTGTGTATAGATTGTATTGTGTGTAGATTGTATTGTGTATAGATTGTATTGTGTGTAGATTGTAATGTGTGTAGATTGTATTGTGTATAGATTGTATTGTGTATAGATTGTATTGTGTGTAGATTGTGTGTAGATTGTATTGTGTATAGATTGTATTGTGTATAGATTGTATTGTGTGTAGATTGTATTGTGCATAGATTGTATTGTGTATAGATTGTATTGTGTGTAGATTGTATTGTGTGTAGATTGTATTGTGTGTAGATTGCTGAGGGAATTGTTTTATTTAACCCATTTTAGAATAAGGCTATAACTTAACCCAAACTACCCAAACCACCCCAACCACCACAACTACTCCAACTTCCCCAACTGACCCAACTAACCCAACTACCACAACTATTCCAACTGCCCCAACTACCCCAACCACCCCAACCACCACAACCACCCCAACCACTCCAACTACCCCAACTACCACAATTACCCCAACTACTACAACTACCACAACTACTCCAACTTCCCCAACTGCCCCAACTACCCCAACTACCCCAACCACTCCAACTTCCCCAACTGCCCCAACTACCCCAACCACCGCAACCGCCCCAACCACCCCAACCATCCCAACCACCCCAACCCCCACAACCACCCCAACCACCCCAACTGTCCCAACCACCACAAGCACCCCAACTGTCCCAACCACCCCAACCACCACAACCGTCCCATCCGTCCCAACCGCCACAACCACCCCAACAATCCCAACCGCCACAACCACCCCAACCTCCACAACCACCACTTCCACTGCAACAACAAAGATTATATGTGAATTTTCCCACCAGGGGTGTGTTTCCATCAAACTGACTTGATGCGGATAAAAAGCTGGGAGAGAGTCTCATGGCTCTCCTTCAGACATCCATTTGATATAGAGAGAGAGATAGAGACAGAGAGATGGATTGAGAGAGAGAGCGAGAGAGAGCGAGGGAGAGCGAGAGAGAGAGATAAAGCAAGAGAGAGAGAAAGAGGGAGAAAGAGAGAGAGAGATCCTTTCCGATCCACATCTCAATCTCTTCCATTCCTCCAGTCCTGCAAGTAGCCTACTTCATTCTATCCCTCTCCCTCCCTCCTTTCAATCCATCTCTCCATCTTTCCTTCCATCTTTCAGTCTCCCCATCTTATTCTGTCTCTCCTTCATATCTTCTGTTTTCTAAAACGCAAATAAAGGGACTATAGTTACGCATAGCAGTGGCATCGCTCGCTCCTATCTCTACACTCTCCATCCCTATAGTTACGCATAGCAGTGGCATCGCTCGCTCCTATCTCTACACTCTCCATCCCTCCCTCCTTTACCTCTACATTCTCCATCCTCCTATCTCTACTCTCCATCCCTATAGTTACGCTTAGCAGTGGCATCACTCGCTCCTATCTCTACACTCTCCATCCCTCCCTCCTTTACCTCTACATTCTCCATCCTCCTATCTCTACTCTCCATCCCTATAGTTACGCTTAGCAGTGGCATCACTCGCTCCTATCTCTACACTCTCCATCCCTATAGTTACGCATAGCAGTGGCATCGCTCGCTCCTATCTCTACACTCTCCATCCCTATAGTTACGCATAGCAGTGGCATCGCTCGCTCCTATCTCTACACTCTCCATCCTCCTATCTCTACACTCTCCATCCCTATAGTTACGCATAGCAGTGGCATCACTCGCTCCTATCTCTACATTCTCCATCCTCCTATCTCTACACTCTCCATCCCTCCCTCCTTTACCTCTACATTCTCCATCCTCCTATCTCTACACTCTCCATCCCTATAGTTACGCATAGCAGTGGCATCACTCGCTCCTATCTCTACACTCTCCATCCCTCCCTCCTTTACCTCTACATTCTCCATCCTCCTATCTCTACTCTCCATCCCTATAGTTACGCTTAGCAGTGGCATCACTCGCTCCTATCTCTACACTCTCCATCCCTCCCTCCTTTACCTCTACATTCTCCATCCTCCTATCTCTACACTCTCCATCCCTATAGTTACGCATAGCAGTGGCATCACTCGCTCCTATCTCTACACTCTCCATCCCTCCCTCCTTTACCTCTACATTATCCATCCTCCTATCTCTACTCTCCATCCCTATAGTTACGCTTAGCAGTGGCATCACTCGCTCCTATCTCTACACTCTCCATCCCTATAGTTACGCATAGCAGTGGCATCGCTCGCTCCTATCTCTACACTCTCCATCCCTATAGTTACGCATAGCAGTGGCATCGCTCGCTCCTATCTCTACACTCTCCATCCCTCACTCCTTTATCTCTACACTCTCCATCCCTCCCTCCTTTATCTCTACACTCTCCATCCCTCCCTCCTTTATCTCTACACTCTCCATCCCTCCCTCCTTTATCGCTATACTCTCCATCCCTCCCTCCTTTATCTCTACACTCTCCATCCCTCCCTCCTTTATCCCTACACTCTCCATCCCTCCCTCCCCCCTTTATCTCTACACTCTCCATCCCTCCCTCCTTTATCTCTACACTCTCCATCCATCCCTCCCTCCTTTATCTCTATACTCTCCATCCCTCCCTCCTTTATCTCTACACTCTCCATCCCTCCATCTCTACACTCTCCATCCCTCCATCTCTACACTCTCCATCCCTACACTCTCCATCCATCCCTCCCTCTATCTCTGCACTCTCCATCCCTCCCTCCCATCTCTACACTCTCTGTCCCTCCCTCCCTCTCTGTCCTTCCCTCCCTCGCAGCATCCCTCCCGCACTTCCCATCACTACCTACCTCTCTCCCTCCTTCCCTCGATGCCTCCCTCTTTTCCTCACTCCCTCCCCCCCTCCCGCCTTCCCTCGCTCCTTCCCTCCCTCTCTCCTTCCCTCCCTCCTTCTATCGCTGCCTCCCTCCTTCCATCGCTGCCTCCCTCTCTCTCTCGCTCTCTCTTTCCTTTCATCGCTGCCTCCCTCTCTCCTTATCTGTATTTATTCTGTACTAACCAGACAATATACTAACAGCCAGTTTAGAAAATATGAATAATCTCCTGTGTACAGAGCAGATTAAGCCTGTGTGCATGTGTGTGTGTGTTTGTGTGTGTGCAGGCCAGTACAGAGGGTATCACAGAGAAGGGGGGTAAAGGGTTCTGCTGTTTTATTATCTAATTTATCTAACGACTTTCAACCATCTCAGGGGAAAACTATGGAGGGTGTGTGTGTGGGTGATTGTGTGTGTGACGTGCATGTGTGTGGTGTGTGTGGGGGGGGTATTGTGTGTGTGGCGTGCATGCATGTGGTGTGTGTGGGGGGGGTATTGTGTGTGTGACGGGCATGTGTGTGTGTGGCAATGAAAGTGTGGAGGATGATAGGATGATAACCTACGTTGGGGAATTGTCTGCGACTCGCTGCTCCTCTGAGACGACACACTTCTCAACGGGGGTGAGTCATCTGTAACGGAATAACGCTTTGACTCAAGATTGTTCAGATTGTATGCCAAACAAAAACACATTGATTTAAAAGTTTATCAAAACCATTCAAACTCTATGCACAAGGACTACTTAGAACAATTTACAGTGACAATTTAACCTCTAGTGACTCCCCATCTCTCATGCGGGAGCGTAATCATCGACTGACACTAATTAGCATAACGCAACGGACATAAATATTCCTAGAAAATATTCCTATTCATGAAAATCACAAGTGAAATATATTGAGACACAGTTTAGCCTTTTGTTAATCACTCTGTCATATCAGATTTTCAAAATATGCTTTACAGCCAAAGCTAGACAAGCATTTGTGTAAGTTTATCGGTAGCCTAGCATAGCATTTTGTCCAGCTAACAGCAGGTAACTTGGTCACGGAAATCAGAAAAGCAATCAAATTAAATAGTTTACCTTTGATGAGCTTCGGATGTTTTCACTCACGAGACTCCCAGTTAGATAGCCAATGTTCCTTTTTTCCAAAAATATTATTTTTGTAGGCGAAATAGCTCCGTTTGTTCTTCACGTTTGGCTGAGAAATCGCCCGGAATTTGCAGTCACGAAAACACAGAAAAATATTCCAAATTAGCTCCATAATATCGACAGAAACATGGCAAACGTTGTTTGTAATCAATCCTCAAGGTGTTTTTCAAATATCTATTCGATAATATATCCATCGGGACAATTGGTTTTTCATTAGGACCGATTGGAATAATGGCTACCTCTGTATTTTACGCGAGAATCACTCTGGGAGCCATCAGGTGACCAGTCTAATTAACTACAATGACCATAATCCATTGTGCGCCTACTTGTCCGGTCTATGTGGTGCAGACATGGAGATGGAGAGACGAGACTTGTGATGGAGAGTCATAACATTTTCAGCAATCATTAAAGTATGCCTTATTTTACTTTGATGAACTACTAAAATAGTGATTTTGTCAGACAGCATTGACAGCAGCTCTATAGAGATGAGATGATGACTTGGAATGAAATAATAAAGTAATCAAATAAAACTAACGTAATATACACAACAACTGGAATCTTTTATGAAATACCATCATGGGACTTGTATTAATTGTTTTATTCTGTGTTGTTACAGCATTCAAACCACAACTATTATGCTTTTTTAGTTTTTGAAAGACAACCTCTCCCTCAACGTCAGCAAGACAAAGGAGCTGATCGTGAACAACAGGAAACCGAGGGAAGAGCACGCCTTCATCCACATCGATGGGGCTGTAGTGGATTGAGACGTTCAAGTTCCTCGGTGTCCACATAACTACGGAATTAACATGGTCCACACACAACCACACAGTTGTGAAGAGGGCACAACAGCGCGTCTTCCCACTCAGCAGACTGAAAAGGTTTGTCATGGGACCTCAGATCCTCAAAAAGTTCTAGAGCGGCACCATTAAGAGCATCATTACTGGCTGCATCACCGCTTGGTACGGCTACTGGCTGCTTGGTACGGCTACTGGGTACGGCTACTGGCTGCTTGGTACGGCTACTGGCTGCTTGGTACGGCTACTGGCTGCTTGGTATGGCTACTGGCTGCTTGGTACGGCTACTGGCTGCTTGGTACGGTTACTGTAAGGCACCCGACCGCAAGGTGCTACAGAGGCTGCTGAGTACGGCTCAGTACATCACTGGAGCCGAGCTCTCTGCCATCCAGGACCTCTATACCAGACGGTGTCAAAGGAAGGCCCCAAAAAAGTGTCAAAAACTCCTGCCACCCACGGCCTCCCGGGTGGCGCAGTGGTTAAGGGCGCTGTACTGCAGCGCCAGCTGTGCCATCAGAGTCCTGGGTTCGCGCCCAGGCTCTGTCGTAACCGGCCGCGACCGGGAGGTCCGTGGGGCGACGCACAATTGGCCTAGCGTCGCCCGGTTTAGGGAGGGCTTGGTCGGTAGGGGTGTCCTTGTCTCATCGCGCACCAGCGACTCCTGTGGCGGGCTGGGCGCAGTGTACGGCAAGTAGTACCAGTGCTCTAACAGCTTCAACAGCTTCTACCCCTAAGCCATAACACAGCCACAAGACTGCTAAATAGCTAATCAATTGTCAACCCGCTGTTGCTACTGTCTATTATCTATCCTGTTGCCTAGTCACTTTAACCCTACCTATATGTACTGTATCGGTACTGGTACTCCCTGTATATAGCCATGTTATTTTTAATCGTTATTCTTATCGTTATTCACTGTTTATTTATTCCTCGTGTCACTATTTATATTATTAAAGATTTCCCTGTTAGTCTACACCTGTTGCTTTCAAAGCATGACAAATACAATTTCATTTGATAATGCATAGTGCATTTAATGTTAGTTTTTTAATTATAGAAACCGAAATCAAAGGAATCGGTCAGCACTATGAACTACAGTAGGTGTCTAGGTATAGTGGATTTATATCCGGTAACAGAATTACAGTAACGGAATACCATCATGGCTCCCTGATCTGTAATAAACAAAAATGCATAAATATGGATATGAATGTAATTCTCTTCATGGTGATCCTAAAGAGATACACAAAGTTAGAAATCTACAATATTCTTCTTTTGCATATTTGGATATTATTTATACACACTGAATATTATTAGAATGAACTCCGGCCCCAAAACAAGACCAGATTTGTGACCTGTTTCAGGAAGCTAGGCATATGTCGCACGTCACTACTTCACATGAGTGTTTTTTTTAAATTTTTATCAAAATGCAAGTTAAAGCGTACTGTTAGCTAGCTAGCTAATGTTAGCTTGCTGGCTCGCTATCTAACGTTACGTGTATGATCAGTGTAGTAATATTATTTGTATCTCAGAAGTCAATTTGCATTGCCAGTTATAGGCTAATGTTAGCTAGCTACCAAACATGGAACCTAGTTTGTTAGCTTTAAAAGAGCTACTGGCACTGACACACCACAGGGGACATCATATTCACAAAGCTGGAAGAATTGTTTACGCAGCATGGCCTGTCATTCGAAAAACGTAACTTTGTGGTTACAGACGGGGCTCCTGCTATGGTGAGCAGACTTAGGGGCCTGGTCAGCAAGTTGAAGGAAATTGCCCCCCAAATGAATGGCTTGCATTGTCTCATCATCCATCAGCATGTGATGTGTGCCAGACTAAACGCTGAGCTAAAAGATGTGATGGATAAAATAAACGTGATTCCATGATAACAATGACGGAGAAATCAGATTATCTCAAGGGACAATCAAGGCAGAACAACATTGTGGTGGACGGAATTGCAGAATCTCCACATGAGACCTGGACGGAGTCTGAGGACAAAGTGAGGGAAATGATCTCGGAGAAACTGAAGATGGACCGCAGGAAGATTGAAGTGGAGCGTGCACACCGAACTGGAAAACCCACCACTGGCCAAGGTGACAGGCCCAGGCCAATAGTGGTCAAGTTCCTGAGGTTGCCAGTTGCAATTGTAAGTAGGCCTAATAAAAACATCTAATTTCTATTAGGTTACATGTTTTGTTAACCTGTTGGATCTCTAGGGGCGCTATTTCATTTTTGGATAAAAAACGTTCCCGTTTTAAGCGCGATATTTTGTCACGAAAAGATGCTCGACTATGCATATTCTTGACAGTTTTTGAAAGAAAACACTCTAAAGTTTCAGAATCTGCAAAGATATTGTCTGTAAGTGCCCCAGAACTCATTCTACAGGCGAAACCAAGATGATGCGTCAACCAGGAAATTAGCAGAATTTCTGAAGCTCTGTTTTCCATTGTCTCCTTATATGGCTGTGATTGCGCAAGGAATGAGCCTACACTTTCTGTCGTTCCCTCAAGGTCTTAGCAGCATTGTGACGTATTTGTAGGCATATCATTGGAAGATTGACCATAAGAGACTACATTTTCCAAGTGTCCGCCTGGTGTCCTGCGTGGAATTCGGTGCGCAATTGCCAGCTGCTTGTACTTTTCCATTTGATTGAGGGGAGAAACCATGCTTCCAAGAACGATATATCAATGAAGAGATATGTGAAAAACACCTTGAGGATTGATTCTAAACAACGTTTGCCAAGTTTTCAGTCGATATTATGGAGTTAATTTGGAAAAAAGTTCGCGTTTTGAGGACTGAATTTTCGTTTTTTTTTTGGTAGCCAAATGTGATGTATAAAACGGAGCTATTTCTAATACACAAAGAATCTTTTTGGAAAAACTGAGCATCTGCTATCTAACTGAGAGTATCCTCATTGAAAACATCAGAAGTTCTTCAAAGGTAAATGATTTTATTTGAAGGCTTTTATGTTTTTGTTGAAATGTTGCGTGCTGGATGCTAACGCTAATGCTAACGCTAAATGCTACGCTAGCTAGCTACTTTTACACAAATTATTGTTTTCCTATGGTTGAGAAGCATATTTTGAAAATCTGAGATGACAGTGTTGTTTACAAAAGGCTAAGCTTGAGAGATTGCATATTTATTTCATTTCATTTGCGATTTTCATGAATAGTTAACGTTGCGTTATGGTAATGAGCTTGAGTCTGTATTCCTGATACCGGATCCGGGATGGGGAGATCAGAGAGGTTTTAAGCTTCATTTTGGTGTGAAGTGAAATATTTCTAATAATTTAATTTGAATTTGGCGCTCTGCGATTTCACCAGATGTTGTCAAATCGATCCCGCTAACAGGATTAAATCCATAAGAAGTTTTAATTGGAGTCTATTTCTTCCAAGCCTACAGTATATACAATAACTTAATTACCTCAGCCAGTTATGTGGCTTAACTTCTTCTTAATCCAGCCACCATGTCAGATTTCAAAGAGGCTTTACAGCGAAAGCAAACCATGCGATTATCTGAGGACAGCACCCCATCATATAAATGCATAACAAACATTTTGTCAACCAGCCAGGCGCGACACAAAACTAAGAAATAACGAAATATTTCATGCCTTACCTTTGCAGATCATCTTCTGTTGGCACTCCAATATGTCCCATAAATATCACAAATGGTCCTTTTTTTCGATTAATTCCTTCGTTATATCCCCAAAATGTCCATTTATTTGGTGCGTTTGTTTTTAGAAAAACACTGGTTCCAACTCGCCCAACATGACTACAAATGATCTAATAAGTTACCTGTAAACTTGGTCCAAACGTTTCAAACAACTTTCCTAATCCAACCTTAGATATCCAACCTTAGATATATAGTTTAGTTCGGGCACGCTTTTCATCCAAAATTCCCAATGCTGCCCCCTACCTTAGAGAAGTTAAGATGGATTATACTGTGTTCAATAGCGGATAAAATGAAAGTGGAGCAAGTTCCAGGTCGAGCGCCCGAAACAAAACAGTCCACTTGGCTCGACACCCAGAAAGGAAAGGGCTACTTCTTAATTTCTCAAAGGAACAAAATCTAACAATTTCAAAAGACTGTTGACGTTTAGTGGAAGCCATAGGAACTGCAACCAGATGCCTCATAAATCTAGTATCCCATAGAAAACCAATTGAAAACACAGTCATCTCAACAACAACAAAAATTCCTGGATGGTTTGTCCTCGGGGTTTTGCCTGCCAAATAAGTTCCGTTATACTCAGTTTTAAAACCCTAGAGTGTTTTCTATCCAAATCTACCAATTACAGTGGGGCAAAAAAGTATTTAGTCATTCACCAATTGTGAACGTTCTCCCACTTAAAAAGATGCGAGAGGCATGTAATTTTCATCATAGGTACACTCCAACTATGACAGACAAACTGAGAAGAAAAATTATCCAGAAAATCACATTGTATGATTTTTTATGAATTTATTTGCAAATTATGGTGGAAAATAAGTATTTGGTCAACAACAAAAGTTTCTCAATACTTTGTTATATACCCTTTGTTGGCAATGACAGAGGTCAAACATTTTCTGTAAGTCTTCACAAGGTTTTCACACACTGTTGCTGGTATTTTGGCCCATTCCTCCATGCAGATCTCCTCTAGAGCAGTGATGTTTTGGGGCTGTTGCTGGGCAACACAGACTTTCAACTCCCTCCAAAGATTTTCTATGGGGTTGAGATCTGGAGACTGGCTAGGCCACTCCAGGACCTTCAAATGCTTCTTACGCAGCCACTCCTTTGTTGCCCGGGCGGTGTGTTTGGGATCATTGTCATGCTGAAAGACCCAGCCACGTTTCATCTTCAATGCCCTTGCTGATGGAAAGAGGTTTTCACTCAAAATCTCACGATACATCGCCCCATTCATTCTTTCCTTACACGGATCAGTCGTCCTGGTCCCTTTGCAGAAAAGCAGCCCCAAAGCATGATGTTTCATGCCCATATAACAATATGGGTATGAGGTAGTTGGGTGGGTGGGTTATTTACAGATGGACTGTGAACAGCTGTAGTGATTGGTAAGCTGCTCTGACAGCTGATGCTTAAAGTTAATGAGGGAGATATAAGTCTCCAGTTTCAGTGATTTTTGCAATTCATTCCAGTCATTGGCAGCAGAGAACTGGAAGGAAAGGCATGCTACGGGTGGGTGTTGCTATGTTATGGTGACCAGTGAGCTGAGATAAGGCGGGGCATTACCTAACAAAGACTTATAGATTACCTGCAACCAGTGGGATTGGCGACACATATGAAGCGAGGGCCAGCCAACAAGAAACAGAAGAGAA
>NC_092155.1:10806593-10811593 GCF_045791955.1 Oncorhynchus clarkii lewisi | reverse complement strand
TGACTTCAACCTCTCAACTCTATGCTTGTAAAATCATGTTAGGACTGAAACTAGAAACTAGGCTACATTGCCTACACCCAGTTTAACCTTTCTATCTAGCGGTAGTCAAAGCAATTTGAGATAGAGGGTGATGGGGGGGGGGGGGGTAATCCTATAGCTGACCAATGGGTACAGTACACATACACACACAAACAGATGCTCTCTTTCTCTCTTAATGTAAAAAAAAAAAAAAACGCTAAAATCTATTCAAGGAAAAACGATTTCCTCCTCTCTAATACAAATCAGCCAGCATCCAAAAACTTTCAGCATTTCCACTTTGTTAAATTACACCACTTAAAACCCCCACTGGGCGAAAAGGGTCCATATCAGGAGATATCTTCACATGACATGTGTTTGATATTCTACAGAATATTTAGAGTTTTGTGAATATGTATAGTATATATATATATATATCCTGAAAAAGTCTGAATCCAGATGTGCCTTTTCGACATGATATTGGGATTACTCCGAATATTACACATATTTCCTGTGGCCGGATATGACTCATTCAATATCCTGAGATATGTGACATCCTATTTTCTCTCTTCACCTTGACAAATACTGACTTTATACAGAGCATTCGGAAAGTATTCAGACCCCTTGACTTTTTCCACATTTTGTTACATTACAGCCTTATTCTAAAATGGATTTAACTTTTTTTAAATCCTCAGCAGAATATATCTCCTCTGCAATCTACACACAATACCCCATAATGACAAAGCGAAAATAGTTTTTTTGAATTTCTTGCAAATTTGTTAAACATAAAAAAACAAAATACCTTATTTACACAAGTATTCAGACCCTTTGCTACGAGACTCGAAATTGAGCTGAGGTGCTTCCTGTTTACATTGATCGTCCTTGAGATGTTTCTACGACTTGATTGAAGTCTACTTGTGTTAAATTCAATTGAATGGACATGATTTGGAAAGGCACACACCTGTCTATGTAAGGTCCCACAGTTGACAGTGCATGTCAGAGCAAAAACCAAGTCATGAGGTTGAGGGAAATGTCTGTAGAGGTCAGACAGGATTGTGTTGAGGCACAGATCTGGGGAGGGTCCCAAAACATTTCTGCAGCATTGAAGGTCCCCAAGAATACAGTGGCCTCTATCATTATTAAATGGAAGAAGTTTGGAACCATCAATACTCTTCCTAGAGCTGGCCGCCCGGCCAAACAATTGGGGGAGAAGGGCCTTCATCAGGGAGGTGGGGGGAGAAGGGCCTTCATCAGGGAGGTGACCAGGAATCCAATGGCCACTCTGACAGAGCTCTAGAGTTCAGAGAACCTTTCTGAAGGACAACCGTCTCTGCAGCACTTCACCAATCAGGCCTTTATGGTAGAGTGGCCAGATGGAAGCCACTCCTCAGTAAAAGGCACATGACAGCCCACTTAGAGTTTGCCAAAAGGCACCTAAAGACTCTCGGACCAAGGAAAACAAGATTCTCTGATCTGATGAAACCAAGATTGAACTCTTTGGCCTGAATGCCAAGCGTCACGTCTGGAGAAAACCTGGCACCATCCCTACGGTAAAGCATGGTGGTGCAGCATCATGCTGTGGGGACTGAGCTGAGACACCTGAGAATAGCTGTGCATCAACACGCCCCATCCACCCTGACAGAGCTTGAGAGGATATGAATGGGAGAAACTCCCCAAACACAGGTGTGCCAAGCTTGTAGCATCATACCCAAGAAGAATCAAGGCTGTAATCACTGCCAAATGTGCTTCAAAAAAGTACTGAGTAAAATGTCTGAATACCTATGTAAATGTAATATTTCAGTTTTTCATGTTTAATACATTTGCAAAAAAGTGTTTTTGCTTTGTCATTATGGGGTACTGTGATGTCATTATGGGGTACTGTGATGTCATTATGGGGTACTGTGATGTCATTATGGGGTACTGTGATGTCATTATGGGGTACTGTGATGTCATTATGGGGTACTGTGATGTCATTATGGGGTACTGTGTGTAGATTGAGGGGGAAACAACGTAATCAATTTTAGAATAAGGCAGTAACAAAACATGAAAAAATCAAGGGGTATGAAAACTTTCTGAATGTACTGTACAACACATACATGTTTTCTCAGCACATTAAACATAGGAAGATCTTGATATGCTTTATGATGTAGGGGAAAATAAGGACAATTTCTGATGCATTTCTGAGTTTTCAGTACACGCTCATTAATTTGACAAATATTTATTTGATGCCCATATCATTTTTGAATTCCCCCTGGATATCATACAAGACGATATTCTGGGTTGCCTGTAATAATGCTATTTTTGACCTAGGCTATATAACTGATTTTTTAAAAATGGATGAATTCCTGAAGTTGTTAGTTCGTGTCACGTTCGTCATAAGGAGGAGACCAAGGCGCAGCGTTGTAAGCGTACATTCTTAATTTATTAAACGAATGAACACTGAAACAAACTAACAAAATAACAAACAACCGAACGAAACGTGAAGCTATACACATGAGTGCTAACAGGCAACTACACAGACAAGAACCCACAAAATACCCAAGGGAATATGGCTACTGTACCTACATATGGTCCCCAATCAGAGTCAAAGATAAGCAGCTGCCTCTGATTGGGAACCAATTCAGGCCACCATAGACATACTAATACCTAGACTTACAAAACCCGCTAGATATTCAAAAACTAACATACCCACCCTAGTCACACCCTGACCTAACCAAAATAATAAAGAAAACAAAGATAACTAAGGTCAGGGCGTGACAGTACCCACCCCCCCAAAGGTGCGGACTCCCGGCCGCAAACCTGGATCTATAGGGAAGGGTCTGGGTGGGCATCTACCCTTGGTGGTGGCTCTGGTTTTGGACCCTGCCCCTTTCTATACACTGATCCCTCCGCTTTGTAGAACCGACCCGCAAATCATCGCCGGAGGCCCCGGACCGCCGCTGGAGACTCCGGACTGGGCCCGTCGTTGGAGGTTCCGGACTGGGGCCCGTCGTTGGAGGTTCTGGACTGTGAACTGTCGCCGGAAGCTCTGGACTGGGTACTGTCGCCGGACGCTCTGGACTGGGTACTGTCGCCGGACGCTCTGGACTGGGTACTGTCGCCGGACGCTCTGGACTGGGTACTGTCGCTGGACGCTCTGGACTGCCGAGTCGCACTGGATACCTGGTGCGTGGTGCCAGCACTGCTGGTACCGGGCTGGGGACACGCACCTCAGGGCGAGTGCGAGGAGCAGGCACAGGATACACTGGGCCGTGGAGACGCATTGGGAGATCTGGAACGTAGAGCTGGCTCAATGCGTCCTGGCTGGATGCACATTCTAGCCCAGCAAATGCGAGGAGCTGGAATAGAGCGCACCGGGCTATGAATGCGAACTGGAGACACCGTGCGCATTTCTGCATAACACGGTACCTGACCAGTCACACGCTCCCCACGGTCAGCACGAGGAGTTGGCTCAGGTCTCCAACCTGACTCAGCTAATCCCTCTCGGGCTTCCGTGCTAAACGTGTCCCCTCATATCGTCGCCGTTCATCCCATGCTATCTCCACCTGCCTCCATGGTAGGCGATCCTCTCCTGCCAATATTTCCTCACACATCCAGGATCCCTTACTGTCCAAAATCTCGTCCCATGTCCATGCTGTCTGCTCCTCCTGAACACGCTGCCTTGTCCTTTTATGTTGGGTTCTTCTGTCACATTCGTCATAAGGTGGAGACCAAGGCGCAGCGTCGTAAGCGTACATTCTTAATTTATTAAACGAATGAACACTGAAACAAACAAAATAACAAACAACCTAACAAACCGTGAAGCTCTACACATGAATGCTAACAGGCAGCTAGCTACACATAGACAAGAACCCACAAAATACCCAAGGGAATATAGCTACCTAAATATGGTCCCCAATCAGAGACAACGATAAACAGCTGCCTCTGATTGGGAACCAATTCAAGCCACCATAGACATACAAATACCTAGACTTACAAAAAACCCTAGATATTCAAAAAACCCTAGACAATACAAAAACTAACATACCCAACCAAGTCACACCCTGACACCCTGACCCTTTTGGCAGAAATGCCTTCTGGAACATGTGAACCCTAATGTGCCTTATAAATAAATGTGTATGCCATCTGTAAATACAAATAAAATTGTTAAATCACTAGCCTAGTCGGTTTAGCCACAGAAAAGGCGAGCAACCTTCCCGCTAGCCATGATTGGCTGAGATAATGTGTGGGATGGGCATGCCGAGAGATGATTTTGGATTGGTCTGCCATGTCACACACTTCTGTCTATAACATGAGCTGGTCAGTATGTGTAGGTAATCCTTTCTATCGCGGCTTTTCAAAAGACATCGCATAGTAGAACTGCAAAAGTGCCTGAATGTCATGATAAGGCGGGATATGGTCTCATTAGATATCCTGAGATAGGCCTATGTGGACATCTTATTTTCTCTATATGTTGACAAATACTGACAGTAGTCCTACACAGTATATTTTCTCAGCATGTACAATGCATATGCATGGAAGGGAAGGCCTATAGGAAGGGATGAGCAAAACGGAGTCATGATCTGACTTGCCAAATGGAGGGCGGTGTAGGGCCTTGTAGGCATCCCGGAAGTTGGAGTAGCAGTGGTTGAGTGTTTTAGCAGTGCGAGTACTATGGTCAATGTGTTGATAGAACTTTAGTAGTGTTTTCCTCAATTTTGCTTTGTTAAAATCCCCAGCAACAATAAATGCAGCCTCAGGATATGTGGTTTACAGTTTGCACAAAGTCCAGTGTGGTTCCTTGAGGGCCGTTGTGGTATCAGCTTAAGGTGGAATATACATGGCTGTGACTATAAACCCAAAGAGAATTCTCTTGGTAGGTAAAACGGTCGGTATTTGATTGTGAGGTATTCTAGGTCGGGTGAACAAAAAGAGTTTCTGTTCGTTATCACAATCACACCATGAGTAGTTAATCATGAAACATACACTCCTGCCTTTCTTCTTCC
>NC_092155.1:10794093-10804093 GCF_045791955.1 Oncorhynchus clarkii lewisi | reverse complement strand
GGTGAACTTTCCTTAAAACATTCCTGGCTTGACATAGAGGATATCGTTAGCAAAACCGCGAGACTGGTCCACGGTTTAATAGCCTGTAATAAAATAAACACTTATCTGAGATTCAATACCACTGCACTTGTGTCAAAACAAGCGTGTCTGACAAAGCTACAAGTGTATTCCAAATGCCACCAACGGATAATTGCAAGATCAAATATTATTACCACAGAGGTGTTATTACCATGTAGTCAAAAAATATATAACTTTATGCCTTTATAAAGCAGTTCCACTTACCCATAAGGTGATCCTTTCTCTCAATCACGTCCTTTTCTTTCTTCCCTCTTGTCTTTATCCAACTGCTGTTTTGTTTCTCCGTCGTTGTGTCCTAGCTTGTCGACGGTTCGTTCGGAATTCCACTCAACTCAAAGTCCTTTTTTATAGCGCAATATGCGTTTTCCTCTGCCCTGTCTCGGACCTACACTGAAAAGACTCCGAAATTAAACGGTATCCGTTAAAGCACTCTCCTCCTCCGCCGTTGCAGCAACCCGTATGCAAGTCACACACTGTCCGACAAGCAAGCACAGCGGGTTAGGGTTTGTGGTTAGGGCTACAGCGTTGGCATGACTCCAGCACCAGCGCTAGAGCGAGACCGACCGTTGGAGCTCTCTCTCGCCTGAATCTTATTCTCAAGGCACGCGCGCATGATTGTCGCGCGCTTTGCCAACCAAGAGTTGAATTTCCGCCCTGTCCTGGTTTTGGGGTCCCGCACTGTGACAATCATGCAATACTGTGCGGTACCAAAATGTAGCCTACTTTAGTTTCCCCATACCTGTGTCAAAGAAACAACATTTATAAAACTCCGTGTTTATGTCCTGCAGCCTATGACGCGTTGACAAAACATTTTTATCATAATGAAATATTGTATTCTTAACCACCTTTCACATGGTTAGCAGACGTTAATGCGAGTGTAGCGAAATGCTCTCAAATAGACTACTGTGGGCTACGAGATGATAAAATCAGCTAATTAAACTTACGTTTTTTAAACTGTGATAGGTAGCCTATCAGTAGCTTGTCATGTACTAACACAGCTACGACCCCTATGTGTACATAATAACAAGTGTATTACAGTAATGACAACCTTGCCTATTTCCTGATGGTAATCGATACTAATTTGTAATTTATAATGATCATGGGCTGTATGCTGCAACAAGGTTTCACAGTCACATCAGATCACAGTTACATCAGAATTGGACGTTCAACCATGTTCCGTCTTTCCTATAGCCTGCTTCACGCATGACACTACACATACATGCACATGCAAGCCAGACAGATTGGAGCGATTATGAAATCGGATTTGAGCTATCTTTGATAGACATAGTCCTTATCTCTGTTCTGGGCTGTAGGCCTGTGCAGTGAGGTGAAACAGTAGCAGAGAGACATGCAATGTCTAGAGCTGCTATTCCTTACGATAGATCCACATGGTAAAGAGTGATGTCTGTTATTCATTCAGTATTCCACTTATTGATTTATTATTATTGTATTTGATTGTGTATTTATTTTATTATTTTTCTCTAGCTGCAAAATTATGTACAGTTGAGTGCTTTAAACGTTATGTTTGTCACACAGAACAATGGATATTTGGTAACCTCTGTTGGGTCCTTGACTAGCCTAGGCGACATGTACATGTGTCATAACGTCATAACTACACACACACACCTTCCAGATTAGCCTTAATGGACTTCAATCAATCATCCCGCCAGTTAGCTCTCCCTTTGATCAATAGATGCGTGTTCGCATAGGACAAGTTTATCCTTGCCTGGTTATCGGTTATACCAGACTGAAATGTGTGTGTGTGTATATGTGTCTATCATGTGTGTGTGTGTGTGTGTGTGTGTGTGTTTGTGTGTGAGCGCGCGAGCGCGAGTGTCGAAATAGGAGAAGTTTACTCTAGCCTGGATAAACCAGACTGATCTGTACTAAAATCAGTCTGGATGCCAAGCTAAACTTATCCAGTAGTCCAGTGTTTCCCAATTTGATTTCTATATGCGGTGCCGTTTTTATCACGGCACATCGTGTACATTTTGTTAATGGATGTTATAATAAAGAACACAGGCCACTCGTTAGTTTCTAATTTGGGGAAGCGTACACTTTATCCTACCATTTCTACCTATATGCGCATTTTCGTGGAACAGTTTCACTCCGTTAATAACGTTTTCGTTTTTAAAAAATATTGTCACGTGGTAAATTATATAAATATTAATAAAATTATATCTAAAAGGTACAATTCAACTAATGTTCGCCAGCCTTTGCCACATGGAAACATTGATAGCCTACACCGTGATCCATTGGCGGATAAAGACATGGAACTCAGAGATAGCCTATAGGCCAATTCAGCAGTAGGCCTTTAACTTCTATAGTCAACTAAGTAAAATACATAGCCCTAAATCGGACTAATAAATCAGTAGATTATATCCTGATGAAATCACATTATTCTCTCTACTCCGCCGATCTGCCTCCCTTTATATTTGTCTTGATTTGAGCAATCTAGTGAAGTTCAACTCTCCTGAGTGGCGCAGCGGTCTAAGGCACTGCATTCCAGTGCTAGAGGCGTCACTACAGACCCTGGTTCGTTCCTAAGCTGTGTCACAACCGGTCGTGAGCAGGAGTCCCATAGACGGCGCACAATTGGGCCAGCGTCATTCGGGTTAGGGGAGGGTTTGACCGGGGGAATAGGCCGCCATTGTAAATAAGAATTGGTTCTTAACTGACTTGCCTAGATAAATAATGGTTAAATAAATAAATAAAACTCAGCAGGTTGGTCTGCTCAGTCGCACGGGTGCGCTCCCTCAACATTATCAGCACAGAGAAACCATACACACGCTCATCACTCCAAACAAAATAAGTAAAAGAATTGACAAAATTCCTAAACGATGGTTATGAAATAAATCAAAACTTGTTTCTCACAAGTGTAGCAGGTTGTGAAATCTGCAAACAGTGTTTCCACTCTGAGGGTGAGAACAGTAAACGACTGTCCATTGACAGAAATTAACGTAACCAAATCATAGGTATTAACGGTAGATTTAGTAGGCTTACTGGTTTCATAAGTAATGGGGAATGTATATATTTTTTTTTAAATGGTAAACAATTTACACAATGAAATGTGCAATAATTGGCGGGAGACAGCGGAGCACATTCTGGATAGCTGAGTGCATTCATTCTGGAGAGAAGCGGCTGTAGGCTACTTCCCCACAGACCCCTCCAATTCTTCTTGTCTCAACATTTTAAATTATACATTATCTTCACATATTATAGACGCTTTTCACTGACAGCAGCAACTCAATAATCAGTTGGTCCTATTGCCATGCGCGCTGCCCAATTGCAGGCTTCCCAAATAGGCATAGGTTTCTGTACTTGTGATTTGAAACAATCCACAGCTAAATGAATAGTTTTATGGGTAAATTAAGTTCTCTGGTAAACTATTTTAGAAGTATTTTATTTAGACAGGAGTAATTATATACTTTTTACGTTTAGGGGAAGCTAGGATCCGAACAGTGCACTGTGCACTCGCACAGTGGCTGAAACCAGAGATTTGTATGTAAGACGAGGTGCTAATGTCTCCGCCCTAACAATATGGGAGTCTTTGTCCAAAAAGCGCCATTGCAGGTGATACGTTTAGGTCTAGCCCAGATTTTGGCGAGAGTGAGCCATCTAGCTTTGACTCTTCCTCTCCGCTGAAATTAGCGAGCGAAACAGCGGTGCTCTCTTCCTGTACGTAGCCAATACATCTGAAGCTGTCTGGCTAGAAAATGTATGACATGCCATACTATTTGTGTCCAGAAAGCATTAGATACATGGTCTACACATACGGAGACAGAGGGGCGCTGTTTCGCTCGTTCTGATGCTCTATCTGAGATCAATGCGTATTTTTGTCAGCGCGGGGTTTCGGTCAAATAAATGATAAATATTTCAAATATGTACTTGGTCGGGCAAGGAGATACAGTAGAGCGTGTCAGCCCCCCTTAGGGCCCTGCTTTAAGGGTTTGCACCAACCTGCCGGAAGTGTCAGATGGGTGTTGTTCCACCATTCTATTTACTGGTCCATTAAACGAGGCAAGCTCAATCAAGCACAGATAACGTATTTGAAATGATTTGAAATAGCGTTTGAATTCTGTACAGCGTTTCCAGCAGCCAGTCAGTATAGCATTAAACTGATTTAAAACAACAGAACATGAGCAAGAGGTAAAACATGAAACATTTAAGCTGTCCCACCATGTGTAGCTAATGTGGTGCTAAGATATGAGAGAGACGCGCGCGCACACACACACACTTGGCTGTCCTACTTTGTGCAAACTCATGTTTTTCTTCTTATAAGGATACTTAAGCAGGCATAACTAGAGTTGGTTTCTGGGCCTTTTGGTCAACTTGGTTCTCAGCCTCAAAGCTGAAGTCAAGCCAAGTCAAGTGTGAGCTATAGTTTGACTGGAATAAACTCTGATATCTTGCTACTCAGTGAGGTTAACAAAATAACATCAAGACAAGAGAGAGAGAGAGAGAGAGAGAGAGAAAGGCTCTGTTCACAAACACAAACACACCCTACAGAGCCCCAGGACAACAGCACAATTAGACCCAACCAAATCATGAGAAAACAAAAAGATAATTACTTGACACATTGGAAAGAATTAACAAAAAAACAGAGCAAACTAGAATGCTATTTGGCCCTACACAGAGAGTACACAGTAGCAGAATACCTGACCACTGTGACTGACCCAAAATTAAGGAAAGCTTTGACTATGTACAGACTCAGTGAGCATAGCCTTGCTATTGAGAAAGGCCGCCGTAGGCAGACCTGGCTCTCAAGAGAAGACAGGCTATGTGCTCACTGCCCACAAAATGAGGTGGAAACTGAGCTGCACTTCCTAACCTCTGCCCAATGTATGACCATATTAGAGAGACATATTTCCCTCAGATTACACAGATCCACAAAGAATTCGAAAACAAATCCAATTTTGATAAACTCCCATATCTACTGGGTGAAATTCCACAGTGTGCCATCACAGCAGCAAGATTTGTGACCTGTTGCCACGAGAAAAGGGCAACCAGTGAAGAACAAACACCATTGTAAATACAACCCATATTTATGCTTATTTATTTTATCTTGTGTCCTTTAACCATTTGTACATTGTTAAAACACTGTATATATATGTATAATATGACATTTGTAATGTCTTTATTGTTTTGAAACCTCTGTATGTGTAATGTTTACTGTTAATTTTTATTGTTTTTCACTTTATATATTCACTTTATATATTATCTACCTCACTTGCTTTGGCAATGTTAACACATGTTTCCCATGCCAATAAAGCCCTTGAATTGAATTTAATTGAATTGAAAGAGAGAGAGAGAGAGAGAGAGAGAGAGAGAGAGAGACAGAGAGAGAGAGAGAGAGAGAGATAGAGAGAGATGCCAACGCAGCCTGAATAGGGAGGCATACATAGTTAACTAAATTGTCTTAGTTCCTCATCTTATATTCTTCTGTGTGACCACTGATCTATGATGATTGGATAGGAATAAGGACAACAGTCACAGAGAACAGGGTAAGCCTCAGCTTGAGAAACTCAACTAGTCACTCAGTGTAATAGACAGTAATATGAATAGTATAGTAACACACACGCAAACACACGAACACACACGCACACGCACACACACACAGGCACACACACACACACGCACACACCCACTCATTCCCAAACACACATCAGCACACACAATCACATGCACAATCGCACACACGCACACACGCACACACACACACGGCTACACACACACACACACGCACACACCCACATCAGCACACACAATCACATGCACAATCGCACACACGCACACACACACACCACAGGAGGTTGGTGACAATTTAATTGGGGAGGACGGGCTCATGGTAATGGCTGGACTGGAGTGGGTGGAATGGAATCACATATCAAACACATGGTTTGAAACCATTCCATTCAGTCCATTCCAGGCATTATAATTGTATATTTATTTGATTGAACCTTTATTTAACGAGGAAAGTCATTTAAAAACAAATTCTTATTTACAATGACGGCCTACCAAAAGGCAAAAGGCCTCCTGCAGGGACGGGGGCCTGGGATTAAAATGAATAAATAAATAATATATAAATATAGGACAAAACACACATCACGACAAGAGAGACACCACAACACTACATAAAGAGAGACCTAAGACAACAACACAGCATGGCAGCAACACATGACAACACAGCATGGTAGCAACACAACATGACAACACAGCATGGTAGCAACACAACATGACAACACAGCATAGTATCAACACAACATGACAACACAGCATAGTAGCAACACAACATGACAACACAGCATAGTAGCAACACAACATGACAACACAGCATAGTAGCAACACGACATGACAACACAGCATGGTAGCAACACAACATGACAACACAGCATGGTAGCAACACAACATGACAACACAGCATAGTAGCAACACAACATGACAACACAGCATGGTAGCAACACAACATGACAACACAGCATAGTAGCAACACAACATGACAACACAGCATGGTAGCAACACAACATGACAACACAGCATGGTAGCAACACAACATGACAACACAGCATAGTAGCAACACAACATGACAACACAGCATAGTAGCAACACAACATGACAACACAGCATGGTAGCAACACAACATGACAACACAGCATAGTAGCAACACAACATGACAACACAGCATAGTAGCAACACAACATGACAACACAGCATGGTAGCAACACAACATGACAACACAGCATAGTAGCAACACAACATGACAACACAGCATAGTAGCAACAAAACATGACAACACAGCATAGTAGCAACACAACATGGGAGAAGCACAAAATATGATGCAAACATTATTGGTTAAAGTCAACAGCACAAAGGTCAAGAAGGTAGAGACAACAATACATCACACAAAGCAGCCGCAACTGTCAGTAAGAGTGTCCATGATTGAGTCTAGGAAATGAAGAGATTGAGATAAAACTGTCCAGTTTGAGTGTTTGTTGCAGCTCGTTCCAATCACTAGCTGCAGCGAACTGAAAAGAGGAGCGACCCAGGAGTGTGTGTGCTTTGGGGACCTTTAACAGAATGTGACTGGCAGAACAGGTATTGTATGTGGAGGATGAGGGCTGCAGTAGATATCTCAGATAAGGGGGAGTGAGGCCTAAGAGGCTTTTATAAATAAGCATCAACCAGTGGGTCTTGCTGCGGGTATACAGAGGTGACCAGTTTACAGAGGTGTATAGAGTCCAGTGATGTGTCCTATAAGGAGCATTGGTGGCAAATCTGATGGCCGAATGGTAAAGAACATCTAGCCGCTGGAGAGCACCCTTTCCTACCGATCTAGAAATTATGTCTCTGTAATCTAGCATGGGTAGGATGGTAATCTGAATCAGGGTTAGTTTGGCAGCTGGGGTGAAAGAGGAGCGATTACGATCGAGGAAACAAAGTCTAGATTTAACTTTAGCCTGCAGCTTTGATATGTACTGAGAGAAGGACAGTGCACCGTCTAGCCTTACTCCCAAGTTCTGTATGAGGTGACTATCTCAAGCTCTAAATCCTCAGAGGTAGTAATAACACCTGTGGGAAGAGGGGCATTCTTCTTACCAATCCACATTACCTTTGTTTTGGAGGTGTTCAGAACAAGGTTAAGGGTAGAGAAAGCTTGTTGGACACTAAGAAATCTTTGTTGTAGAGCATTTAACACAAAATTTGGGGAGGGGACAGCTGAGTATAAGACTGTATCATCTGCATATAAATGTATGAGAGAGCTTCCTACTGCCTGAGCTATGTTGTTGATGTAAATTGAGAAGAGCGTGGGGCCTAAGATTGAGCCTTAGGGTACTCCCTTGGTGATAGGCAGTGGCTGAGATAGCAGGTTTTCTGACTTTATACACTTGCACTCTTTGAGAAAGGTAGTTAGCAAACCAGGCCAAAGACCCCTCAGAGACACCAATACTCCTTAGCCGGCCCACAAGAATGGAATGGTCTACCGTATCAAAAGCTTTGGCTAAGTCAATATAAATAGCGGCACAATGTTGCTTAGAATCAAGGGCAATGGTGACATCATTGAGGACCTTTAAGGTTGAATTGACTTATCCATAACCTGTGTGGAAACCAGATTGCATACCCGAGAGAATACTATAGACATCAAGTAAGCCAGTCAGTTGATTATTGACAAGTTTTTCCAACACTTTTGATAAATAGGGCAAAATAGAAATAGGCCTAAAGCAGTTAGGATCAGCTTGATCTCCCCCTGTAAATAAAGGACGAACCGTGGCTGCCTTCCAATCAATGGGAACCTCCCCAGAAAGGAGAGACAGGTTAAAAAGGTTGGAGATAGGCTTGGCGATAATAGGGGCAGCAACCTTAAAGAAGAAAGGTTCTAAACCTTCTGACCCAGATGTTTTTTGGGGATCAAGTTTAAGGAGCTCCTTTAGCACCTCAGACTCAGTGACTGTCTGCAGGGAGAAATTTTGTAGTGGGAATTAGAAGCATTAGAAGGGGTGGGAGATGAGGAAATGTTGGAAGGGCAAGGAGGCAAGGCTGTGTCAAATAGGAATCCTGACTTAAGCAAGCATCTTTGACAAATCAGGACAGGTCGTTTCACTGAGCAGCCATTACGAACACAGGCTGTAAAACAGTGATCACTAAGGTCATTTCAGAAAACACCAGACTGTTACCTATCAGGATTATTTGTGAGGATAACATCGAGGAGAGTAGTCTTTTCTGGGTGTTTGGAGCATGTCCCAGTTTAGGTCACCTAGCAGGACAAATTCAGACTTAGTGTAACTGGCCAGGAGAGAGTTTATGGCAGGTAGGGTACAGGCCGGTGCTGATGGAGGACGATAACACCCAGCAACAGTCAACAAAGAGCTATTTGAAAGTTTAATGCTTAAAACCAGCAAATCAAATTGTTTGGGGACAGACTTGGTGGAGACAACTGAGCATTGAAGGTGTTGCTTGGTAAAGATTGACACTCCACCACCTTTGGAAGATCTGTCTTCCCCGAAAAAGGTTATAACCAGAAAGGTTAACATTAGTATTCAAAACACTCTTTCTTTCCACGTCTCAGTAATGACCAACACATCTGGATTGGAGCTGTGAACCCACACTTTCAATTGATCTATTTTAGGTTACAAGATTCTAGTGTTCATGTGCAGAAAACCCAGGTTTTTACGAGAGAAGAAATCAGTGAAGCAGATATCAGAGCACAAGCCAGAATTGTGGCTAGCAACAGTAGATGGGCCAGGGTGTACATATACCTACCTATACATGCACATTTCCAGGCATCATCAACAGTAATACAATCAAGGCACGGCAGAGTACAGGGAGAGCTCTGCGGTATTATGAGTCGTCCTCCCCTCAGCAGCATCCACTGACACACACACACACACACACACACACACACACACACACACACACACACACACACACACACACACACACACACACACACACACACATAGCATTTCTTTGAAATGAAACTGCTCCGTACTCCCTGCTGTGCTCTTCTCGTTTGCACAAGCATTTGAGGCATGCTACTGTCTTCCATTGTCTCATTTGGATTGGCTGGTCAAGCAGTAAAATAACTCACACACACGCACAAGCTAACACACACACACACATGCACACACACATGTACGCAAACACACACACACAAACACACACACGCACGCACGCACGCACACACACACACGCACACACACACACGCACACACACACACACACACACACACACACACACACACACACTGAAGCTCCAAGGGAAGCCTCTGTTACCTCTTTCACCAGCAGTAAGATTACAAGACGATGTATTTTCCCATCTGTCAGTGTTTTCAAAACATTTTACAGCAGTGGGTTAAATCAAGGTCACACATAGTGATTCTTGGTAGTCTTAAACAAATCTACTTTGAAACAAAAGTATACACTT
>NC_092155.1:10739093-10789093 GCF_045791955.1 Oncorhynchus clarkii lewisi | reverse complement strand
ATCAAGGAGAGTAGCCTCTTCTGGGTGTTTGGAGTCATACAGTGCCTTGTAGGATTGGTGATAATCTGATGGAAATGTAGGGAGTCCCAGTGTTTTAAGACTTGGTCAGGTGGTTTAAACATGTCCCAGTTTACGTCACCTAGCAGGACAAATTCAGACTTGGTGTAAGGGGCCAGGAGAAAGCTTAGGACCGGTAGGGTACAGGCCGGTGCTGATAGGGCAACAGTCAACAAAGAGCTATTTGAACGTTTAATGCTTAAAACCAGCAAATCAAATTGTTTGGGGACAGACTTGGTGGAGACAACAGAGCACTGAAGGTGATCCTTGGTAAAGATTGCCACTCCACCAGCTTTGGAAGATCTGTCTTCCCCGAAAAAGGTTATAACCAGAAAGGTTAACATCAGTATTCAAAACACTCTTCCTTAACCACGTCTCACTAATGACAAATACATCTGGAGTGGAGCTGTGAACCCACACTCTCAATTGATCCATTTTAGGTCACAAGATTCTAGTGTTCATGTGCAGAAAACCCAGGCTTTTATGAGAGCAGAAATCAGTGAAGCGGAAATCAGAGCACAAGTCAGAATTGGAACTAGCAATAGTAGACGGGCCAGGGTATACATGCACCTTTCCAGATATCATCAGCGGTAATACAATCAGGGCACAGCAGAGGACAGGGAAAGCTCTGCAGGGTTTTTTTTTATGATACTGTGCATCAAATGCTAACAAGATCATATTGTAAAGCAATTGCATCAGGTAACATGAATGCAAAGCCAGTTAGAGTAGGTTGAGAGGTTAGAGTCTGTTTAACTGATAGAGAGTCAGAGTCGCGAGTGTAGGAACAAACATTATCTGTGTGTGTGGACGTGTTTAACTATACTTGTTGGGACCACAAGAATAGCAAATTACATTTTTGTTTGACCAACTGGGGATATTTTGTTAGTCCCAACAAGGTCAAATGCTATTTCTAGGGGATTTAGGGTCAAGGTTAGAATTAGTGTTAGGGTTAGCATTAAGTTTAGGTTTAGGTTTAGGTTTAGGGTTAGGGTTAGTAGCTAAGGTTCGTTTTAGGGTTAGGGTTAGGAGCTATGGTTATGGTTAAGGTTAGGTTTTCAGGTTAAGGTTAAGGGTAAGGAAAGGGTTAAGGTAAGGGTTAGGGTTAGGGTTAGGGTACCGGTTAGGGTTAGGGTTAGGGAAAATAGGATTTTGAATGGGACTGAATTGTGTGTCCCCTCAAGGTTAGTTGTACAAAACTGTGTGTGTGTGTGCAGCAACCTTTCATCCACAGGCAAAACCTCTTAACCAAAAGGCTACCATCCAGTAACACACCTCGGTGTGCCACCCAGCCTGACACTGACACATAGCCCAAACTGACATCTAGTCAGTGTGCCACCCAGCCTGACACTGACACATAGCCCAAACTGACATCTAGTCAGTGTGCCACCCAGCCTGACACTGACACATAGCCCAAACTGACATCTAGTCGGTGTGCCACCCAGCCTGACACTGACACATAGCCCAAACTGACATCTAGTCAGTGTGCCACCCAGCCTGACACTGACACATAGCCCAAACTGACATCTAGTCAGTGTGCCACCCAGCCTGACACTGACACATAGCCCAAACTGACATCTAGTCAGTGTGCCACCCAGCCTGACACTGACACATAGCCCAAACTGACATCTAGTCAGTGTGCCACCCAGCCTGACACTGACACATAGCCCAAACTGACATCTAGTCAGTGTGCCACCCAGCTTACACTGACACATAGCCCAAACTGACATCTAGTCAGTGTGCCACCCAGCCTACACTGACACATAGCCCAAACTGACATCTAGTCAGTGTGCCACCCAGCTTACACTGACACATAGCCCAAACTGACATCTAGTCAGTGTGCCACCCAGCCTGACACATAGCCCAAACTGACATCTAGTCAGTGTGCCACCCAGCCTACACTGACACATAGCCCAAACTGACATCTAGTCAGTGTGCCACCCAGCCTACACTGACACATAGCAAAAACTAACATCTAGTCAGTGTGCCACCCAGCCTACACTGACACATAGCCCAAACTGACATCTAGTCAGTGTGCAGCAATAGAGTATTCAAACCAGCAACCTTTCAGTTACTGGCCCAACCTCTAAACCACAAGCCTACCATCCCACACCCACACCGTGTGTCCAATGTTCCCTCCCCCCAATAATTAGCCACTGAGCAAATTTAAGGTCTGCTGAACGCAAACTTAAATGTTGTGAAAAATTCTGTGCAACTTCCAGCGCGTGTTTACTGTAAACGCTGAGTCTGTTTCCACTTCATGCTGTAAACACAGTCCAGTTCAAAGTGCATGGCAAAGATCCATATATGGCAATGGTCCATTTGCATATAGGCCTACTGCAGCTCTGATTGGTTATGGTGCACTGGTCTGTGTAGAGTATGGGCTGTCGGTGCCTGTCAATGCAGTAGAATCCTACTCCGATGCATTCTTCCTACAACAAAATCTCGTGCGTAGTTTGTTTTACATACTAACTCTTCCATAGTTCCTTTTGTTTTGGTATGTTGCATTGAAAGTGACTAATATGGCTTTGATTCGATTCCAAATCCCACAGAAAAGGGAAAAGTTAACAGTGTTGATTAACAAAAGGGGGGGTGGGGGGGGGGACTCGAGTAAGTTGAGTGAAGTTTAATCTTGTGCTTCTCTGCACGGGGCTGATATTTCTTCTGCGTGGCAGTCCTGGGGGAGCTGTGCTCCCGCGGACGAGCGCAGCTTAGAGGGAACATTGGTAGCATCCTAATTCGTAATGAACAAATCTAATGAAGTGGGTCAGCAATTAGGAGAAAGTGACTTTGCCCAACAAGATCTCACAGTTATAACAGTTTGACTTCAGATTCTGACGTTTATCCACCTTTCTCCAGACATCACATTTCCAAGGGTTTTTGAGACCCTGGGTTTCCTCCTCCTGCATCATTCTGTTTATTCAAACGTCAAATTAAGAAGGGTTAAGGTTTGTGTGTGTGTGTGTGTGTGTGTGTGTGTGTGCATGTGTGTGTGTGTTTTCTTGAGCATTTGTGCGTGTGTGCAAGTTGGCAAAATTCAAATGACACGCTACCAACAATGGGGTGTGGCTCTGGTAAAATGTAGTTCACTATAAAGGGGGTGTGGCTCTGGTAAAATGTAGTTCACTATAAAGGGGGTGTGGCTCTGTAAAATGTAGTTCACTATAAAGGGGGTGTGGCTCTGGTAAAATGTAGTTCACTATAAAGGGGGTGTGGCTCTGTAAAATGTAGTTCACTATAAAGGGGGTGTGGCTCTGGTAAAATGTAGTTCACTATAAAGGAGGTGTGGCTCTGGTAAAATGTAGTTCACTATAAAGGGGGTGTGGCTCTGGTAAAATGTAGTTCACTATAAAGGGGGTGTGGCTCTGTAAAATGTAGTTCACTATAAAGGGGGTGTGGCTCTGGTAAAATGTAGTTCACTATAAAGGGGGTGTGGCTCTGTAAAATGTAGTTCACTATAAAGGGGGTGTGGCTCTGGTAAAATGTAGTTCACTATAAAGGGGGTGTGGCTCTGGTAAAATGTAGTTCACTATAAAGGGGGTGTGGCTCTGTAAAATGTAGTTCACTATAAAGGGGGTGTGGCTCTGGTAAAATGTAGTTCACTATAAAGGGGGTGTGGCTCTGTAAAATGTAGTTCACTATAAAGGGGGTGTGGCTCTGGTAAAATGTAGTTCACTATAAAGGGGGTGTGGCTCTGTAAAATGTAGTTCACTATAAAGGGGGTGTGGCTCTGGTAAAATGTAGTTCACTATAAAGGGGGTGTGGCTCTGTAAAATGTAGTTCACTATAAAGGGGGTGTGGCTCTGGTAAAATGTAGTTCACTATAAAGGAGGTGTGGCTCTGGTAAAATGTAGTTCACTATAAAGGGGGTGTGGCTCTGGTAAAATGTAGTTCACTATAAAGGGGGTGTGGCTCTGGTCAAATGTAGTTCACTATAAAGGGGGTGTGGCTCTGGTAAAATGTAGTTCACTATAAAGGGGGTGTGGCTCTGTAAAATGTAGTTCACTATAAAGGGGGTGTGGCTCTGGTAAAATGTAGTTCACTATAAAGGGGGTGTGGCTCTGTAAAATGTAGTTCACTATAAAGGGGGTGTGGCTCTGGTAAAATGTAGTTCACTATAAAGGGGGTGTGGCTCTGGTAAAATGTAGTTCACTATAAAGGGGGTGTGGCTCTGTAAAATGTAGTTCACTATAAAGGGGGTGTGGCTCTGGTAAAATGTAGTTCACTATAAAGGGGGTGTGGCTCTGGTAAAATGTAGTTCACTATAAAGGAGGTGTGGCTCTGGTCAAATGTAGTTCACTATAAAGGGGGTGTGGCTCTGGTCAAATGTAGTTCACTTTTAAGGGGGTGTGGCTCTGGTAAAATGTAGTTCACTATAAAGGGGGTGTGGCTCTGGTCAAATGTAGTTCACTATAAAGGGGGTGTGGCTCTGGTCAAATGTAGTTCACTATAAAGGGGGTGTGGCTCTGGTCAAAAGTAGTTCACTATAAAGGGTGTGTGGCTCTAGTCAAATGTAGTTCACTATAGGCTCTGGACAAATATAGTTCACTATAGGGGTGGTGTGGCTCTGGTCAAATGTAGTTCATTATAAAGGGGGTGTGGCTCTGGTCAAATGTAGTTCACTGTACAGGGCATCTTTAAAACACATAATCTAGTTATTTATACAAATGATTATCAGGTAACTGCTTCCACAGTCTTTTTGTGTGTGTGTGTTTAGGCCAACTCAATGTTTCAATTCAAGTGTTACTTGAACCAACAATAAAACAAATAGTTGGCCCAAACTTTGCTCCAACTTGAGTCAACTTAAATGATGTATTTGCTCAAATTGTCTCATATGTTCATTCAACTAAATTGTTATTTTGTGAAACTGGTTACAAAGATAGTGCTTTCAACATCCAATGTTTTCAACCTACATAATTTACCTGCATGATTAAATTGTGCACGTTCATTTACAAAGTAATTAATATTCAACATGCCCTCACCGGGGATTTTAACTCACCACGTCTTGGTTCATGGCATTCCAATATTCCTGCTATGTCACCATGTCTGTGTCAATGACTGATTCCACCTGTATTTCTGCACTCTGCACTTTAAAGTAAATCTCCGGGATTTAGAGTATCATAGTGATTAAGGAGTTGGAACAGGGTAGTATACCCCACTCACATTAGAAAACTACACAGAGAAACCCAATACTGCTGAAACAAGTCAATCAAATCAACGATGAGACAATAGTTAGATGCACTGATTATTGACACAGATGTGGTGGCATAGTAGGAGCTCTGAATTCCACCAACCAGGAGGTTGTAAGTTCAAATCCCAGATAAGTATATGTTGATTAATAATGACTGCGTAAGTGAACATGCACAGTGTAATCACGTCAGTTGATTACATTGGATGTTTAAAGCACTGTGTGTGTAGCTAGTTCCACAGCATATTTTAGTTAAGATTACCAAATAATAATGTATAGTTGAATGAAGTTAACCAAACACATCATTTTAAATCAGCAGAATTTTTGGCCACAGTTTTTTAAAGTTGGTGCTACGTTTGGGTAATGTAACAGTTGGACCAAACAAAAGAACCAGTTACTTAATAATAATTAGTTGAAACAACTAGATTGCATTTTATATACATATATATTACATTGAATAGGCTTTGTTTCTCTCCTCTCTCTACTGACTGATGTAAAGTCCAGCAAGCAGATAAAGTCACGTGACCTTTGTCTCCAATCGACCTACTCACCCCGTGGGGGAGGATGGTCAGATAGATTTATATTGAAGGTCGGGAGAGAAGAGGGGAGTATGTAGAGGATGGGAGAGAGGGGGGGAGTATGTAGAGGATGGGAGAGAGGGGGGAGTATGTAGAGGATGGGAGAGAGGAGGGGAGTATGTAGAGGATGGGAGAGAGGGGGGGAGTATGTAGAGGATGGGAGAGAGGAGGGGAGTATGTAGAGGATGGGAGAGAGGAGGGGAGTATGTAGAGGATGGGAGAGAAGAGGGGAGTATGTAGAGGATGGGAGAGAGGAGGGGAGTATGTAGAGGATGGGAGAGAGGAGGGGAGTATGTAGAGGACGGGAGAGAGGAGGGGAGTATGTAGAGGATTGGAGTGAGGAGGGGAGTATGTAGAGGATTGGAGAGAGGAGGGGAGTATGTAGAGGATGGGAGAGAGGAGGGGAGTATGTAGAGGATGGGAGAGAGGAGGGGAGTATGTAGAGGATGGGAGAGAGGAGGGGAGTATGTAGAGGATGGGAGAGAGGAGGGGAGTATGTAGAGGAGGGGAGTATGTAGAGGATGGGAGAGAGGAGGGGAGTATGTAGAGGATGGGAGAGAGGAGGGGAGTATGTAGAGGATGGGAGAGAGGAGGGGAGTATGTAGAGGATGGGAGAGAGGAGGGGAGTATGTAGAGGATGGGAGAGAGGAGGGCAGTATGTAGAGGATGGGAGAGAGGAGGGGAGTATGTAGAGGAGGGGAGTATGTAGAGGATGGGAGAGAGGAGGGGAGTATGTAGAGGATGGGAGAGAAGAGGGGAGTATGTAGAGGATGGGAGAGAGGAGGGGAGTATGTAGAGGATGGGAGAGAGGAGGGCAGTATGTAGAGGATGGGAGAGAGGAGGGGAGTATGTAGAGGATGGGAGAGAGGAGGGGAGAGTTACTAATGTAGAGGATGGGAGAGAGGGGGGAGTATGTAGAGGATGGGAGAGAGGAGGGGAGTATGTAAAGGATGGGAGAGAGGAGGGGAGTATGTAGAGGAGGGGAGTATGTAGAGGATGGGAGAGAGGAGGGGAGTATGTAGAGGATGGGAGAGAAGAGGGGAGTATGTAGAGGATGGGAGAGAGGAGGGGAGTATGTAGAGGATGGGAGAGAGGAGGGGAGTATGTAGAGGATGGGAGAGAGGAGGGGAGTATGTAGAGGATGGGAGAGAGGAGGGGAGTATGTAGAGGATGGGAGAGAGGAGGGCAGTATGTAGAGGATAGGAGAGAGGAGGGGAGTATGTAGAGGAGGGGAGTATGTAGAGGATTGGAGAGAGGAGGGGAGTATGTAGAGGAGGGGAGTATGTAGAGGATGGGAGAGAGGAGGGGAGTATGTAGAGGATTGGAGAGAGGAGGGGAGTATGTAGAGGATTGGAGAGAGGAGGGGAGTATGTAGAGGATTGGAGAGAGGAGGGGAGTATGTAGAGGATGGGAGAGAGGAGTGCAGTATGTAGAGGATGGGAGAGAGGAGGGGAGTATGTAGAGGATGGGAGAGAGGAGGGGAGAGTTACTAATGTAGAGGATGGGAGAGAGGGGGGAGTATGTAGAGGATGGGAGAGAGGAGGGGAGTATGTAGAGGATGGGAGAGAGGAGGGGAGTATGTAGAGGAGGGGAGTATGTAGAGGATGGGAGAGAGGAGGGGAGTATGTAGAGGATGGGAGAGAGGAGGGGAGTATGTAGAGGATGGGAGAGAGGAGGGGAGTATGTAGAGGATGGGAGAGAGGAGGGGAGTATGTAGAGGATGGGAGAGAGGAGGGCAGTATGTAGAGGAGGGGAGTATGTAGAGGATGGGAGAGAGGAGGGGAGTATGTAGAGGATTGGAGAGAGGAGGGGAGTATGTAGAGGATTGGAGAGAGGAGGGGAGTATGTAGAGGATGGGAGAGAGGAGGGGAGTATGTAGAGGACGGGAGAGAGGAGGGGAGTATGTAGAGGATGGGAGAGAGGAGGGGAGTATGTAGAGGATGGGAGAGAGGAGGGGAGTATGTAGAGGATGGGAGAGAGGAGGGGAGTATGTAGAGGATGGGAGAGAGGAGGGGAGTATGTAGAGGATTGGAGAGAGGAGGGGAGTATGTAGAGGATGGGAGAGAGGAGGGGAGTATGTAGAGGATGGGAGAGAGGAGGGGAGTATGTAGAGGATGGGAGAGTTACTAATGTAGAGGATGGGAGAGAAGAGGGGAGTATGTAGAGGATGGGAGAGAGGAGGGGAGTATGTAGAGGATGGGAGAGAGGAGGGGAGTATGTAGAGGATGGGAGAGAGGAGGGGAGTATGTAGAGGATGGGAGAGAGGAGGGGAGTATGTAGAGGATGGGAGAGAGGAGGGGAGTATGTAGAGGAGGGGAGTATGTAGAGGATTGGAGAGAGGAGGGGAGTATGTAGAGGATGGGAGAGAGGAGGGGAGTATGTAGAGGATGGGAGAGAGGAGGGGAGTATGTAGAGGATGGGAGAGAGGAGGTGAGTATGTAGAGGATGGGAGAGAGGATTGGAGTATGTAGAGGATTGGAGAGAGGAGGGGAGTATGTAGAGGATTGGAGAGAGGAGGGGAGTATGTAGAGGATGGGAGAGAGGAGGGGAGTATGTAGAGGAGGGGAGTATGTAGAGGACGGGAGAGAAGAGGGGAGTATGTAGAGGATGGGAGAGAGGAGGGGAGTATGTAGAGGATGGGAGAGTTACTAATGTAGAGGATGGGAGAGAGGAGGGGAGTATGTAGAGGATGGGAGAGAGGAGGGGAGTATGTAGAGGATGGGAGAGAGGAGGGGAGTATGTAGAGGATGGGAGAGAGGAGGGGAGTATGTAGAGGATGGGAGAGAGGAGGGGAGTATGTAGAGGAGGGGAGTATGTAGAGGATTGGAGAGAGGAGGGGAGTATGTAGAGGATGGGAGAGAGGAGGGGAGTATGTAGAGGATGGGAGAGAGGAGGGGAGTATGTAGAGGATGGGAGAGAGGAGGGGAGTATGTAGAGGATGGGAGAGAGGAGGGGAGTATGTAGAGGATGGGAGAGAGGAGGGGAGTATGTAGAGGATGGGAGTATGTAGAGGATGGGAGAGAGGAGGGGAGTATGTAGAGGATGGGAGAGAGGAGGGGAGTATGTAGAGGATGGGAGAGAGGAGGGGAGTATGTAGAGGATGGGAGAGTTACTAATGTAGAGGATGGGAGAGTTACTAATGTAGAGGATGGGAGAGTTACTAATGTAGAGGATGGGAGAGTTACTAATGTAGAGGATGGTTACTAATGTAGAGGATGGTTACTAATGTAGAGGATGGTTACTAATGTAGAGGATGGTTACTAATGTTAATTAAACAGTTAAATAAATAAAACATCAGTACATGATCAGTGGTTCAGTTAAGTTCCAGACGAGAGAGAGAGAGAGAGAGAGAGAGAGAGAGAGAGAGAGAGAGAGAGAGAGAGAGAGAGAGAGAGAGAGTGAGATACAAAGTGGCTAAGCTCTGGTGCTCAAACACTAGGCATGCCCTGGAGCTTTTGTCAGAGGACAGACTAGGATCCCCCAGCCACATCATAATTCACAAGGGCCCAGCGGGAGAGTGTGGCAACAGCACTCAAGGGAGTGATTGAAAAAGCTTCTTCCACTTTCCCCAATGCACAAGTGGTTATCTCCACCCGGCTACCACAAAAATACTTTCCCCCTGCCACCATACAGTGGGTGAATGTACACATTTCCAGAGACTTTGCCCCAAAATACGCTAATATCTACCTGGCCCACCACCCTTGACCAGCCTTTATGTTTATTTATGTCCTCTATTTATCCAGGAAGACCAGTTGAGGACAAGATCTCATTTACAACAAATAAAAAAACATGCCCAACCCCCACTATTCCACCCGCCCCATCCTGCGACCTGAGAGGTATGAATCAGATGTTCAACATGCTCTGCTCACACCTACTGTGATGGTCCGGGCCTAAACCACACAAAACAACACTAGACACTATGGAACACAAAGCTATTACTATCTCATCCTAGAATATACAAGGTCTGAGGTCATCTGCCTTTGGCCTAAAGAGCAGGAACCCAGACTTCATCAAAAAAATTGGAAATACAGACATTGTCATCCTACAAGAAACATGGTATGAAGGAGACGGACCTACTGGTTGCCCTCTAGGTTACAGAGAGCTGGTAGTCTCATCCACAAAACTACCAGGTGTGAAACAGGGAAGGGACTCGGGGAGTATGCTAATTTGGTATAGAGCAGACCTAACCCACTCTATTAAATTAATCAAAACAGGAACACCCTCAGCACACAGGGGGACAAACACCTGCCTGCAGGTGACAGCATTCCCTCCCACATATGCCCCCCTAGGCACAACTATGACAACATAACCAACAAAAATGGGTCACAACTCCTGCAGCTCTGTCACACGCTGTGTATGTACATAGTCAATGGTAGGCTTCGAGGGGACTCTTATGGTAGGTACACCTACAGCTCATCTCTTGTCAGTAGTACTGTAGACTACTTTATCACTGACCTACACCCAGAGTCTCTTGGAGCGTTCACAGTCAGTCCACTGACACACCTATCAGATCACAACAAAGTCAAACTCAACTTGAACAGAGCAATACTCAATCATGAGGAATCAAAGAAATGCTATAGATGGAAGGGAAGGAAATCTACCAACAAATTCAATCCCTTTTAGACAATTTCCTGGACAAGATTTTTCACTGTAAGTGAAGGTGCAAACTTAGCAGTATAATACCTAAACAGTATATTTGACCTCTCAGCTTCCCTATCAAATCTAAAATTGTCAAGCAGACAACCAAAAAAATGAACAACAATGACAAATGGTTTGATGAAGAATGCAAAAACCTAAGAAAGAAATTGAGAAACCTATCCAACCAAAACATAGAGACCCAGAAAACCTGAGCCTACACCTTCACTATGGTGAATCACTAAAACAATACAGACAAAATATATTTATGTTTATTTATTATTTTGTACTTTAACTTCTTAAGGTATAGGGGGAAGCATTTTCACTTTTGGAAAAATAGAGTGCCCAATTTCAACTTCCTGCTACTCATGCCAAGAATATAAGATATATATATTATTAGTATATTTGGATAGAAAACACTCTGAAGTTTCTAAAACTGTTTGAATCATGTCTGTGAGTATAACAGAACTTATGTAGCAGGCAAAACCCAGAGGACAAACCATTCAGATGTTTTTTTTTAGGTCTCTGTCTGTTCAGTGAGTTCTCAATGGGAAACGATATTTCTTAGGCACTTGTTTTCAGTTCCTACCGCTTCCACTGGATGTCATCAGTCTATGGAATTTGGTTGAGGTTATTCCTTTGTGCAATGAAGAAGTATGGCCATCTAGGAAATGGGTAACACTGTTGAGAGTTGCGCAAGACTTGAAAAGTAGCGTTGGTTTCTTGTCTTCCTGTATTGAACACAGATAGACCCGTGTCAGACTTGGTATCAGGACATTTCCGTGTTGGTGTAGTGTCTACACTGCCAGTAAAAGGAGTCAAATCAAATCAAATCAAATTATTATTTATATAGCCCTTCGTACATCAGCTGATATCTCAAAGTGCTGTACAGAAACCCAGCCTAAAACCCCAAACAGCAAGCAATGCAGGTGTAGAAGCACGGTGGCTAGGAAAAACTCCCTAGAAAGGCCAAAACCTAGGAAGAAACCTAGAGAGGAACCAGGCTATGTGGGTGGCCAGTCCTCTTCTGGCTGTGCCGGGTGGAGATTATAACAGAACATGGCCAAGATGTTCTGACACACTTCTAGGGAATGATATTGCTGGTGGTAACGTCACTCCTGTGTTAGAGGTTGTAGACAAGCTAGGAGATGTGGTGGATTTGGCTAGTTCAGTTTTTGAGAATGTTGAGGTAGAAGGCAATGCACCGAGTATTCCTTCTGCAAGGCTGACAGTTTTTTACCCCCATAAAAACTAAGGCAGGGGAAAGAGAAATTGCGCCCAAATTGCATTACATTCTTTTGTCTGTCACCCCAAGAAGGTGATTGAATGTCAAAAAGGAGACACCAGTCTTCGCAAGTTTTGCTTCGGTAATTTCCATTGAGGAAGATAAACTAGAGAGACCGCCTACTTTATGGAAGCAGGAGTTTTGATGCGGAAATAGGCAGCTCATGACACCGTTAGTGACTGGAGTGAATTGTGTCATCTGGTTGTTCCTACACCGTTCTGACAGCAGGTGCTGTCCCTCGCCCATGACCAGGCGTGGTCCGGACATTTGGGGATCACAAATACTTATAACCAAGTCCTTCTACATTTTTTTCTGGCCAGGTTTGAAGTCGGACGTGGTCCAATTTTGTAAAACATGGACCACGTCCATTCCTGTGGTGGGGGAACCGTTTGAACGAGTGATAATTGATTGTGTAGGTCCATTGCCAAAAAACAGGTCAAGTAACCAGTTCCGGGTAACAATAATGTGCAGTGCTACTCGAATACCCAGAGGCTATTCCTCTCTGTACTATAATGGCACTAGTGAAGTTCTCTACGTTTGGTCTCCCTAAAGTAATCCAAACTGATCAGGGATCCAGCTTTATGTCAAAACTGTTCTCAGATGTGTTAAAGACGCTGTGCATTTCCCATCAGGTCTCCAGTCCGTATCATCCAGAGAGTCAAGGGGCTCTCGAACGATGGCATCAGATGCTGAAGGCGATGCTACGGAAGTATTGCATAGATTGGGATGAGGGGGTGCCCTTTGTCCTATTTGCTATAAGGGAAACAATACAAGAGCCCTTAGGGTTCAGCCTTGCTGACCTTGTGTTTGGACACACCCCACAGGGTCCGCTGAAAGTTTTGAAGGAGTATATCCTACACCCAGTAGCGCCCCTAAAAATGTGTTGGGTTATGTCAGTAAGATACGGGAGAGACTGCATGCCGCCTGTGCGTTAGCCCAAAAGTCTCTCTCCTCGTCTCAAAAACGCATGAAGTTGCATTATGACAAAAAGGCTGTTGGCCGTTCATTTGCACCAGGGGATCAAGTTTTAGTCTTGTTGCCAATCCCTGGCTCATCTCTGTCGGCACGTTTTTCTGGACCATATCTGGTGGAAAAGAAACTCAGTGACACCAATTATGTGATAAAGACCCCAGATCGAAGGCGTTCTTCCCGTGTGTGTCATGTTAACATGCTAAAAGCATATTATGTACATGACTCTCCAGACAGCTCCTCAAGTAAGCCGGTCCAGCCCGCCCTCTCCAGTGTGGCTGCGGTGGTGCTGAAGCCTGGCTGGGACCTATAGGAGGATAAGGAGGACGGGTTGGAGTTATGCCATACGTTACAGCAGTGTGAACGCCTATGTAAATCAGAGATGCTGAAGAAGTTACCCTCTCAAATGGAACAAATGGATAACGATCAAACTAAGGATCTTTAAACACTTTTCTCAATGTGTTTCAGGACATTCCAAGTCGCACGTCCATCTTGGAACATGACGTGGATGTGGGGAACACTGTTCCTATACATCAGCATCCGTACCGGGTTAATGCAAAGAAAAGGGAGGTAATGAAAAGTGAGGTAGCTTATTTATTACAGAATGACATGGAAAAACCCAATAACAGCTCCAACAGTTCCCTGTGTATTCTTGTTCCTAAGCCTGACGGTACGTCCCGCTTATGTACGGACTATCGTTGTGTAAATGCAGTTACAAAGTCTGATTCTTATCCTCTACCTCGCTTACATGACTGCATTGATAGAATTGGCTCTGCTGCTTACGTTAGTAAGTTAGATTTGTTAAAATGTTATTGGCAGGTGCCTCTGACCTCTCGAGCTTCTGACATATCACCTGATAACTTCGTAAAATACACTGTGATGCCCTTTGTTATGTGTAATGCACCTGCTACTTTTCAGCGTCTAGTTGACATTGTCTTTGCAGATGTGCCAAATTGTACTGCTTACCCTGATGATGTGGTGATTCATTCGTCTACTTGGTCTGATCATCTCTCCACTTTGAGAAGTGTGTTTCAGCAGTTGGAGAATGCTTCTTTAACCCTCAATTTGGCCAAGTGTGTGTTTGGGAAGGCTACTGTGACTTAGCGAAACAATTGGGACAAGGTCAAGTGCGCCCAGTAACTGGCAAAGTCATTTTCAATTGCTGCTTTTCCTGCTCCCACGACTCGCCGCCAGTTGCGCAGATTCCTAGGGATGGTAGGGTACTATCGTACCTTCTGTAAGAATTTCTTGACGGTAGTAGCTCCCCTTTCATCTCTGCTATGCACTTTGTAGTGCCCCAGTGCTTGCCGCCCTCAACTTTGACAATTTTTTTAGTTGGAGGTAGACGCTAGTATAGTGGGGGTGGGTGCGGTTCTCTTGCAGGAAGAGGAAGACGGAGTGGATCGGCCAGTCAGTTTCTTCTCCCGTAAGTTCAACTCGTGTCAGTCAAGGTACTTCACAATTGGACAAGAGACGCTGGCCTTATTGCTACCCTTACAGTTCTTTGCGGTACATGTGGGCTCTAGTGCCTTGCCTGTACTGGTCTTCACGGACCATAATCCGTTGGTGTTTTTGAAGCAAATGTACAATCAGAACCGCCACCTTATGAGGTGGACTCTGATTGTACAAGGATACAATGTACAGATCGCCTATGCGACTGGTTCGGCGAATGTGGTTGCCGACGCTCTATCACAGGTTTAGTAACTGGGGATGCGTTGGTTTTTGTTATTGCAAACTATGTTTTAATTTTTTGGTGGTGGGCGTGTTACGTTCCCCAGTTTCTGTGTTGTAGTTTGTGTATTTGTGAGTGTGTTGCAGGAAATTGCTTCCTGAAATTCTCCCCAAGGAGGCGTGCGTACACTGTAACACTGTATATAGACATAATATAACATTTGAAATGTCTTTATTCTTTTGGAACTTTTGTGAGTGTAATGTTTACTGTTACTATTTTATTGTTTATTTCACTTTGGTTTATTATCTATTTCACTTGCATTGGCAATGTAAACATATGTTTCCCATGCCAATAAAGCCCTTAAATTGAATTGAAATTAAATTGAGAGAGAGGGGGGGGGGGGGGGGGAGAAGGAGAGAGACAGAAAAAATGGTCCTCTGCATCTAGAGAACATGTCAACCAGCTTGGTACAACACAGGCAGAACCTGAGACCAGCATAACCAGCCTCCCAGTATGCTCCAGCCCAGGTCAATCTTCCATCCTCCCAGTCTGCTCCAGCCCAGGTCAATCTACCAGCCTCCCAGTCTGCTCCAGCTCAGGTCAACCTACCAGCCTCCCAGTCTGCTCCAGCCCAGGTCAACCTACCAGCCTCCCAGTCTGCTCCAGCACAGGTCAGAATACTAGCTTCTCAGTCTGCTCCAGCCCAGGTCAACCTACCAGCCTCCCAGTCTGCTCCAGCCCAGGTCAGCCTACCAGCCTCCCAGTCTGCTCCAGCCTCCCAGTCTGCTCCATCCAGACAATCACCCACAACTGCAATCCTTATTGATTCAAATGGGAAGTTCTTAGTCCAGGAAAGATGATTCCCTAGACACCAGGTGTATAAATCCCGGTGTCCTACAACTGACAGTGAAATGCAGCTACTCAATCAAACCAGGATTGACACCCCTGACAATATCATCATCCACACTGGCACAAACAACCTTTATGCCAAAGGTGAAAATGTATCTGTGCCAGTGAGAAGAGTGGCAGAGCGGGCACAGGCTATGTATATCAACAGATCACCTGTGCTTCACTGCTCAATGTCGGAATAGCTCACCATCACCACTCTGACATGTGAACACTGATACAACAATGTGATCAGGTCAGAGTGTCAGAACCTTTGCTAACCTGTTGGATCTCTGGGGGCGCTATTTCATTTTTGGATAAAAAACGTTCCCGTTTTAAGCGCGATATTTTGTCACGAAAAGATGCTCGACTATGCATATTCTTGACCGTTTTGGAAAGAAAACACTCTGAAGTTTCAGAATCTGCAAAGATTTTGTCTGTAAGTACCCCAGAACTCATTCTACAGGCGAAACCAAGATGATGCATCACCCAGGAATTAGCAGAATTTCTGAAGCTCTGTTTTCCATTGTCTCCTTATATGGCTGTGATTGCGCAAGGAATGAGCCTACACTTTCTGTCGTTCGCCCAAGGTCTTAGCAGCATTGTGACGTATTTGTAGGCATATCATTGGAAGATTGACCATAAGAGACTACATTTTCCAAGTGTCCGCCTGGTGTCCTGCGTCGAATTCGGTGCGCAATTGCCAGCTGCTTCCACTTTACCATTTGATTCAGGGGAGAAAGCATGTGTCCAAGAACGATGTATCAATGAAGAGATATGTGAAAAACACCTTGATGATTGATTCTAAACAGCGTTTGCCATGTTTTCAGTCGATATTATGGAGTTAATTTGGAAAAAAGTTCGCGTTTTGAGGACTGAATTTTCGGTTTTTTTTTGGTAGCCAAATGTGATGTATAAAACGGAGCTATTTCTAATACACAAAGAATCTTTTTGGAAAAACTGAGCATCTGCTATCCAACTGAGAGTATCCTCATTGAAAACATCAGAAGTTCTTCAAAGGTAAATGATTTTATTTGAAGGCTTTTATGTTTTTGTTGAAATGTTGCGTGCTGGATGCTAACGCTAATGCTAACGCTAAATCCTTTGTTTGCTAGCTACTGTTACACAAATTATTGTTTTCCTATGGTTGAGAAGCATATTTTGAAAATCTGAGATGACAGTTTTGTTTACAAAAGGCTAAGCTTGCGAGATGGCATATTTATTTCATTTCATTTGCGATTTTCATGAATAGTTAACGTTGCGTTATGGTAATGAGCTTGAGTCTGTATTCCTGATACCGGATCCGGTATGGGGAGTTCCAAGAGGCTAAGGATATAAAGGACACAACACTTAGGCAGGGACACATCACCCCCCATAACTCCCTCACCCCTCACCCCCATAACCCCCTCACCCACATCACCCCCCTCACACCCATCACCCCATTCACCCCCTCACCCCCATACCCACATCACCCCATCACCCCCTCACACTCATCACCCCCCTCACCCCTCACCCCCATCACCCCCTCACCACATCACCCCCCTAACTCCATCACCCCCTCACCCCATCACCCCCATCACCACATCACCCCCCTCACCCCATCACCCCCATAACCCCCTCACCCACATCACCCCCCTCACCCCATCACCCCCTCACCCCCATCACCCCCTCACGCCCATCACCCCCCACCCGTCACCCCCCTCACCCCCTCACCCCCTCACCCCATCACCCCCATCACCCCCTCACCCCATCACACCCATGACCCCCCTCACCCCCTCACCCCCCTCACACCCATCACCCCCCTCACACCCATCACCACATCACCCCCCTCACCACATCAACCCCCTCACCCCATCACCCCCTCACACCCATCACCCCCCTCACCCTATCACATCTCTCACCCCCATCACCACCATCACATCCACCCCCCCACCCCCCTCACACCCATCACCTAATTACCCCCCTCACCCCTCACCCCCATCACCACATCACCCCCATCACCCATCACACCCATCACCCCCATCACACCTCTCCACTTTCTGAAACAACAGTAACTCCACCATACCCAGAAGAGAAGAGCCAGACACAACATATTACAGCACAGCTCTACAAGACCAGGCCTGAATAGCTCACCATACCATACAGTCATGTATCATCTGCATATACATGGATGAGAGAGCTTCCTACTGCCTGGGCTATGTTGTTGATGTAAATTGAGAAGAGCTTGGGGCCTAGGATCGAGCCTTAGGGTACTCCCTTGGTGACAGGCAGTGGCAATGACCCCTCAGAGACACCAATACGCCTTAGCCGGCCCACTAAAACAGAATGGTCTACCGTATCAAAAGCTTTGGCCAAGTAAATAAAAATGCAGGCACAATGTTGCTTAGAATCAAGGGCAATGGTGACATCATTGAGGACCTTTAACTTCTTGGATATAAAACTTAGTTTTCCCCAAATTTTGGGATGAAAAACGTTCCCGTTTTAAACAAGATATTTTATCACGAAAAGATGCTTGACTATGCATATAATTGACAGCTTTGGAAAGAAAACATTCTGACGTTTCCAAAACTGCAAAGATATTGTCTGTGAGTGCCACAGAACTGATGTTACAGAAAAAACCCAGATAAAAATCCAATCAAGAATGCCGCATTTTTTGAAACTGCCTCATGCCAATGACTCCTTATATGGCTGTGAAGGAGCTAGGAGTCAGCTTACGTTTTCCACGTTTTCCCCAAGGTGTCTGCAGCATTGTGACGTATTTGTAGGCATATCATTGGAAGATTGACCATAAGAGACTACATCTACCAGGTGGTCGCTTGGTGTCCTTCGTCGCAATTATTGCATAATCTCCAGCTGCAGTATTTTTCCGTTTGCTTCTGATGAGAAGCCAACTGCCACCACTGATAGATTATTGAATAGATATGTGAAAAACACCTTGAGGATTGATTCTAAACAACGTTTGCCATGTTTCTGTCGATATTATGGAGCTAATTTGGAAAAAAGTTTGGCGTTGTAAGTTTTCCGGTCTTTTTCTTAGCCAAACGTGATGAACAAAACGGAGCTATTTCGTCTACACAAATAATATTTTTGGAAAAAATGAACATTTGCTATCTAACTAAGAGTCTCGTCATTGAAAACATCTGAAGTTCTTCAAAGGTAAATTATTTTATTTTAATGCTTTTCTTGTTTTTGTGAAAATGTTGCCTGCTGAATGCTAGGCTTAATGCTATGCTAGGCTATCAATACTCTTACACAAATGCTTGTGTAGCTTTGGTTGAAAAGCATATTTTGAAAATCTGAGATGACAGTGTTGTTAACAAAAGGCTAAGCTTGTGTTTGAATATATTTATTTAATTTCATTTGCGATTTTCATGAATAGGAAACGTTGCGCTATGGTAATGAGCTTGAGGCTATGATTACGCTCCCGGATACGGGATTGCTCGACGCTAGAGGTTAAGGTTGAATAGACTTATCCATAACCTGTGTGGAAACCAGACTGCATACCCGAGAGAATACTATAGACATCAAGAAAGCCAGTCAGTTGATTATAGACACATTTTTCCAACACTTTTGATAAACAGGGCAAAATAGAAATAGGCCTATAACAGTTAGGATCAGCTTGATCTCCCCCTTTTAAATAAATAACGAACTGTGGCTGTCTTCCAAGCAATGGGAACCTCCCCAGAGAGGAGAGACAGGTTAATAAGGTCGGAGATTGGCTTGGCGATGATAGGGGCAGCAACCTTAAAGAAGAAAGGGTCTAAACCATCTGACCCAGATGGTTTTTGGGGGTCAAGTTTAATAAGGAGCTCCGTTTAACACCTCGGACTCAGTGACTGCCTGCAGGGAGAAACTTTGTAGCGGAGCAGGGGAAAAAGAGGGAGGAGCATCAGGGAAAGTCGCATTAGAAGGGGTGGGAGATGAGGAAATGTTGGACGGGCAAGGAGGCTTTGCTGAGTCAAATAGGAATCCTGATTTAGAGTCTGGTGGAGATTAAAGAGCTCAGCCATGTGCTTCTTGTCAGTAACAATCACATCATCAACATTAAGGAACATGGGCAGCTGTGAGGAGGAGGGTTTATTCTCCAGGTCTTTAACCATTGAGGCCCTACATGCAGAATTCTGCCAGAAAGTCCAAATAAATATACCAACTAATGCATGTAGGTCAGAATTGAGCCACTTTCCAGTGGTAATGAGAATACAAAAGAGATCATACATTTGTTGGCTACACTGAACCCCTCTGGGATCGTTTGGGATGCTAGCGTCCCACCTCGCCAACAGCCAGTGAAATTGCAGTCAAATTCAGAACAACAGAAATCTCATAATTAAAATTCCTCAACCATGCAAGTATTTTACACCATTTTAAAGATACACTTCTTGTTAATCCAACCACAGCGTCCGATTTCAAAAAGGCCTTTCGGCGAAAGCAGAACATATCATTATTTTAGGTCAGCAACTAGTCACAGAAAGCATTCAGCCATTTTCCTACCAAAGAGAGGTGTCACAAAAAGCAGAAGTATAGATCAAATTAAGATATCTCTCTCTCTCTCTCTCTCTCTCTCTCTCTCTCTCTCTCTCGCTCTCTCTCTCTCTCTCTCAGAGGACCTGAGCCCTAAGACCATGCCTGATGACTCCTTGTTGTCCCCAGTCCAACTGGCCGTGCTGCTGCTCCAGTTTCAACTGTTCTGCCTGCGGCTATGGAACCCTGTCCTGTGCTACCTGTCCCAGACCTGCTGTTCTCAACACTCTAGAGACAGCAGGAGCGGTAGAGATATTCTGAATGATCGGCTATGAAAAGCCAACTGACATTGACTCCTGGGGTGCTGCCCTGTTGCACCCTCGACAACCACTGTGATTATTATTATTTGACTCAGAAGAGGGCTGCCAGAAGAGGACTGGCCACCCCTCATAGCCTGGTTCCTCTCTAGGTTTCTTCCTAGGTTTTGGCCTTTCTAGGGAGTTTTTCCTAGCCACCGTGCTTCTACACCTGCATTGTTTGCTGTTTGGGGTTTTAGGCTGGGTTTCTGTACAGCACTTTGAGATATCAGCTGATGTAAGAAGGGCTATATAAATACATTTGATTTGATTTGACTTGATGGTGGTAGTAGAAGCAATGATGATGGTAGTGATAACAGTTTAATGATGGTGGTGGTAGTAGTAGTAATGATGGTGGTAGTAGTAGTAATGATGGTGGTAGTGATAACAGTTTAATGATGGTGGTGGTAGTAGTAGTAATAATGGTGGTAGTGATAACAGTTTAATGATGGTGGTGGTAGTAGTAGATATGATGATGCTAGTGGTAACACTGTTGCTTTGGCAATACCCACGCAATGTTTTTTATGCCAATAAAGCAGCTTGAAAATTTGAATTTGAGAGAGAGAGAGAGAGAGAGAGAGAGAGAGAGAGAGAGAGAGAGAGAGAGAGAGAGAGAGAGAGAGAGAGAGAGAGAGAGAGAGAGAGAGAGAGAGAGAGAGAGAGAGAGAGAGAGAGAGAGAGAGAGAGAGAGAGAGAGAGAGAGAGAGAGAGAGAGAGAGAGAGAGAGAGAGAGAGAGAGAGAGAGAGAGAGAGAGAGAGAGAGAGAGAGAGAGAGAGAGAGAGAGACAACACAGGGAAACAGTGTAGATACATAGAGAAAGATCACCTTGAGAAAGGCTGAAGATGAAGAGGAGGAGAGATGAGCAATGTGAGATCTGGAAGGGACTGGATTTACTTCATCTCCCATCTACAGAGCAGGGCTCTTGCGGTGTGTGTGTGTGTGTGCGTGCGTGCGTGCGTGTGTGCGTCCGTGCGTAATTTACCACGTTATATATGTCATCGGCGGCAGAGCAGGACTGTTGCTGTGTGTATAGCTGCAGAGAGCCAATATAAACTACTGTCTAGTGTCAAAACAATAACACTCTCATCTCATCCCAAACACTACTCTCTATTCCCAGGCTGCACGAGAGAGAAGGAGGGACTTTGTTCCATTCTAACACATTATCCATTCCGTTACAGCCTCAAATCTACATCCACAGCTTCGAGACTTGCTGGCATGAGAGAGAGAGAGAATGGCCACATTCCATTCCAAAACATTGTCTAATACCCGTCCACCCCCATATCTACATTTGCAGAACAGGGACAAAAAAATGGCCTAATTTCAAATCACTGTCCCTTCTCTTCTCACTGAAAGCAGAGCAACAGGCAACTTCTCGTAGTAATAAAGCGTAGGATTTCATCTTCAAAGACTTTTTGGTGAGGGTCAGTAGGTTTGTGCAGCAGGCGTTATGGTATCTCAGCCCACAACTCTGCCTCATGATGTGAGCTGAGTGCTCCTCTACCCTCCATCCTCCTACTACTTACACACACACACGCACACGCATGCACACACACGCACACACACACACGCGCGCACACACACACACACACACACACACACACACACACACACACACACACACACACACACACACACACACACACACACACACACACACACACACACACACACACACATATATATACATACAGACACACACAGAGAGACATATTTCTTGATGAACATGATTTCTTCCCCCTCATTTAATCTAACTTTCACTCAGCCCTCTCTCTCTTTCCCTCTGTTTCACTCAGCCCTCTCTCTCTCCCTCTGTTTCACTCAGCCCTCTCTCTCTCTCCCTCTGTCTCACTCAGCCCTCTCTCTCTCTCTCTCCCTCTGTTTCACTCAGCCCTCTCTCTCTCCCTCTGTCTCACTCAGCCCTCTCTCTCCCCTCTGTTTCACTCTTCCATCTCTCTCCCCCTCTCTCCCAGCCATCTCTCTCTCCTCCTCTGTCTCACTCAGCCCTCTCTCTCTCCCCTGTATATCTCTCTCCCTCCTCTTTCTCCCTCTATCTGACCCCTCCTCTTTCACTCTATCTCTCACCCTCCACCTACATCTCTCTCTCCCTCCTCTTTCTCCCTCTATCTGACCCCTCCTCTTTCACTCTATCTCTCACCCCCCACCTACATCTCTCTCTCCCTCCTCTTTCACTCTATCTCTCACCCCCCACCTACATCTCTCTCTCCCTCTGTTTCCCTCTATCTCTCACCCCCCACCTACATCTCTCTCTCCCTCCTCTTTCACTCTATCTCTCACCCCCCACCTACATCTCTCTCTCCCTCCTCTTTCCCTCTATCTCTCACCCGCCACCTACATCTCTCTCCCTCTGTTTCCCTCTATCTCTCACCCCCCACCTACATCTCTCTCCCTCTGTTTCCCTCTATCTCTCACCCCCACCTACATCTCTCTCCCTCTGTTTCCCTCTATATCTCACCCCCCACCTACATCTCTCTCCCTCTGTTTCCCTCTATCTCTCACCCCCCACCTACATCTCTCTTCCTCTGTTTCCCTCTATCTCTCACCCCCCACCTACATCTCTCTCCCTCTGTTTCCCTCTATCTCTCACCCCCCACCTACATCTCTCTCCCTCTGTTTCCCTCTATCTCTCACCCCCCACCTACATCTCTCTCCCTCTGTTTCCCTCTATCTCTCACCCCCCACCTACATCTCTCTCCCTCTGTTTCCCTCTATATCTCACCCCCCACCTACATCTCTCTCCCTCTGTTTCCCTCTATCTCTCACCCCCCACCTACATCTCTCTCCCTCTGTTTCCCTCTATCTCTCACCCCCCACCTACATCTCTCTCCCTCAGTTTCCCTCTATCTCTCACCCCCCACCTACATCTCTCTCCCTCTGTTTCCCTCTATCTCTCACCCCCCACCTACATCTCTCTCCCTCTGTTTCCCTCTATCTCTCACCCCCCACCTACATCTCTCTCCCTCTGTTTCCCTCTATCGCTCACCCCCCACCTACATCTCTCTCCCTCTGTTTCCCTCTATCTCTCACCCCCACCTACATCTCTCTCCCTCTGTTTCCCTCTATCTCTCACCCCCCACCTACATCTCTCTCCTTCTGTTTCCCTCTATCTCTCACCCCCCACCTACATCTCTCTCCATCTGTTTCCCTCTATCTCTCACCCCCCACCTACATCTCTCTCCCTCTGTTTCCCTCTATCTCTCACCCCCCACCTACATCTTTCTCCCTCTGTTTCCCTCTATCTCTCACCCCCCACCTACATCTCTCTCCCTCTGTTTCCCTCTATCTTTCACCCCCCACCTACATCTCTCTCCCTCTGTTTCCCTCTATCTCTCACCCCCCACCTACATCTCTCTCCCTCTGTTTCCCTCTATCTCTCACCCCCCACCTACATCTCTCTTTTTCATTCCTTTCTTTCTTCATGCGTCTCTGATTACTGCCACAGAAAGCTTTTAAAGATGAGTGTGTGTGTCTGTGTGCTGCGGTGCACGTGTGTTTCTGTGTGTGTGTGTGTGTGTTTCTGTGTGTGTGACAGATAGTGGTCACCTTTTAAAAGGGCTAGGCCATTGTATCTGTCAATACTCTAGAGTTGAGCTGTCAGTTCTAGTGTACATCCTCACCATTATATGGCTTTAAGTGCTGCTATACCATCTGTGGTGACAGGAGTGGGAATGGGTGTGTGTGTGTGTACGTGTGTGTGTGTGTGTGTGTGTGTGTGTGTGTGTGTGTGTGTGTGTGTGTGTGTGTGTGTGTGTGTGTGTGTGTGTGTGTGTGAGCGTATCCATGTGTGTGGGGGTATTAATAGCCCCGGTATGTGGAATTGCTATCGATCAGGAAATGATAGCTGGGAATCTTGCCTGTCGTTCTAACATTCTAAGAACAACATAAGATTTTACAACAAAAGACATTTCTCCAGTCCATCCAACATATAGCTGTAAAGAAGCTGAATTCCATTCTTCCTTGCATTCCTAATAGTTGCAGAGACCTCCATACAATTCATTCTTGCATTCAAAAGTTCAAAATGCCACCCTATTCCCTGTACAGTGCACTACTTTTGACCAGGGCCCATAGTGCACTATCCATATTGGAGAACTCTTTTGGGTTCCACCCTCTGTGGAAAGAGTTTCAGTAAATAGATTCAGTAAAGAGCCATGGACACGCGTGGGGGAAAGATGCCAAGGGGGAAGATCCCGAATCTCCTCATTGCCCTCCAGCAAAATGTGCCTACATTTAGGCTATTGTTTTTCACACTATGTTGAGGGAAAATGTATTGTTTGTATGGTCAACACCAATAGATGTTCTGGCTCCTAGTGGAGACTTTAAATCCGGCGAAACTTAAATCAGTTCGACCAAATTTCCATCAAATTTCCATCATGTTAAATGTGCAAAAAGAGGGAAAAAAATTCTAGATCACCTGTACTCCACACACAGAGACGCCTACAAAGCTCTCCCTCGCCCTCCATTTGGTCAATCTGACCACAACTCTATCCTCCTGGTTCCTGCTTACAAGAAAAAATTAAAGCAGGAAGCACCAGTGACTCGGTCTATCTCACTGACCAAGGCCCTTCTCCCCAGATTATTCAGTTTGTCCGGGTGGCAAGCTCTAGGAAAAACCTTGGTGGTTCCGAATTTCTTCCATTTAAGAATGATGGAGGCCGCTGTGTTCTTGAGAACCTTCAATGCTTCACCAGATCTGTGCTTTGACACAATCCTGTCTCGGCGCTCTACGGACAATTCCTTCGACCTCATGGCTTGGTTTTTGTTCTGACATGCACTTTCAACTGCGGAACCTGATATAGACAGGTGTGTGCCTTTCCAAATCATGTCCATTCAATTGAATTTACCACAGGTAGACTCCAATTGATGCGTACGAAGCTCTCCCTCACCCTCCATTTGGTTAATCCGACCACATCCCTCTGATTCCTGCTTACAAGCAAAAATTAAAGCAGGAAGCACCAGTGACTCGGCCTATGAAAAAGTTGTCATTGAAGCAGATGCTAAACTACAGGACTGTTTTGCTGTCACAGACTGGAACATGATCCGGGATTCTTCCGATGGCATTGAGGAGTACACCACATCAGTCACTGGCTTTATCAATAAGTGCATCGAGGACGTCGTCCCCACAGTGACTGTACGTACATACCCCAACCAGAAGCCATGGATTACAGGCAACATTCACGCTGAGTTAAAGGGTAGAGCTGCCGCTTTCAAGGTGCGGGACTCTAACCCGGAAGCTTGCAAGAAATCCTGCTATGCCCTGCGACGAACCATCAAACAGGCAAAGCGTCAATACAGGACTAAGATTGAATCATACTACACCAGCTCTGATGCTCGTCTTATGTGGCAGGGCTTGCAAACTATAACAGACTACAAAGGGGAGCTTCCCAGTGACACGAGCCTATCAGACGAGCTAAATCACTTCTATGCTTGATTCGAGGCAAGCAACACTGAGGCATGCATGAGAGCATCAGCTGTTCTGGACGACTGTGTGATCACACTCTCCATAGCTGACGTGAGTAAGACCTTTAAACAGGTCAACATTCACAAGGCTGCGGGGCCAGACGGATTACCAGGACGTGTGCTCCGGGAATGTGATGACCATCTGGCAGGTGTCTTCACTGACATTTTCAACATGTCCCTGATTGAGTCTGTAATACCAACATGTTTCAAGCAGACCACCATAGTCCCTGTGCCCAAGAACAGAAAGGCAACCTGTCTAAATTATTTCAGACCCGTAGCACTCACGCCCGTAGCCATGAAGTGCTTTGAAAGGTTGGTAATGGCTCACATCAACACCGTCATCCCAGAAACCATAGACCCACTCCAATTTGCATACCACCCAAACAGATCCACAGATGATGCAATCTCTATTGCACTCCACACTGCCCTTTCCCACCTGGACCAAAGGAACACTTATGTGAGAATGCAATTCATTGACTACAGCTCAGCGTTCAACACCATAGTACCCTCAAACCTCATCACTAAGCTAAGGATCCTGGGACTAAACACCTCCCTCTGCAACTGGGTCCTGGACTTCCTGATAGGCCGACCCCAGGTGAGGTGAGGGTATGTAGCAACACATCTGCCACGCTGATCCACAACACTGGAGCTCCACAGGGGTGCATGCTCAGTCCCCTCCTGTACTCCCTGTTCACCCACGACTGCATGGCCAAGCACGACACCAACAGCATCATTAAGTTTGCAGACAACAAAACGGTGGTAGGCCTGATCACCGACAACGACGAGACAACCTATAGGGAGGAGGTCAGAGACCTGGCCGGGTGGTGCCAGAATAACAACCTATCCCTCAATGTAATCAAGACTAAGGAGATAATTGTGGACTACGGACTGAGCACTTCCCCATTCTCATCGACGGGGCTTTAGTGGCGCAGGTTGAGAGCTTCAAGTTCCTTGGTGTCCACATCAACAACAAACTAGAATGGTCCAAACACACCAAGACAGTTGTGAAGAGAGCACGACAAAGCCTAATCCCCCACAGGAAACTAAAAGGATTTGTCATGGGTCCTGAGATCCTCAAAAGGTCTACAGCTGCAACATCAAGAGCATGGTTTCATTACTGCCTGGTACGGCAATTGCTCGGCCTCATACCGCAAGGCACTACAGAGGGTAGTGCGTACGGCCCAGTACATCAATGGGGCTAAGCTGCCTGCCATCTACGACCTCTACAACAGGCGGTGTCAGAGGAAGGCCCTAAAAATTGTCAAAGACCCCAGCCACCCCAGTCATAGACTGTTCTCTCTACTACCGCATGGCAAGATGTACCGGAGTGCCAAGTCTAGGACAAAAAGGCTTCTCAACAGTTTTTACCCCCAAGCCATAAGACTCCTGAACTGGTAATCAAATGGCTACCCGGACTATTTGCATTGTGTGCCACCCCCCAACCCTTCTTTTACACTGCTGCTACTCTCTGTTTATCATATATGCATCGTCACTTTAACTATACTATCATGTACATACTACCTCAATTGGCCTGACCAACCAGTGCTCCCGCACATTGGCTAACCGGTCTATCTGCATTGTGTCCCGCCACCCACTACCAGCCAACCCCTGTTTTACACTACTGCTACTCTCTGTTCATCATATATGCATAGTCACTTTAACCATATCTACATGTACATACTACCTCAATCAGCCTGATTAACCGGGTCTGTATGTAGCCTCGCTACTTTTATAGCCTCGCTACTGTATAAAGCCTGTATTTTTACTGTTGTTTTATTTCTTTACCTACCTATTGTTCACCTAACACCTTTTTTGCACTATTGGTTAGAGCCTGCAAGTAAGCATTTCACTGTAAGGTCTACTACACCTATTGTATTCGGCGCACATGACAAATAAACTTTGATTTGATTTGATGTTCATGTCATCGTCACCAATCAGCTGCATTACAGTTAAAAACGACTTTGATTTCGACTTTGATTTCTCTATGCTACCAGTTCATATGAACGGGAGCTAACATTTAGAAGTCACTTCTTCTAATCCTGAAAAGGGACTACTTCTAAATATGTCCAAATCAGCCTGAAGTAACCACATTGTGGGCCTGTTACAATACATCACAATGTAATACATAGATAGATAGCTCCTTTTTTTTCTTAGCGTGTATAAAGTTAGTGAGCGATTCCTCACGAAACCCAGACAAAACATAACCATGGTTTTGGGGATTTACATGAAATGTAATCCATAGAACAGTCCTTTGGAGAAAGGACTGTAGACATATATTTGACAATATTTTGTATTTAAAAGCATAGTTAAGATATTATTTATCAAAATTGGCATATTTCTCACATTTTGGCCTTACCTAAGCCTCTTGTAAGACTCCCTAGTGTTTCATCTGTAGGTGCCACAAAGCTAAAATTTGAATATGAATATTCACAAATATAAACATGAATATTGAAAATATAAGAATTTAGATTTGGATAATCGTTCTATATAATACACTCTACTGGGATATAAATGTTTCAGAGTGGGATGTCTGCTACTTTCAGAGTTATGATCCAATTTGGAAGCCAAGATTGAATGTGAAAATGGATTCAAAATGGTCGCTCAACCTAAACCAAAAAAACACATTTTTGTTTTTATGAATTTTTTACGATAGCCTATATCCAATTTGGAAGCATTACCAAGATTAAATGTGAAAGTGGATTCAAAATGGTCGCTCAACCTAAACCAAAAAAAATACATTTTTGTTTTCATTAATTTTTTAGGATAACCTATATCCAATTTGGACATTGTGGTTGTAGTAACTGGGGTAACCATGATACAAGTTAAAGGAGGGCTGTAATTCACTACGTTGCTTACTAGGTCAATTTGTCTGTATAAAATGGGCCCTAACTTTAAGACTAGAAGAGATCCCGCCTTGGAACTTTGACAACGTATATTATGTTCAGCATTATGTTTTATTATTTATTCATAAATGACCAAAAATCAGAATACTACTCATACAGAAACAATCGACAGGGGAAGACACTTGTAATTTCCACTTTGGCTGAAACGGTCATCAGTTTACAGTCTTTCCTGATAATACAGTGTGTGTGTGTGTGTGTGTGTGTGTGTGTGTGTGTGTGTGTGTGTGTGTGTGTGTGTGTGTGTGTGTGTGTGTGTGTGTGTGTGTTTTGACAATAGAGAAACAATATAATCAGATAACCTTGTGAAATAGGCTTTTGCTAAAACTGTTTGGTTTTCTCTCAGTTTGTGGAGGTGTGTGTTTGGGGGGGGGGTATGACTTTCTGCTATATAAATGTAAAATATTCTACCCACACACACAGGATGTGAATAAATTCTAATTAGGACAAGGCTTATGCTCCAGACATGCTCACTGTGCTGCTTTAGGGGTACTTTTCTGGGCAGACGCAATGTGTAGCAAATGTCAGGTTTAGCATTTTATATATTCATTAGGAAAAAGAGTTTCAGATTCATTTCTGTAGGTGTTCTTTCCGACTATCAACAGTTCCAGAAGTTTGAGTTCTAAATTCATCCGTGAGTTCTGTCTCCCATGGCTTGGTTATTAGTGGCTGACACTATGTAAAAATGTTACATTCTATATTCCAGGAAATGACTGCCAGCTGCTTACCGTTGTTGGTTTTGTTTATGTTTATGCTACCCCCTGATCTTAAACCATATGTGAGTTTTGTCAAATTCAGTCAGTCAGTCGGTCTGTCTGTCTTTCTGCCAGTGTAGGTGATGCTTTTCCCAATATCACAGTTTTGCCAGCAGCTCTGTGTTTCCATCTATGTGTGCACATGCAGGCGTGTGTGTGTGTTTCTGTGTGTATGTGAGGACAGATGCTGGGAGATGAGAAGCAAGTACAGGGTGTGAATATTTAATAAATAACAGACATGAAACAAAACACGGACAGCGTCTGGACAAGAGAAACGTAACGACATTAATGCTGACACAGGGATCAAACTGAGTAGTAGACAGATATAGAGGAGGCAATCAATAGTCCAATGAAGTGCTGATGCGTGTAACGATGGTGCCAGGTGTGCGTAATGATGGGCAGCCTGGTGCCCTCGAGCGTCAGAGAGGGGGAGTGGGGGCAGGTGTGACAGTACCCCCCCCCCTCTAGGGGCGCCACCCGGCATCCCACCTGGGCGAGCCTGATGGGCAGGCCGAGGCGTGGAAGCCTGATGAGCCGGCTAAGGTGTGGGAGCCCGACAAGACGGCTGAGGCATGACGTGGGATGGGAGCCTTCTTGAGCCAAGCGAGGCAAGAAAACGTCTCGAGCTAAAGCATGGAAGCCTGACGAGCCAGCTGAGGCACCTGCGGTTCCTTCGGCAGCGGTATCCAGACCAGATGTCAGCAACCAAAACAAAAAACGAAAATAGTCCCTAATGCTTCCAATATTGCTGTCAGCATTCTGTGAGGACAGACGTTAGGAGATGAGAAGCACGTACAGGGAATTAATATTGAATAAATAAGAGACATGAAACTAAACACGGACAGTGTCTGGACAAGAGAAACGTAGCAACATTAATGCTGAGGAATAGACAGATATAGAGGAGGCAATCAATAAAGTGATGAGTCCAATGAAGCGCTGATGCGCGTAATGATGGTGACAGGTGTGCGTAATGATGGGGCCGCCTGTAGCCCTCGAGCGCCAGAGAGTGGGAGCAGGTGTGACAGTGTGTAGACAGTTCCCACTCATGTTTCTCTCTATGTCTGTCACTCCCCAGTCGAGCAGCCAGGCTGAGAAAGAGCTGTCTTCACCTATAAACACAATGTTCTAGATACAACGACCAGACACACACACGCACGCACGCACACACACACACACACACACACACACACACACACACACACACACACACACACACACACACGTGCGACCCTGACAAGCCCCACAGACTGGCAGCCTGTTGTGTGTGTGTGTGTGAACTGTCTACACTTATAAACCCCAAATTTTAAGTACAACAAACACACACGCACCAGTCTGCCAGTCTGTGGGGCTTGTCAGGGTCTATCTCAGTCAAGCCTTGATATCGCTGCTACAGATGTAGGATCTTAATTTGATCACTATTTTGTTGGTGATCATTTTCCATGCAGATGAGCTTCCTGATTTACATAAATTCAGTGAAAACCCACACTATTGCATGGTTATACTGATTGTGTTACACTTTTCATGTAGCCTCATTTTGACCAGCTAATAGCCGAACCACTAATCAAGAAATGTTATGGACTAAAATATCAAAACCTGTTGCTCCAGGATTATTTTTCTGTGACAATACAGGTCAAATTAAGATCCTACATCTGTAGCTGCTTCTCTGTTCCTCACTTCTCTCTCTCGTTTCTCTCTCGGTCCTCGTAACGCATTGGCCCACTGATGTAGGAAGAGGTGGTCCTCGTAAAACCTGGTCCCACTGATGTAGGGATGCGGCTTTGCTTCCATAACCCGAAGCTGGGGGAGTTCAAGGCAGTAGAAAAGAAGGCCATGTACATAATATGTGTAAAAGTGTCCTGTGCTACTTCCCTGGAAGGGGTAAAATTGACGAGGTGGGCGGCTGTGTTTGGTCCAGCTGCCTCCCCAAAAGGCCTCCCTGGTGGTCTTTATATAAACTGCCTAATGAAAAGAGGACAGCTGACCTCCAATGGAGGATAATACATGGAGCTATAGCCACCAACATGCATCTGGTACACCTGGTTATCCTTTCTGTGCTGAGTCTGAAACTCTGGCACCACTGTTTTTACAGAGTCCCAGGTTGGTCGTGATGCTTGACCTGATCACTAGTTGGTTCTCAGCTCTGGGAGAGGTTTTCTCTTCCCAACAGTTTATATTTGGGCCAAAGTACAGGTTTAGTCGAAAGGGGTTTTCTTACTTAACTTTGTGTCAGGGGCAATTAAATTAGCCATTTGGAAGACACAAAATATTCGGTAACAGGAGTCTGTGGATGTGGTGGGCATGCTGGAGGGGATGTTGGCAGCCATACTGAGGGTTGAGTTTGACTATTACAAACTGGTTAATAGCATTGGGCTGTTTATGAGCATATGTGGTATTCAGAGGATATAGTGTTTAGTTACTGTGGAGGACGATTACATCTTGGTGTTGTGTTTTTAATTGATGTTTAACAATATTTTTATTTGTTTGAGTGTTTATTGTGTTGTGGGTTCCCAGACACAATAAAGGTTTTTAAAAACTCTCTCTCTCTCTCTCTCTCTCTCTCTCTCTCTCTCTCTCTCTCTCTCTCTCAATATATATATACAGTTGAAGTCGGATGTTTACATACATCTTAGCCAAACATATTTAAAATCAGTTTTTCACAATTCCTGACATTTAAATCAAAGTGAAAATTCCCTGTCTTAGGTCTGTTAGGATCACCACTTTATTTTAAGAATGTGAAATGTTAGAATAATAGTTGAGAAAAAGATTTATTTCAGCTTTTATTTCTTTCATCACATTCCCAGTGGGTCAGAAGTTTATATACACTCAACTAGTAGCATTGCCTTTAAATTGTTTAACTTGGGTCAAACATTTTGGGAAGCCTTCCACAAGCTTCCCACAATAAGTTGGTTGAATTTTGGCCTATTCCTCGTGACAGAGCTGGTGTAACTGAGTCAGGTTTGTGGGCCTCCTTGCTCGTGCACGCTTTTTCATTTCTGCCCACAAATGTTCTATAGGATTGAGGTCAGGGCTTTGTGATGGCCACTCCAATACCTTGACTTTGTTGTCCTTAAGCCATTTTGCCACAACTTTGGACGTATGCTTGGGGTCATTGTCCATTTGGAAGACCCATTTGCGACTAAGCTTTAACTTCCTGACTGATGTCCTGAGATGTTGCTTCAATATATCCATATAATTTTCCTCCTCATGAAGCCATCTATTTTGTGAAGTGCACCAGTCCCTCCTGCAGCAAAGCACCCCCACAACATGATGCTGCCACCCCCGTGCTTCACGGTTGGGAATCTGCCTCTGATTCCAAAGGTTACAAGTTCAAATCCAGCAATAGAAAGTTGAGTTTTAGATTTTTGTTTTTTTAAGCCTATCGTAAACCATAACCCTTACCTTAACCATTCATAGTTCATGCCTCACCTTAAGATTTTTGGAGTTCATGCCTTAACTTAACCTTAAACACTCAGGCCTGCATTCAGTGAAGAAACATGGATAAACGTCTAATTCTGCCTCTGTCCATCAGTTCAGGCCTGCATTCAGTGTAGAAACATGGATAAACGTCTAATTCTGCCTCTGTCCATCAGTTCAGGCCTGCATTCAGTGTAGAAACATGGATAAACGTCTAATTCTGAAATGAGACGGAGAGAGCTAGTTGCAGATACACACTTTTCCCTAGAGTCTCTATGTATGAAAACTACACCAACACACATACACACACAGTCGTGGGTACCATGGCGACCGTGTCTGGGTATTCCAGACACGGTCACCAGACGTACGGGGTTCCCTCCGACACATTTGTTCAGCTGTCTTCCAGGTTAAGAGCGCATTGTGTCCAGAAGCAGTGCGGCTTGGCGAGGAGAAAGACGCATGGCTCTCAACCTTCGTCTCTCTCTCTCTCTCTCTCTCTCTCTCTCTCTCTCTCTCTCTCTCTCTCTCTCTCTCTCTCTCTCTCTCTGTATAGGAGTTGCAGTGATGGGACAAGACTGTAATTGGATATGATGAAATTGAGGAGAAAAAGGGGGCAAAAAAATAATATCTACACTACCGTTCAAAAGTTTGGGGCTTGTTTTTAAAATAACATCAAATTGATCAGAAACACAGTGTAGACATTGTTCATGTTGTAATTTACTGTTGTAGCTGGAAACTGCAGATTTTTACTGGAATATCTACATAGACCTACAGAGGACCATTATCAGCAACCATCACTCCTGTGTTCCAATGGCACGTTGTGTCAGCTAATCCAAGTTTATCATTTTAAAAGGCTAATTGATCATTAGAAAACCCTTTTGCAATTATGAGTTGCAACGAAAAAGCCATATCTCAGACTGGCCAATAAAAATAAAAGATTAAGATGGGCAAAAGAACACAGACACTGGACAGCGGAACTCTGCCTAGAAGGCCAGCGTCCCAGAGTCGCCTCCGTCTATGTCTACACTGTATTTCTGATCAATTTGATGTTATTTTAATAGACAAAAAATATGCTTTTCTTTCAAAAACAAGGACATTTCTAAGTGACCCCAAACTTTTAAACGGTAGTGTGTATATTTTCAATAAAGTACAATTTAAAAAGAGTGGGTATTCCTTAAAAGAGAAGGCCTACAAAACCAATATCTATGTATTCACTACTGCGTAACGACACTGTACATCACCGTAAACTTGACTGTATTTCACTGTAAAAAAAAAGTTAATGCTACCGTAATCGTAATGAATGAATGAGGGGGTGGGGGGGGTGGGGGGGGGGTTCACTAGACACGTACCACCTCTCCTCTTTCCTGCTCTCTTGTCTCTCTTCTCCCTGTCCAATACTTCACTGCATTCAGCACCTCAGGCAGGTCATTATTTTGCCTGAGTGAATGCTAGATTTTGCAGAGAAAGAAAGACTTAGAAAAGACCAGAGGAATGAAAGACAGCACTTTAAGTCTATACCTGGAAATCTAATGATACAGGGTGAGACCCAGATATAGAAACGGGAGGCTGATGGTTTGAGTCTGATATTTATTATAAAACAAGGGGACAGGTGGTGGACAGGTCATGGACAGGCAAAAGATCAGAAACCAGGTCAGAGTCCAGGAGGTACAGAGCGGCAGGCAGGTTCGAGGTCAGGGCAGGCTGAATGGTCAGGCAGGCGGGCTCAGTGTCAGGGCAGGCTGAATGGTCAGGCAGGCAGGCTCAGTGTCAGGGCAGAAAAGGTTAGAAACGGGAGGAAAATAATAACAGAGACTTGGAAAAAGCAGGAACGTGGGAAAAAACACGCTGGTTGGCTTGACGAGACAAGACGAACTGGCAACAGACAAACAGAGAACATGGGAATAAATACCCTGGGAATAATGGGGAAAACTGCTAACACCTGGAGGTGGGTGGAGACAATCACAGAGAACATGGGAATAAATACCCTGGGAATAATGAGGAAAACGGCTAACACCTGGAGGTGGGTGGAGACAATCACAGAGAACATGGGAATAAATACCCTGGGAATAATGAGGAAAACGGCTAACACCTGGAGGTGGGTGGAGACAATCACAGAGAACATGGGAATAAATACCCTGGGAATAATGGGGAAAACAGCTAACACCTGGAGGTGGGTGGAGACAATCACAGAGAACATGGGAATAAATACCCTGGGAATAATGGGGAAAACAGCTAACACCTGGAGGTGGGTGGAGACAATCACAGAGAACATGGGAATAAATACCCTGGGAATAATGGAGAAAACTAACACCTGGAGGTGGGTGGAGACAATCACAAAGACAGGTGAAATGGATCAGGGCGTGACAGGAACAATATTTTGGTTACCTAGACAACAGAGTTGAACAAATCACACTTAACTACCGACTAGACAAACTTCCAAGTCAATGGATATCAGACAGAGATTTAACTTTACGGATCTTCGTCAGTAAGTCTTTGAGTATTTGCTTCTTTACTTTAAGATTAGAATATTCCCAAGACACATGCACAACACTTGCACGCACGCATGCCCAAGCATGCATGCTTAACCCCCTGGAGTCGATTGACGCACTGGTGCATCAATCTAAGTTACAGTTAAAGTCTGAAGTTTACATACACTTAGGTTGGAGTCATTAAAACTCGTTTTTAAACCACTCCACAAATTTGTTGTTGTTAACAAACTATAGTTTTGGCAAGTCGGTTAGGACATCTACTTTGTGCATGACACAGGTATTTTTCCCAACAATTATTATTATTTCACTTATAATTCACTATGTCACAATTCCAGTGGGTCAGAAGTTAACATACACTAATTTGACTGATGCCTTTAAACAGCTTGGAAAATTCCAGAAAATGATGCCATGGCTTTAAAAGCTTCTGATAGGCTAATTGACATAATTTGAGTCAATTGTAGGTGTACCTGTGGATGTATTTCATTACCTACCTTCAAACTCAGTGCCTCTTTGCTTGACATCATGGGAAAGTCAGAAGAAATCAGCCAACACCTCAGAATAAAAATTGTAGACCTCCACATGTCTGGTTCATCCTTGGGAGCAATTTCCAAATGCCTGAAGGTACCACATTCATCTGTACAAACAATAGTGCGCAAGTATAAACACCATGGGACCACGCAGCTATCATACCGCTCAGGAAGGAGACAGGTTCTGTCTCCTAGAGATGAACGTACTTTGGTGCATAAAGTGCAAATCAATCCCAGAACAACAGCAAAGGACCTTGTGAAGATACTAGAGGACACAGGTACAAAAGCATCAATATCCACAGTAAAACGAGTCCTATATCGACATAACCTGAAAGGCCGCTCAGCAAGGAAGAAGCCACTGCTCCAAAACCTCCATAAAAAAGTCAAACTGCGGTTTGCAACTGCACATTGGGACAAAGATCATACTTTTTGGAGAAATGTCCTCTGGTCTGATGAAACAAAATAGCACTGTTTGGACATAATGACCATCATTATGTTTGGGTGAAAAGGGGGAGGCTTGCAAGCCGAAGAACACCATCCCAACTGTGAAGCACGGGAGTGGCAGCATCATGTTGTGGGGGTGCTTTGCTGCAGGAGGGACTGGTGCACTTCACAAAATAGATGGCCACATGAGGATGGAAAATGATATGGATTGATTGAAGCAACATCTCAAGACATCAGTCAGGAAGTTAAAGCTTGTTCGCAAATGGGTCTTCCAAATGGACAATGACCCCAAGCAGACTTGCAAAGTTACAGTATCTTTTTTTATTGGATGTGTCTCAACCCACCGCACCCGCCAGTATCTCACTTCCGCATCTGGGGTGAAAGGTGACAGAGCTAGAGCAGTGGTTCTCAGACCATGAGACATCTGGGGTGAAAGGTGACAGAGCTAGAGCAGTGGTTCTCAGACCATGAGACATCTGGGGTGAAAGGTGACAGAGCTAGAGCAGTGGTTCTCAGACCATGAGACATCTGGGGTGAAAGGTGACAGAGCTAGAGCAGTGGTTCTCAGACCATGAGGCATCTGGGGTGAAAGGTGGCAGAGCTAGAGCAGTGGTTCTCAGACCATGAGACATCTGGGGTGAAAGGTGGCAGAGCTAGAGCAGTGGTTCTCAGACCATGAGACATCTGGGGTGAAAGGTGGCAGAGCTAGAGCAGTGGTTCTCAGACCATGAGACATCTGGGGTGAAAGGTGGCAGAGCTAGAGCAGTGGTTCTCAGACCATGAGACATCTGGGGTGAAAGGTGGCAGAGCTAGAGCAGTGGTTCTCAGACCATGAGACATCTGGGGTGAAAGGTGGCAGAGCTAGAGCAGTGGTTCTCAGACCATGAGACATCTGGGGTGAAAGGTGGCAGAGCTAGAGCAGTGGTTCTCAGACCATGAGACATCCGGGGTGAAAGGTGGCAGAGCTAGAGCAGTGGTTGTCAGACCATGAGACATCTGGGGTGAAAGGTGACAGAGCTAGAGCAGTGGTTCTCAGACCATGAGACATCTGTGGTGAAAGGTGGCAGAGCTAGAGCAGTGGTTCTCAGACCATGAGACATCTGGGGTGAAAGGTGGCAGAGCTAGAGCAGTGGTTCTCAGACCATGAGACATCTGGGGTGAAAGGTGGCAGAGCTAGAGCAGTGTTTGTCAGACCATGAGACATCTGGGGTGAAAGGTGGCAGAGCTAGAGCAGTGGTTGTCAGACCATGAGACATCTGGGGTGAAAGGTGACAGAGCTAGAGCAGTGGTTCTCAGACCATGAGACATCTGTGGTGAAAGGTGGCAGAGCTAGAGCAGTGGTTCTCAGACCATGAGACATCCCGAAAATCGGTCTTTTCATGAAAACATCTCTGTAGCGTTCGAACGGTGTGACCTACAAACTATTTTGACACTTCATTTAAAGGGAAGACTCACAAACAAGATCACGAGATTAAAGATAACTGGTACTGGTTATGAAACAAATGGAAGTAGGAAGGTAGGTTTGTGCCTTCCCCCAAAAAAAGGTTAAATATGTGTGAAAATAAATCAATAATCCTGAGTAAATGTTATATCTCCTAGGACAGACACTTCAAAACCTTGATTCTTCTTATTATTTTTTGGACGGTCTTTTTTCCCGTATATGAATGTGTTATTCAATGTGTTTCTATGGGCTATAGTAGTAAAGGCCTATATATCTATATTTTATCAGAGAATCTTGTTATATTATTTTTTTTATACCTAAAGGGATCCTAAAATTGGAACGCTTCAAGTTCCTCGGCCTACACATCACTGACAAACTGAATTGGTCCACCCACACAGACTGTGTGGTGAAGAAGGTGTCTGTTCACCCTGGTATCGTCCATAAGGCGAGGTCAGTACAGGTGCATCGAAGCTGGGACTGAGCGACTGAAAAACAGCTTCTATCTCAAGGCCATCAGACTGTTAAATAGCCATCACTAGCACATTAGAGGCTACTGCCCTATATATATAGACCTTAAATCACTGGCCACTTTGATAAATGGAACACTAGTCACTTTAATAATGTCACTATAATAATGTTGAGATATTTTGCATTACTCATCTCATATGTATATACTGTATTCTATACTATCTACTGTATCTTAGTCTATGCTGCTCTGACATTACTCATCTCATATGTATATACTGTATTCTATACTATCTACTGTATCTTAGTCTATGCTGCTCTGACATTGCTCCAAATATTGATATATTCTAAATTCCATTCCTTCACTTTAGATTTGTGTGTTTGGTGTGTACTGTTGGTGTATGACCATTTCAAAACAATGCCATATGTCAGGTTAGCACCCCCCCCTCCCCCCACCCCAAAGTCTTAGACTCGAAAGAATGAATGCGCACAAACACACACACTTCAACAACAAACTATAAAGAGAAACAAGAATAATTTATTTTCTCTTCCTTCTCAGACCGTAGAATAGAGAGGATGCTGGGAGATTGATCGTTGTCACAGCAATATGCCCCTGTCTGAAATTACGTTCTGCCTACTCTCTCCCCAGACTGTGAAAATGAGGATTGCCTTTTTTGGTTTCAGTCTGAAATTACATCCTATTTTTTTCACATATACGGTGCATTCAGAAAGTATTCAGACCCCTTGACTTTTTCCAAATGTTGTTATGTTACAAACTTATTATTAAATGGATAATATATATATTTTTAATCATAAATCTACACACCGTACCCATAATGACAAATCAAAAACATGTTTTTTTAAATCTTGGCAAATTTATAAAAAGATTCAAAACTGAAATATCACATTTACATAAGTATTCAGACCCTTTACTCAGTACTTTGTTGAAGCACTTTTGGCATCCATTATAACCTCGAGTCTTCTTGGGTATGATCTGAGCTCAATTTTGAGTCTCATAGCAAAGGGTCTGAACTTATTTTTTAGAAAATGCTAACCTTGTTTTCGCTCTGTCATTATTGGGTATTGTGTGTGTAGATTAATGATGGACTGTTTTAATTTAATCCATATTAGATCCAGGCTGTATTGTAACAAAATGTGGACAAAGGGAAGGGGTCTGAATATTTTCCCTTCTATCCTGTTGAGTCCCAGGTTGTCTAGGTCATCACCCAGCCTTCTATCCTGTTGAGTCCCAGGTTGTCTAGGTCATCACCCAGCCTTCTATCCTTTGAGTCCCAGGTTGTCTAGGTCATCACCCAGCCTTCTATCCTGTTGAGTCCCAGGTTGTCTAGGTCATCACCCAGCCTTCCATCCTGTTGAGTCCCAGGTTATCTAGGTCATCACCCAGCCTTCTATCTTGTTCAGTCCCAGGTTAACTAGGTCATCACCCAGCCTTCTATTCTGTTGAGTCCGAGGTTGTCTAGGTCGTCACCAAGCCTTCTATTCTGTTGAGTCCCAGGTTGTCTAGGTCATCACCCAGCCTTCTATTCTGTTGAGTCCCAGGTTGTCTAGGTCGTCACCCATCTTCTATTCTGTTGAGTCCCAGGTTGTCTAGGTCATCACCCAGCCTTCTATCCTGTTGAGTCCCAGGTTGTCTAGGTCATCACCCAGCCTTCTATCCTGTTGAGTCCCAGGTTGTCTAGGTCGTCACCCAGCCTTCTATTCTGTTGAGTCCCAGGTTGTCTAGGTCGTCACCCAGCCTTCTATTCTGTTGAGTCCCAGGTTGTCTAGGTCATCACCCAGCCTTCTATTCTGTTGAGTCCCAGGTTGTCTAGGTCATCACCCAGCCTTCCATCCTGTTGAGTCCCAGGTTGTCTAGGTCGTCACCCAGCCTTCCTCTTGTGCGTGGTAGGGGGATAGCTACTTGATGCATAAGAATCAATAATCACAACAGCTATTCTGTGTATCATTTAAAGGGATACTTTGTGATTTTGGCAATGTGGCCCTTTGTCTACTTCCCCAGAGCCAGATGAACTCATTGGTATAATTTGTATGTCTCTGTGTCCAGTGTGAAGGAATTTAGGGCTAGGTTCGTGAACCAATGCTAACTAGCGTTAGCACAATGACTCGAAGTCTATGGGTATCTGCTAGCATTTTTGATTCAAACCCAACACAGAGACATAAAAATAGTATCCACTAGTTCATCTGACTCTGGGGAAGTAGATCAAGGGCCTCAGTATCTAACAAGAGGAAGTTACAGTAGATAAGGTGTGTTCAGAAGAAGATACAGTAGATACGGTGTGTTCAGAGGAAGTTACAGTAGATAAGGTGTGTTCAGAGGAAGTTACAGTAGATAAGGTGTGTTCAGAGGAAGTTACAGTAGATACGGTGTGTTCAGAGGAAGTTACAGTAGATACGGTGTGTTCAGAGGAAGTTACAGTATATAAGGTGTGTTCAGAGGAAGTTACAGTAGATACGGTGTGTTCAGAGGAAGTTACAGTAGATACGGTGTGTTCAGAGGAAGTTACAGTAGATACGGTGTGTTCAGAGGAAGTTACAGTATATAAGATGTGTTCAGAGGAAGTTACAGTAGATACGGTGTGTTCAGAGGAAGTTACAGTAGATACGGTGTGTTCAGAGGAAGTTACAGTATATAAGGTGTGTTCAGAGGAAGTTACAGTAGATACGGTGTGTTCAGAGGAAGTTACAGTAGATAAGGTGTGTTCAGAGGAAGTTAGAGTAGAAAAGGTTTGTTCAGAGGAAATTAGAGTAGATACAGTGTGTTCAGAGGAAGTTATAGTAAATACGGTGTTTTCAGAGGAAGTTAGAGTAGATACGGTGTGTTCAGAGGAAGTTAGAGTAGATACGGTGTGTTCAGAGGAAGTTAGAGTAGATACGGTGTGTTCAGAGGAAGTTACAGTAGATACAGTGTGTTCAGAGGAAGTTAGAGTAGATAAGGTGTTTTCAGAGGAAGTTACAGTAGATACAGTGTGTTCAGAGGAAGTTACAGTATATAAGGTGTGTTCAGAGGAAGTTACAGTAGATACGGTGTGTTCAGAGGAAGTTACAGTAGATAAGGTGTGTTCAGAGGAAGTTAGAGTAGATAAGGTTTGTTCAGAGGAAATTAGAGTAGATACAGTGTGTTCAGAGGAAGTTATAGTAGATACGGTGTTTTCAGAGGAAGTTAGAGTAGATACGGTGTGTTCAGAGGAAGTTAGAGTAGATACGGTGTGTTCAGAGGAAGTTACAGTAGATACAGTGTGTTCAGAGGAAGTTACAGTAGATACAGTGTGTTCAGAGGAAGTTAGAGTAGATACGGTGTGTTCAGATTAAGTTACAGTAGATACAGTGTGTTCAGAGGAAGTTACAGTAGATAAGATGTGTTCAGAGGAAGTTAAGAGCATATAAGATGTGTTCAGAGGAAGTTAGAGTAGATAAGATGTGTTCAGAGGAAGTTACAGTAGATAAGGTGTGTTCAGAGGAAGTTAAGAGCATATAAGATGTGTTCAGAGGAAGTTACAGTAGATAAGATGTGTTCAGAGGAAGTTAAGAGCATATAAGATGTGTTCAGAGGAAGTTACAGTAGATACAGTGTGTTCAGAGGCAGTTACAGTAGATAAGGTGTGTTCAGAGGAAGTTACAGTAGATACAGTGTGTTCAGAGGAAGTTACAGTAGATAAGGTGTGTTCAGAGGAAGTTACAGTAGATAAGGTGTGTTCAGAGGCAGTTACAGTAGATAAGGTGTGTTCAGAGGAAGTTAAGAGCATATAAGATGTGTTCAGAGGAAGTTAGAGTAGATAAGATGTGTTCAGAGGAAGTTACAGTATATAAGGTGTGTTCAGAGGAAGTTACAGTAGATACAGTGTGTTCAGAGGAAGTTAGAGTAGATAAGATGTGTTCAGAGGAAGTTACAGTAGATACAGTGTGTTCAGAGGAAGTTACAGTAGATACAGTGTGTTCAGAGGAAGTTACAGTAGATACAGTGTGTTCAGAGGAAGTTACAGTGGATACAGTGTGTTCAGAGGAAGTTACAGTAGATACAGTGTGTTCAGAGGAAGTTAAGAGCATATAAGATGTGTTCAGAGGAAGTTAGAGTAGATAAGATGTGTTCAGAGGAAGTTACAGTAGATAAGGTGTGTTCAGAGGAATTTAAGAGCATATAAGATGTGTTCAGAGGAAGTTACAGTAGATAAGATGTGTTCAGAGGAAGTTAAGAGCATATAAGATGTGTTCAGAGGAAGTTACAGTAGATACAGTGTGTTCAGAGGCAGTTACAGTAGATAAGGTGTGTTCAGAGGAAATACAGTAGATACAGTGTGTTCAGAGGAAGTTACAGAAGATACAGTGTGTTCAGAGGAAGTTACAGTAGATAAGATGTGTTCAGAGGAAGTTAAGAGCATATAAGATGTGTTCAGAGGAAGTTACAGTAGATACAGTGTGTTCAGAGGCAGTTACAGTAGATAAGGTGTGTTCAGAGGCAGTTACAGTAGATAAGATGTGTTCAGAGGAAGTTACAGTAGATACAGTGTGTTCAGAGGAAGTTACAGTAGATACAGTGTGTTCAGAGGAAGTTACAGTAGATAAGGTGTGTTCAGAGGAAGTTAGAGTAGATAAGATGTGTTCAGAGGAAGTTAGAGTAGATCAGGTGTGTTCAGAGGAAGTTACAGTAGATACGGTGTGTTCAGAGGAAGTTACAGTAGATACGGTGTGTTCAGAGGAAGTTACAGTATATAAGGTGTGTTCAGAGGAAGTTACAGTAGATACGGTGTGTTCAGAGGAAGTTACAGTAGATACGGTGTGTTCAAAGGAAGTTACAGTAGATAAGGTGTGTTCAGAGGAAGTTAGAGTAGATAAGGTTTGTTCAGAGGAAATTAGAGTAGATACAGTGTGTTCAGAGGAAGTTATAGTAGATACGGTGTTTTCAGAGGAAGTTAGAGTAGATAAGGTGTGTTCAGAGGAAGTTAGAGTAGATACAGTGTGTTCAGAGGAAGTTATAGTAGATACAGTGTGTTCAGAGGAAGTTAGAGTAGATAAGGTGTGTTCAGAGGAAGTTAGAGTAGATACGGTGTGTTCAGATTAAGTTACAGTAGATACAGTGTGTTCAGAGGAAGTAAAGAGCATATAAGATCTGTTCAGAGGAAGTTACAGTAGATAAGATGTGTTCAGAGGAAGTTAAGAGCATATAAGATGTTTTCAGAGGAAGTTAGAGTAGATAAGATGTGTTCAGAGGAAGTTACAGTAGATAAGGTGTGTTCAGAGGAAGTTAAGAGCATATAAGATCTGTTCAGAGGAAGTTACAGTAGATAAGATGTGTTCAGAGGAAGTTAAGAGCATATAAGATGTGTTCAGAGGAAGTTACAGTAGATACAGTGTGTTCAGAGGCAGTTACAGTAGATAAGGTGTGTTCAGAGGAAGTTACAGTAGATACAGTGTGTTCAGAGGAAGTTACAGTAGATACAGTGTGCTCAGAGGAAGTTACAGTAGATAAGATGTGTTCAGAGGAAGTTAAGAGCATATAAGATGTGTTCAGAGGAAGTTACAGTAGATACGGTGTGTTCAGAGGAAGTTAGAGTAGATCAGGTGTGTTCAGAGGAAGTTACAGTAGATAAGGTGTGTTCAGAGGAAGTTACAGTAGATAAGGTGTGTTCAGAGGAAGTTACAGTAGATACGGTGTGTTCAGAGGAAGTTACAGTAGATACGATGTGTTCAGAGGAAGTTACAGTATATAAGGTGTGTTCAGAGGAAGTTACAGTAGATACGGTGTGTTCAGAGGAAGTTACAGTAGATAAGGTGTGTTCAGAGGAAGTTAGAGTAGATAAGGTTTGTTCAGAGGAAATTAGAGTAGATACAGTGTGTTCAGAGGAAGTTATAGTAGATACGGTGTTTTCAGAGGAAGTTAGAGTAGATACGGTGTGTTCAGAGGAAGTTAGAGTAGATACGGTGTGTTCAGATTAAGTTACAGTAGATACAGTGTTTTCAGAGGAAGTTACAGTAGATACAGTGTGTTCAGAGGAAGTTAAGAGCATATAAGATGTGTTCAGAGGAAGTTAGAGTAGATAAGATGTGTTCAGAGGAAGTTACAGTAGATAAGGTGTGTTCAGAGGAAGTTAAGAGCATATAAGATGTGTTCAGAGGAAGTTACAGTAGATAAGATGTGTTCAGAGGAAGTTAAGAGCATATAAGATGTGTTCAGAGGAAGTTACAGTAGATACAGTGTGTTCAGAGGCAGTTACAGTAGATAAGGTGTGTTCAGAGGAAGTTACAGTAGATACAGTGTGTTCAGAGGAAGTTACAGTAGATAAGGTGTGTTCAGAGGAAGTTACAGTAGATAAGATGTGTTCAGAGGAAGTTAAGAGCATATAAGATGTGTTCAGAGGAAGTTACAGTAGATACAGTGTGTTCAGAGGAAGTTACAGTAGATAAGATGTGTTCAGAGGAAGTTAAGAGCATATAAGATGTGTTCAGAGGAAGTTACAGTAGATACAGTGTGTTCAGAGGAAGTTAAGAGCATATAAGATGTGTTCAGAGGAAGTTACAGTAGATACAGTGTGTTCAGAGGCAGTTACAGTAGATAAGGTGTGTTCAGAGGCAGTTACAGTAGATAAGATGTGTTCAGAGGAAGTTACAGTAGATACAGTGTGTTCAGAGGAAGTTACAGTAGATAAGGTGTGTTCAGAGGAAGTTAGAGTAGATAAGATGTGTTCAGAGGAAGTTAGAGTAGATCAGGTGTGTTCAGAGGAAGTTACAGTAGATAAGGTGTGTTCAGAGGAAGTTACAGTAGATAAGGTGTGTTCAGAGGAAGTTACAGTAGATACGGTGTGTTCAGAGGAAGTTACAGTATATAAGGTGTGTTCAGAGGAAGTTACAGTAGATACGGTGTGTTCAGAGGAAGTTATAGTAGATACGGTGTGTTCAGAGGAAGTTACAGTAGATAAGGTGTGTTCAGAGGAAGTTAGAGTAGATAAGGTTTGTTCAGAGGAAATTAGAGTAGATACAGTGTGTTCAGAGGAAGTTATAGTAGATACGGTGTGTTCAGAGGAAGTTAGAGTAGATACGGTGTGTTCAGAGGAAGTTAGAGTAGATACGGTGTGTTCAGAGGAAGTTACAGTGGATACAGTGTGTTCAGAGGAAGTTAAGAGCATATAAGATGTGTTCAGAGGAAGTTACAGTAGATAAGATGTGTTCAGAGGAAGTTACAGTAGATAAGGTGTGTTCAGAGGAAGTTAAGAGCATATAAGATGTGTTCAGAGGAAGTTACAGTAGATAAGATGTGTTCAGAGGAAGTTACAGTAGATACAGTGTGTTCAGAGGCAGTTACAGTAGATAAGGTGTGTTCAGAGGAAGTTACAGTAGATACAGTGTGTTCAGAGGAAGTTACAGTATATACAGTGTGCTCAGAGGAAGTTACAGTAGATAAGATGTGTTCAGATACAGTGTGTTCAGAGGAAGTTACAGTAGATACAGTGTGTTCAGAGGAAGTTAAGAGCATATAAGATGTGTTCAGAGGAAGTTAGAGTAGATAAGATGTGTTCAGAGGAAGTTACAGTAGATAAGGTGTGTTCAGAGGAAGTTAAGAGCATATAAGATGTGTTCAGAGGAAGTTACAGTAGATAAGATGTGTTCAGAGGAAGTTAAGAGCATATAAGATGTGTTCAGAGGAAGTTACAGTAGATACAGTGTGTTCAGAGGCAGTTACAGTAGATAAGGTGTGTTCAGAGGAAGTTTCAGTAGATACAGTGTGTTCAGAGGAAGTTACAGTAGATAAGGTGTGTTCAGAGGAAGTTACAGTAGATAAGATGTGTTCAGAGGAAGTTAAGAGCATATAAGATGTGTTCAGAGGAAGTTACAGTAGATACAGTGTGTTCAGAGGAAGTTACAGTAGATAAGATGTGTTCAGAGGAAGTTAAGAGCATATAAGATGTGTTCAGAGGAAGTTACAGTAGATACAGTGTGTTCAGAGGAAGTTAAGAGCATATAAGATGTGTTCAGAGGAAGTTACAGTAGATACAGTGTGTTCAGAGGCAGTTACAGTAGATAAGATGTGTTCAGAGGAAGTTACAGTAGATACAGTGTGTTCAGAGGAAGTTACAGTAGATAAGGTGTGTTCAGAGGCAGTTACAGTAGATAAGATGTGTTCAGAGGAAGTTACAGTAGATACAGTGTGTTCAGAGGAAGTTACAGTAGATACAGTGTGTTCAGAGGAAGTTACAGTAGATAAGGTGTGTTCAGAGGAAGTTAGAGTAGATAAGATGTGTTCAGAGGAAGTTAGAGTAGATCAGGTGTGTTCAGAGGAAGTTACAGTAGATAAGGTGTGTTCAGAGGAAGTTACAGTAGATAAGGTGTGTTCAGAGGAAGTTACAGTAGATACGGTGTGTTCAGAGGAAGTTACAGTATATAAGGTGTGTTCAGAGGAAGTTACAGTAGATACGGTGTGTTCAGAGGAAGTTACAGTAGATACGGTGTGTTCAGAGGAAGTTACAGTAGATAAGGTGTGTTCAGAGGAAGTTAGAGTAGATAAGGTTTGTTCAGAGGAAATTAGAGTAGATACAGTGTGTTCAGAGGAAGTTATAGTAGATACGGTGTGTTCAGAGGAAGTTAGAGTAGATACGGTGTGTTCAGAGGAAGTTAGAGTAGATACGGTGTGTTCAGAGGAAGTTACAGTGGATACAGTGTGTTCAGAGGAAGTTAAGAGCATATAAGATGTGTTCAGAGGAAGTTAGAGTAGATAAGATGTGTTCAGAGGAAGTTACAGTATATAAGGTGTGTTCAGAGGAAGTTACAGTAGATACGGTGTGTTCAGAGGAAGTTACAGTAGATACGGTGTGTTCAGAGGAAGTTACAGTAGATAAGGTGTGTTCAGAGGAAGTTAGAGTAGATAAGGTTTGTTCAGAGGAAATTAGAGTAGATACAGTGTGTTCAGAGGAAGTTATAGTAGATACGGTGTGTTCAGAGGAAGTTAGAGTAGATACGGTGTGTTCAGAGGAAGTTAGAGTAGATACGGTGTGTTCAGAGGAAGTTACAGTGGATACAGTGTGTTCAGAGGAAGTTAAGAGCATATAAGATGTGTTCAGAGGAAGTTAGAGTAGATAAGATGTGTTCAGAGGAAGTTACAGTAGATAAGGTGTGTTCAGAGGAAGTTAAGAGCATATAAGATGTGTTCAGAGGAAGTTACAGTAGATAAGATGTGTTCAGAGGAAGTTACAGTAGATACAGTGTGTTCAGAGGCAGTTACAGTAGATAAGGTGTGTTCAGAGGAAGTTACAGTAGATACAGTGTGTTCAGAGGAAGTTACAGTATATACAGTGTGCTCAGAGGAAGTTACAGTAGATAAGATGTGTTCAGATACAGTGTGTTCAGAGGAAGTTAAGAGCATATAAGATGTGTTCAGAGGAAGTTAGAGTAGATAAGATGTGTTCAGAGGAAGTTACAGTAGATAAGGTGTGTTCAGAGGAAGTTAAGAGCATATAAGATGTGTTCAGAGGAAGTTACAGTAGATAAGATGTGTTCAGAGGAAGTTAAGAGCATATAAGATGTGTTCAGAGGAAGTTACAGTAGATACAGTGTGTTCAGAGGAAGTTAAGAGCATATAAGATGTGTTCAGAGGAAGTTACAGTAGATACAGTGTGTTCAGAGGCAGTTACAGTAGATAAGATGTGTTCAGAGGAAGTTACAGTAGATACAGTGTGTTCAGAGGAAGTTACAGTAGATAAGGTGTGTTCAGAGGCAGTTACAGTAGATAAGATGTGTTCAGAGGAAGTTACAGTAGATACAGTGTGTTCAGAGGAAGTTACAGTAGATACAGTGTGTTCAGAGGAAGTTACAGTAGATAAGGTGTGTTCAGAGGAAGTTAGAGTAGATAAGATGTGTTCAGAGGAAGTTAGAGTAGATCAGGTGTGTTCAGAGGAAGTTACAGTAGATAAGGTGTGTTCAGAGGAAGTTACAGTAGATAAGGTGTGTTCAGAGGAAGTTACAGTAGATCAGGTGTGTTCAGAGGAAGTTACAGTATATAAGGTGTGTTCAGAGGAAGTTACAGTAGATACGGTGTGTTCAGAGGAAGTTACAGTAGATACGGTGTGTTCAGAGGAAGTTACAGTAGATAAGGTGTGTTCAGAGGAAGTTAGAGTAGATAAGGTTTGTTCAGAGGAAATTAGAGTAGCTACAGTGTGTTCAGAGGAAGTTATAGTAGATACGGTGTGTTCAGAGGAAGTTAGAGTAGATACGGTGTGTTCAGAGGAAGTTAGAGTAGATACGGTGTGTTCAGAGGAAGTTACAGTGGATACAGTGTGTTCAGAGGAAGTTAGGAGCATATAAGATGTGTTCAGAGGAAGTTAGAGTAGATAAGATGTGTTCAGAGGAAGTTACAGTAGATAAGGTGTGTTCAGAGGAAGTTAAGAGCATATAAGATGTGTTCAGATGAAGTTACAGTAGATAAGATGTGTTCAGAGGAAGTTACAGTAGATACAGTGTGTTCAGAGGCAGTTACAGTAGATAAGGTGTGTTCAGAGGAAGTTACAGTAGATACAGTGTGTTCAGAGGAAGTTACAGTATATACAGTGTGCTCAGAGGAAGTTACAGTAGATAAGATGTGTTCAGAGGAAGTTAAGAGCATATAAGATGTGTTCAGAGGAAGTTACAGTAGATACAGTGTGTTCAGAGGAAGTTACAGTAGATAAGGTGTGTTCAGAGGAAGTTAGAGTAGATAAGATGTGTTCAGAGGAAGTTAAGAGCATATAAGATGTGTTCAGAGGAAGTTACAGTAGATAAGATGTGTTCAGAGGAAGTTACAGTAGATAAGGTGTGTTCAGAGTGGCACCAGCTCATCATCATTCCCCGTGGAGCCCAAGGCAACGGCCAAAGTGGCAGCCTATTCCCTGTACAGTGCACTACATTAGATCAGAGCCTATAGGCTATCACGGATACTCCCTCTCCCCCTCTCTGGCGCTCGAGGGCTGCCAGGCTGCCCTTCATTACGCACACCTGTCACCATCATTACTTTGTTGATTGCTCCCTCTATATGTTTCTCAGGCTGTTTCCCCCGTGTGTCAACATTAAAGTCGTTTTGTTTTCCCCGTGTGTCAGCTTTAAAGTCGTTTTGTTTCCCCCGTGTGTCAGCATGAAAGTCGTTTTGTTTCCCCCGTGTGTCAGCATGAAAGTCGTTTTGTTTTCCCCGTGTGTCAACATTAAAGTCGTTTTGTTTCCCCCGTGTGTCAGCATTAAAGTCGTTTTGTTTCCCCCGTGTGTCAGCATGAAAGTCGTTTTGTTTTCCCCGTGTGTCAACATTAAAGTCGTTTTGTTTCCCCCGTGTGTCAGCATTAAAGTCGTTTTGTTTCCCCCGTGTGTCAGCATTAAAGTCGTTTTGTGTCCCCCCGTGTGTCAACATTAAAGTTGTTTTGTTTCCCCCGTGTGTCAACATGAAAGTCGTTTTGTTTTCCCCGTGTGTCAACATTAAAGTCGTTTTGTTTCCCCCGTGTGTCAGCATGAAAGTCGTTTTGTGTCCCCCCGTGTGTCAACATTAAAGTTGTTTTGTTTCCCCCGTGTGTCAACATTAAAGTCGTTTTGTTTCCCCCGTTTGTCAACATTAAAGTCGTTCTGTTTTCTCTGTGTGTCAGCATTAGTCGTTTTGTTTCCCCCGTGTGTCAACATTAAAGTTGTTTTGTTTCCCCCGTGTGTCAACATTAAAGTCGTTCTGTTTTCTCTGTGTGTCAGCATTAAAGTCGTTTTGTTTCCCCTGTCCAGACACTGTCCGTGTTGTTTCATGTTCGTTGTTTATTAAATGTTCCCTGTATTTGCTTCTCATCTCCCAGCGTCTGTCCTTAGGAACCATCAGGATAGGAACCCTCAGGATAGGAACCCTCAGGATAGGAACCCTCAGCAGCCTTGTGTGTGTGTGTGTGTGTGTGTGTGTGTGTGTGTGTGTGTGTGTGTGTGTGTGTGTGTGTGTGTGTGTGTGTGTGTGTGTGTGTGTGTGTGTGTGTGCGAGCCTGTATTTACATGCCTGCTTCTCTGCTTTAG
>NC_092155.1:10724093-10734093 GCF_045791955.1 Oncorhynchus clarkii lewisi | reverse complement strand
AGCTGAGGGTCCAGTCTGAAAGTTCAGTCTGAAGGTCCAGCAGAGGGTCCAGTCTGAAGGTTCAGTCTGAGGGTCCAGTCTGAAGGTCCAGTCGGAAGGTTCAGTCTGAAGATTCAGTCTGAAGGTCCAGCTGAGTGTCCAGTCTGAAGGTTCAGTCTGAAGGTCCAGCTGAGTGTCAAGCCTGAAGGTTCAATCTGAAAGTTCAGTCTGAAGGTCCAGCTGAGGGTCCAGTCTGAAGGTTCAGTCTGAAGGTCCAGCTGAGGGCCCAGTCTGAAGGTTCAATCTGAAGGTTCAGTCTGAAGGTCCAGCTGAAGGTCCAGTCTGAAAGTCCAGCTGAGGGCCCAGCCTGAAGGTTCAATCTGTAGGTTCAATCTGTAGGTTCAGTCTGAAGGTCCAGCTGAGGGTCCAGCCTGAAAGTTCAATCTGAAGGTTCAGTCTGAAGGTCCAGCTGAGGGTCCAGTCTGAAGGTCCAGTCAGAAGATTCAGTCTGAAGGTCCAGCTGATTGTCCAGTCTGAAGGTTCAGTCTGAAGGTCCAGCTGAGTGTCCAGTCTGAAGGTTCAGTCTGAAGGTCCAGCTGAGTGTCCAGCCTGAAGGTTCAATCTGAAAGTTCAGTCTGAAGGTCCAGCTGAGGGTCCAGTCTGAAGGTTCAGTCTGAAGGTCCAGCTGAGGGCCCAGCCTGAAGGTTCAATCTGAAGGTTCAGTCTGAAGGTCCAGCTGAAGGTCCAGTCTGAAGGTCCAGCTGAGGGCCCAGCCTGAAGGTTCAATCTGTAGGTTCAATCTGTAGGTTCAGTCTGAAGGTCCAGCTGAGGGTCCAGCCTGAAAGTTCAATCTGAAGGTTCAGTCTGAAGTTCCAGCTGAGGGTCCAGTCTGAAGGTTCAGTCTGAAGGTCCAGCTGAGGGCCCAGCCTGAAGGTTCAATCTGTAGGTTCAATCTGTAGGTTCAGTCTGAAGGTCCAGCTGAGTGTCCAGCCTGAAGGTTCAATCTGAAGGTTCAGTCTGAAGGTCCAGCTGAGGGTCCAGTCTGAAGGTTCAGTCTGAAGGTCCAGCTGAGGGTCCAGTCTGAAGATTCAGTCTGAAGGTCCAGCTGAGGGTCCAGTCTGAAGATTCAGTCTGAAGGTCCAGTCTGAAGGTCCAGTCGGAAGGTTCAGTCTGAAGGTTCAGTCTGAAGGTCCAGCTGAGTGTCCAGTCTGAAGGTTCAGTCTGAAGGTTCAGTCTGAAGGTCCAGCTGAGTGTCCAGTCTGAAGGTTCAGTCTGAAGGTCAAGTCTGAGTGTCCAGCTGAGGGTCCAGTCTGAATGTTCAGTCTGAGGGTCCAGTCTGAAGGTCCAGCTGAAGGTTCAGTCTGAAGGTCCAGCTGAGGGTCCAGTCTGAATGTTCAGTCTGAAGGTTCAGTCTGAAGGTTCAGTCTGAAGGTCCAGCTAAGGGTCCAGTCTGAAGGTCCAGTCAGAAGATTCAGACTGAAGGTTCAGTCTGAAGGTCCAGCTGAGGGTCCAGTCTGAAGGTTCAGTCTGAAGGTCCAGCTGAGGGTCCAGTCTGAAGGTTCAGTCTGAGGGTCCAGTCTGAAGGTTCAGTCTGAAGGTTCAGTCTGAAGGTCCAGCTGAGTGTCCAGTCTGAAGGTTCAGTCTGAAGGTCCAGCTGAGTGTCAAGCCTGAAGGTTCAATCTGAAAGTTCAGTCTGAAGGTCCAGCTGAGGGTCCAGTCTGAAGGTTCAGTCTGAAGGTCCAGCTGAGGGCCCAGTCTGAAGGTTCAATCTGAAGGTTCAGTCTGAAGGTCCAGCTGAAGGTCCAGTCTGAAGGTCCAGCTGAGGGCCCAGCCTGAAGGTTCAATCTGTAGGTTCAATCTGTAGGTTCAGTCTGAAGGTCCAGCTGAGGGTCCAGCCTGAAAGTTCAATCTGAAGGTTCAGTCTGAAGGTCCAGCTGAGGGTCCAGTCTGAAGGTCCAGTCAGAAGATTCAGTCTGAAGGTCCAGCTGATTGTCCAGTCTGAAGGTTCAGTCTGAAGGTCCAGCTGAGTGTCCAGTCTGAAGGTTCAGTCTGAAGGTCCAGCTGAGTGTCCAGCCTGAAGGTTCAATCTGAAAGTTCAGTCTGAAGGTCCAGCTGAGGGTCCAGTCTGAAGGTTCAGTCTGAAGGTCCAGCTGAGGGCCCAGCCTGAAGGTTCAATCTGAAGGTTCAGTCTGAAGGTCCAGCTGAAGGTCCAGTCTGAAGGTCCAGCTGAGGGCCCAGCCTGAAGGTTCAATCTGTAGGTTCAATCTGTAGGTTCAGTCTGAAGGTCCAGCTGAGGGTCCAGCCTGAAAGTTCAATCTGAAGGTTCAGTCTGAAGTTCCAGCTGAGGGTCCAGTCTGAAGGTTCAGTCTGAAGGTCCAGCTGAGGGCCCAGCCTGAAGGTTCAATCTGTAGGTTCAATCTGTAGGTTCAGTCTGAAGGTCCAGCTGAGTGTCCAGCCTGAAGGTTCAATCTGAAGGTTCAGTCTGAAGGTCCAGCTGAGGGTCCAGTCTGAAGGTTCAGTCTGAAGGTCCAGCTGAGGGTCCAGTCTGAAGATTCAGTCTGAAGGTCCAGTCTGAAGGTGCAGTCGGAAGGTTCAGTCTGAAGGTTCAGTCTGAAGGTCCAGCTGAGTGTCCAGTCTGAAGGTTCAGTCTGAAGGTTCAGTCTGAAGGTCCAGCTGAGTGTCCAGTCTGAAGGTTCAGTCTGAAGGTCAAGTCTGAGTGTCCAGCTGAGGGTCCTGTCTGAAGGTTCAGTCTGAGGGTCCAGTCTGAAGGTCCAGCTGAAGGTTCAGTCTGAAGGTCCAGCTGAGTGTCCAGTCTGAAGGTTCAGTCTGAAGGTTCAGTCTGAAGGTCCAGCTGAGGGTCCAGTCTGAAGGTTCAGTCTGAAGGTCCAGCTAAGGGTCCAGTCTGAAGGTCCAGTCAGAAGATTCAGTCTGAAGGTTCAGTCTGAAGGTCCAGCTGAGGGTCCAGTCTGAAGGTTCAGTCTGAAGGTCCAGCTGAGGGTCCAGTCTGAAGGTTCAGTCTGAGGGTCCAGTCTGAAGGTTCAGTCTGAAGGTTCAGTCTGAAGGTCCAGCTGAGTGTCCAGTCTGAAGGTTCAGTCTGAAGGTCCAGCTGAGTGTCCAGCCTGAAGGTTCAATGTGAAGGTTCAGTCTGTAGGTCCGGCTGAGGGTCCAGTCTGAAGGTTCAGTCTGAAGGTCCAGCTGAGTGTCCAGTCTGAAGGTTCAATCTGAAGGTTCAGTCTGAAGGTCCAGCTGAGTGTCCAGTCTGAAGGTTCAGTCTGAAGGTCAAGTCTGAGTGTCCAGCTGAGGGTCCAGTCTGAAGGTTCAGTCTGAGGGTCCAGTCTGAAGGTCCAGCTGAAGGTTCAGTCTGAAGGTCCAGCTGAGTGTCCAGTCTGAAGGTTCAGTCTGAAGGTTCAGTCTGAAGGTCCAGCTGAGGGTCCAGTCTGAAGGTTCAGTCTGAAGGTCCAGCTAAGGGTCCAGTCTGAAGGTCCAGTCAGAAGATTCAGTCTGAAGGTTCAGTCTGAAGGTCCAGCTGAGGGTCCAGTCTGAAGGTTCAGTCTGAAGGTCCAGCTGAGGGTCCAGTCTGAAGGTTCAGTCTGAGGGTCCAGTCTGAAGGTTCAGTCTGAAGGTTCAGTCTGAAGGTCCAGCTGAGTGTCCAGTCTGAAGGTTCAGTCTGAAGGTCCAGCTGAGTGTCCAGCCTGAAGGTTCAATGTGAAGGTTCAGTCTGTAGGTCCGGCTGAGGGTCCAGTCTGAAGGTTCAGTCTGAAGGTCCAGCTGAGGGCCCAGCCTGAAGGTTCAATCTGAATGTTCAGTCTGAAGGTCCAGCTGAGGGTCCAGTCTGAAGGTCCAGTCGGAAGGTTCAGTCTGAGGGTCCAGTCGGAAGGTCCAGTCGGAAGGTTCAGTCTGAAGGTCCAGCTGAGTGTCCAGTCTGAAGGTCCAGCTGAAGTTTCAGTCTGAAGGTCCAGCTAAATGTCCAGTCTGAAGGTTCAGTCTGAAGGTTCAGTCTAAAGGTCCAGCTGAGGGTCCAGCCTGAAGGTTCAGTCTGAAGGTTCAGTCTGAAGGTCCAGCTGAGGGTCCAGTCTGAAGGTTCAGTCTGAAGGTCCAGCTGAGGGTCCAGTCTGAAGGTTCAGTCTGAGGGTCCAGTCGGAAGGTCCAGTCGGAAGGTTCAGTCTGAAGGTCCAGCTGAGTGTCCAGTCTGAAGGTCCAGCTGAAGTTTCAGTCTGAAGGTCCAGCTGAGTGTCCAGTCTGAATGTTCAGTCTAAAGGTCCAGCTGAGGGTCCAGCCTGAAGGTTCAGTCTGAAGGTTCAGTCTGAAGGTCCAGCTGAGTGTCCAGCTGAAGGTCCAGTCTGAACTGCAGAGGGAGGAAAAAAGGGGGATTGCTATATAGACAGAGACAGACAGGCAGACAGACAGAGAGACAAAGAGAGAGAGAGAGAGAGAGAGCGAGAAAGAGAGAGAGCGAGAGAGAGAACGAGAGAGAGAGAGAGACAATGACAGAGACAAAAACAGAGAGAGAGAGAGAGACAGAGAGAGAGAGAGACAAAGACAGAGAGAGAGAGCGAGAGAGAGAGACAAAGACAGAGAGACAAAGACAGAGAGAGAGAGAGAGACAGAGAGTGACCCAACCAAATCATGAGAAAGCAAAAAGATAATTACTTGACACATTGGAAAGAATTAACAAAAAAACAGAGCAAACTAGAATGCTATTTGGCCCTAAACAGAGAGTACACAGCGGCAGAATACCTGACCACTGTGACTGACCCAAAATTAAGGAAAGCTTTGACTATGTACAGACTCAGTGAGCATAGCCTTGCTATTGAGAAAGGCCGCCGTAGGCAGACATGGCTCTCAAGAGAAGACAGGCTATGTGCTCACTGCCCACAAAATGAGGTGGAAACTGAGCTGCACTTCCTAACCTCCTGCCCAATGTATGACCATATTAGAGAGACATATTTCCCTCAGATTACACAGATCCACAAAGAATTCGAAAACAAATCCAAATTTGAAAAACTCCCATATCTACTGGGTGAAATTCCACAGTGTGCCATCACAGCAGCAAGATTTGTGACCTGTTGCCACGAGAAAAGGGCAACCAGTGAAGAACAAACACCATTGTAAATACAACCCATATTTATGCTTATTTATTTTATCTTGTGTCCTTTAACCATTTGTACATTGTTAAAACACTGTATATATATATATATATATAATATGACATTTGTAATGTCTTTACTGTTTTGAAACCTCTGTATGTGTAATGTTTACTGTTAATTTTTGTTGTTTTTCACTTTATATTTTCACTTTGTATGTTGTCTACCTCACTTGCTTTGGCAATGTTAACACATGTTTCCCATGCCAATAAAGCCCTTGAATTGAAATTGAATTGAAAAATTGAGTGAGAGAGAGAGAGAGAGAGAGAGAGAGAGAGAGAGAGAGAGAGAGAGAGAGAGAGAGATGTAAAGAGGAATAGAGAGAGAGAGAGAGAGAGATGTAAATAGGAATAGAGATGTAAAGAGGAATAGAGACAGAAAGAGGGATAGAGATGTAAAGAGGAATAAGGACGGAGAGAGGGATAGAGATGTAAAGAGGAATTGAGACAGAAAGAGGGATAGAGATGTAAAGAGGAATAGAGACGAGAGAGGGATAGAGATGTAAAGAGGAATTGAGACAGAAAGAGGAATAGAGATGTAAAGAGGAATAGAGACAGAGAGAGGGATAGAGATGTAAAGAGGAATTGAGACGAAGAGGGATAGAGATGTAAAGAGGAATAGAGATGTAAAGGGGAATAGAGACAGAGAGAGGGATAGAGACAGAGAGGCATAGAGGAATAGAGGGATAGAGAGAGAAAGATAGAGAGGGATAGAGAGTGAGGCATAGAGGGATAGAGAGAGATAGAGAGAGGTATAGAGAGAGCGAGAGAGAGAGAGAGAGAGAGAGAGAGGGATAGAGGGATAGAGAGAGATAGAGAGAGATAAAGAGGGAGAGAGAGAGATAGAGAGATAAAGAGGGATAGAGAGATAGAGAGAGAGAGATAGAGGGATAGAGCGAGAGTGATAGAGGGACAGAGAGAGAGATGGACAGAGGGATAGAGAGAGAGAGAGAGAGGGATAGAGGGACAGAGCGACAGAGCAGAGCAGAGGTCAGGATCAGATGAGCTCCTGCATTTTTCAGCATTTTCTTTAAAAAAGATAGATTAGGAGTTAGATAAACTTTGATTTTTTTGTCAGGAACACATACTGGATTCTACCCTCTACAACATAACCCCTACTTCAAATCAAAACTTAAAACCTACAACCTGATTTTGGACGGAATTACGGAATCACCTGGAAGGTTCACAACTACTAAGGATTTATTACCCTATACAGCAAATTCTCTAGAAAAAAACAGAAACCTGAAAACACCATCCAACCGGGAACTGAGTGAGTAATGTTTAGTCTGAAACTATATTTAATTTCCAAAAGCCAAGAAGAAAAATACACAACATTACTTTATTAGGACTGAATTCTAACATAATTCTGCCAAGCTTGATACAGCTTCAACTAGCACTGACGTGTCACACAGTCTACCCCAACCAAATGGAGAGGCCTTAGAAGCTCCCTCCCGCTGTTCAGAGGTAATTAAAATACAGTACCCTGTGCATGTAAAGAATGATAAGGCAAGAAAAGATTACAAAATGAAGCTCCTTATGGAAAATCAAGAGACACTTTTTGCTGACTATTACAAAAATGGGAACATCAGCAACCTTATCTTCCACACAAACCATCCCCTGGCATGGCACAGTGCCATATTAGCACACTACCCCTTTGTTAAGAGAGGGGGGGTTAACGAGGGGTGGAAACTCAGAATACTTGATAACGAGAACTCTGAGTCAGGTAATATAAATATCTATAAGTCCGGAACAGTAATGGTACAGGGTACCATGGCACACAACCCCACTTTCACCTAATCAAAGAATTAGCCCAGCAGGAGAAGCTCTCCCTTGATAAAGATACCCCCACCCCGAGCGGGTCAGACCAGACCTCTTCATTATGTAACCCCACAGACGAGCAACCCCCAGCGGAGAGTCAACCTCCCAGCACAGATTACCACTCCCTCATTGAAATGAAGGACAAATTCACCCAGCTGGAGGTAAGGCAGGTGGAGCTGGAACAGCAGGTGATTACACTTCAGTCAGCACAGACCCAGACAACAGTCCAGCACAACAACACCCCCTTAACCAGACCCGGAGAGCTGGAGGTGGACAGAGACATATCTGCACTCTGGACTGTGGTGAGACAACTTCAACAGGAGCAGAATCAGGAGAAGAACAGAGCATTAGAGGAGAGGATCAGACAGCTGGTGGAGGAGAGGTTGAGGGGGATGGAGGAGAGGGTGAGGGGGACGGAGGAGAGGTTGAGGGGGACGGTGTGTGACAGAGAACAACCCACTAGAGAGGTGGCCACCCCCACAGAGAAGCCAGCAGAACAGTCCACACCAGACCCTGACCAGAGAGTCGACATCACAGCAGAACAGACAAATGAAGAACCACAAGCCCAGCGGCTCTCACCCCCTCTGAGCACCCCCCCTGTCAGCCACCCTGATAGCCCTTCTGACAACCCCCTCACACCCACTGAGGACAAACACAAGACACAGATTGTACTACTTATGGACTCAAATGGGAAATATATAGAAGAAAAAAAACTTTTTCCCAAACACAGTGTGTCTAAACTCTGGTGTCCAAACACCCAGCACGCCCTCGACCTTCTGTCTGAGGACCAACTAGGTTCACCCAGCCACATAATAATGCACACAGGCACAAACGACCTGAGAACACTGCAGGAAAGGGTGGCCACAGCACTGAAGGGAGTGATTGAAAAGGCTTCTTCTACTTTCCCCAACGCACAAGTGGTTATCTCCACCCTGCTACCACGAAAAGACTTCCACCCTGCCACAATACAGCGGGTAAACGCAAGTATTTCCCGTGACTGTGCCTCAAAACCAAATGTTTTCCTGGCCCACCACTCCACCCTGGACTTGAACAGCCTCTATGACCAGGTCCACCTCTACAAGGCAGCAGTGCCCACATTTGCCCGGACTCTAAAGGACATCGAACTCAAACGTATCCCCAACACTTCACACAGGAGCAACAGATCAATAGACACCCCACCCAGACCAGCGAGACACCCTCCCAGACCTGCAGGACCCCCACCTGGACCTAAACATAGAGGACCCACGCCAAGAGGAATTACATCCAGACCACAGGACACCCAGACACATCCACACCCCCACCCCAACCAATCAACACCCCCCCACGTCAACCATGCCCACACCCCATTTAGGCCGCCTCAGATCAGACCTATGCCACTCCTGCCCACCCCATGCACCCCACCCCCGCAAAGAGGGCCTCAACATGGAAGCCACACATACGCCCAGGTAGAGAGCGGGCAAACAATCCCAACCCCCACTCTCACACTCGCCCAAGCCAATGGCATGTACCAGATGCTCAGCATGCTCTGCTCACACTTACTGGCCTGAGGCCAAACCACGTCCAACAACATTGGACACTCTATGGAACAAAAAGCCTTCACTATATCATCCTGGAATATCCAAGGCCTGAGGTCATCTGCCTTTGGCCTAAAGAGCAGAAACCCGGACTTCACCAAAGAAATCGGTAATACAGACATTGTCATCCTGCAAGAAACCTGGTATAGAGGAGACGGACCCACTGGTTGCCCTCTAGGTTACAAAGAGCTGGTAGTTCCATCCACCAAACTACCAGGTGTGAAACAGGGAAGGGACTCAGGGGGTATGCTAATTTGGTATAGAGCAGACCTAACTCACTCCATTAAATTAATCAAAACAGGAACATTCTACATTTGGCTAGAAATTCAAAAGGAAATTATCCTAACAGAGAAAAATGTCCTCCTGTGTGCTACCTATATCCCCCCACTAGAATCCCCATATTTTAATGAAGACAGCTTCTCCATTCTGGCCCAGGGACATGTACTAGTCTGTGGCGACCTAAATGCCAGAACCGGACAAGAACCTGACACCCTCAGCACACAGGGGGACAAACACCTGCCTGGAGGTGACAGCATTCCCTCCCACATATGCCCCCCTAGGCACAACTATGACAACATAACCAACAAAAACGGGTCACAACTCCTGCAGCTCTGTCGCACGCTGGGTATGTACATAGTCAACGGTAGGCTTCGAGGGGACTCCTATGGTAGGTACACCTATAGCTCATCTCTTGGCAGTAGTACTGTAGACTACTTTATCACTGACCTCAACCCAGAGTCTCTCAGAGCGTTCACAGTCAGTCCACTGACACCCCTATCAGACCACAGCAAAATCACAGTCTACTTAAACAGAGCAATACTCAATCATGAGGCATCAAAGCCAAAGGAACTGAGTAACATTAAGAAATGCTATAGATGGAAGGTATGCAGTTTGGAAACCTACCAAAAAACAATTAGGCAACAACAAATTCAATCCCTTTTAGACAATTTCCTGGGTAAAACGTTCCACTGTAATAGTGAAGGTGTAAACTTGGCATTAGAAAATCTTAACAGTATATTTGACCTCCCTATCAAATCTAAAAATCTCAAATAGAAAACCGAAGAAAATTAACAATAATGACAAATGGTTTGATGAAGAATGCAAAAATCTAAGAAAGAAATTGAGAAACCTGTCCAACCAAAAACATAGAGACCCGGAAAACCTGAGTCTACGCCTTCACTATGGTGAATCACTAAAACAATACAGAAATACACTACGGAAGAAGGAACAGCATGTCAGAAATCAGCTCAATGCAATTGAAGAATCCATAGACTCTAACCACTTCTGGGAAAATTGGAAAACACTAAACAAACAACAACATGAAGAATTATCTATCCAAAATGGAGATGTATGGGTAAACCACTTCTCCAATCTTTTTGGCTCTATAACAAAGAATAAAGAGCAAAAACATATACATGATCAAATACAGATCTTAGAATCATCTATTAAAGACTACCAGAACCCACTGGATTATCCAATTACATTG